>NC_041385.1:419467243-419531481 GCF_002162155.2 Triticum dicoccoides
TGGGCCCCACGGGCCAGGTGCGGGCCGGGCGGGCCGCGGGCAGCGGACGGTGGCGGCGGCCACGCGGCGGGACAGGATTCGCGGAGGGGGCGAGCAGACATGTCCGGCGGCGGCGCGGACGTGTTCGGTGGCACGGGGAGGAAGAAAACTAGGGTTTGGACTGCGGGAATTTCGGGGGAGGGGCTAATTTATAGATTCTGGGAGCTAGGAGAGTCCAAATGAGGAGCGGTTTTCGCCCACACGATCGTGATCGAACGACCGAGAGCATGGAGGGGAGTTTGCTGGGTTTTGGGCCACTTTGGAGGGGGTGTTGGGCTGCAAAGAGAGAGGGGGTTTACGGTTACCCGGTTAACCGTTGGAGTATCAAACGACCTCCAAATGGCACGAAACTTGACAGGCGGTCTACCGGTGCTATACCAAGGCCGCTTGGCAAGGCTCGGGTCATTCCGAGAAAGTTTAACACCTGCTCACAACGAGAGACGAAAGAGGAACGCCGGAGAGCATAGGAGCGCTGGATTGCAAAACGGACAACGGGGAAAATGCTCGGATGCATGAGACGAACACGTATGCAAAATGACATGCACATGATGACATGATAAAATGCAACACGCAAGCACATGACATGGCAACGGCGGCGAATAACTGGCAGACACCTGGCGCATCGGATCCGAGGCGTTACAATACTTTACCCTCGAAAGCTGTTGCGATCCCCTACACTTGTGGGTTATCACCATGCACCGGCGCGTGAACGAAGATGAAGATGATCAAGTCTTTTTTGATGAGGATTCGAGCCCCGCTCTCGTTGTCTCCAAAGTTTTAACTCTTCAACATCAACAAGAAGAAGACCAACGATGCCACATCTTCCACACAAAGGCCGACATCAATGGAAGGTCCGTCAAGGTCATCATCGATGGAGGTAGTTGTCACAACTTGGCAAGTGAAGAACTATGCTCCAAGTTACAATTGGTCAAAATGAAGCACCCGCACCCATACAAGGTCCAACGCACTATACGAGTTGAGCATACGGTCTAAGTCTCCTTCAAACTTGGTGCATATGAGGAAACTTTGGAGTGTGATGTCATCCCGATATCCGTTTGCCACCTCCTTCTTGGTCGACCATGGCAATTCGACCGCGGCGTCATCCACAACGGGCGTACCAATCACTATAGCTTCAAGATGAAAGGGAAGGAATATGTGCTACGACCTATGTCTCCTAGTCAAGTGATAGCCGACAAGCAAGCCACCCATCATGGAGAGATGTAGCGACCAAACCTCAAACAGTGTGATCTCTTTGCATCAGTGTCATGCCTCAATCGGTAATGCTGACACGCACAATACTTGAAGGATTTATAACAGAGTGGCAATCACACACTTATTACATCGAATGTCTCAAAAGAGAACTTATTACAATAATATGGCTTAAGCCCATCTAATAACGATAACATCGGAAGGCTTGGAAGAAAAAGCGAGTCCATCAACTCCAACGGCATCACTGAGTGAAAGATCACGACCTAAGGCACCTTACTCGTTGTCTGAAAAGTCTCCAACATGAACATTGCAGCCCAAAAACGGGTTGACACATGGAATATGCTGGCAAGGTAACACATAGAGAGTAATGAACAGAATAATGCTATCACTACATGCATTTATGGCTGGTGGAAAGCTCTTTGGTTATAGTTTTGCATAAAGCCAATTTTTTTCAACAACAAAGGAATAAATTTCATTTAACTATCATGGTGGTTGTTAAACATTGAGAAGGTTCCTCCAACTCAATCCTAATTAACCTTCAACATTAAACCCAACAATTTAAATTAAGTAACATGATGAGATTCACATGATAATCCAAGTACTAAATACTCAAAACGTCCATAACCGGGGACACGGCTAACCATTATTAGTTTATACACTCTGCAGAGGTTTGCACACTTTTCCCTGCAAGACTCGATCTCCTCCGTTGGATTTCTCGCACTACATGGTGTTTGAGAAATGGATGACCGAGACACAGTCTTTCAGAAGCATTAACTCTTTACTCTGGGTAGACAGTACCAACCTACATCCCCTACATCTGCTAGTCTACCACTGAAAAGGTCACACAACATACTCAACTATGCTAGAGCCCATAGTAGCTTGCGGCTACACACGGAAGTTTATAGCATGAATAATCTCATGATCCCTTTGAGCCTGGGTGGCAGTCCATAGGAGAATCACACGGTACCCCATGATTTCCAAAAATACAGGCAACACTGGGTTCCCCAGGTGCCTCAATCCACCCAGATGTAAATTAAAGTTGCCACCTTAAGTTAACCATTAATTAACAATACTCAGATCTGTCATGGATACACTCACCCAATCCACGTCTACAAGCATAGCATAGCAATATAAGCAAACGTAGAAGTAACTCCCAAAGGTTTGAAAATAAAGGACAATAGGTGCTACCTCATCTACTTCCCAAAACCCACATATTAATCAGATCCTAACCATGCAGTTGTTTGAGGATTGATCTAATGCAATAAAACTGGGTAGTAAAGAGGTATGATCAAAGTGTTACTTGCCTTGTTGATGATCCGTGAAACCTAGAGACTCGTAGTAGCACGCTTCGCACTCCGGGTACTGTATCGCAAACAAACAAGCATACAATAAGCACTCATCTAATGCATGGGTAAAACTCAAATAAGAGATCTAACCAGAAAGTTCAACTTAAGAACTCCGGTTTGCAAAAAGAATCAAATCAAACGAAACAACGAAACTCAAACAGCGAAACAAGCCAGCCTCGTTTACTAATCTGGACCTAAGTCAAATTTTACAGTAGCAAAAACTTGTTTAAGTTGGTTAAACATAAAGAGGGTTTCGAGACGAAACTCTAGGCGCTTGAATCGCCTGATTCTGATAAACGAGCGAAAAGATAAACTAAAACGAACATTGAATCAGAAATCGCGATCGAAAATAATCGCGAAAAACCCGAGAAAAAGAAAGACTGACGAACGGGCTAACAAATGAACGTTCGCTGTCTGCGGCTAAACGGTGAAAACCGTTTGTTAAAACGAACATATAGACAAACGCCCGCTAAATAAACTAAACTGAGAAAAACCGACGAGCCGATCTAAAAAAAATAAACCGGGGTTTATGAAAAAATGTATGGTTTTCCGAGGAAAACTGTGGTGGCAGCGGGGCTACCTATGGCGAGTCCGGCGGGGTCTGGCAAGGTGGTGGCGGTCGACGGCGGCGTCGGTGGCGGGGCAAGGCGACGGCGGCGGCGGGCGGCGGGGTCGGCGGCGGCGGCAGGCTGCGGGGCAACGGCGGCGGCAACCGGCGGTGGCGGCGGCGGCTTAGGGTTAGGGTTCAGCGGCCCGGGGCAGCTGGGGTGGGCTGGGGCACCGGGGTCGCGGCTTATAAGGACCGGCCCAAGGTGTCCTGGCCGGGTACGGCCCGAAGTCGGTTTCTTTTTTTTAAATAATTCCGACGTGCAAAAAAAGGAAGAAAAGAAATACTAACTGGACTCCAAAAATCCCAAAATAAATTTTCCCCGTCCTCTAAAAATAAACAGGACAAGGTGAACATTTATTTGGGCCTAAAATGCAATTTTGAAAATCCCTAAATAAATTTTCCCCGTCCTCTTGATAAGGAATTCACTTGAGTCCTCTTTGGCGCATGCCGGGATACATACTTGATCCTTCTTCCTTCTGGGGTGGTAAGCAAGATCGACTTACTGGCGCATTCTATGTTTCCTCCATACTTCGATAACCAATCCATGCCTAATATCACATCCAGTCGTTGTGACTCCAATACTATTAGGTCTGAGGGAAACACGTAGTTACCAATCCTTAATGGTAACCGATCACACCATAGACTAGCCATATAGTCAGCTCCTGGTGAGGTTACTAACATGGGTGACCTAAGGGTTTGGGTTGGCAGTTTATACTTATCCACAAATCCCCTTGATATGTATGAATGCGATGCACCAGTATCAAAAGGAACGATTGCAGTAAATGACTTAACCAAAAACTTACCTATTACTGCATATGGCTGGGTTTCAACATCCTCCATGTTAACGTGGTTCACCTGTCCCCTGTTGAAAGGGTTAGGCTTTTTCCTAGAGCTTCCATTGCCATTTCCATTCTTTGCTTCAGGACATTCAATGGCATAATGTCCAGTCTTCTGGCACTTGAAACAGGTAGTGTGGCTTAGATCCCTCTTGGCTGGTGTTGATGGGTTGGGACGGTTCTGTCCGTTGCTTCCTCCATTACCATTACCATTGCCGATGGACCCTTCAAGGTGCTAGCACGCTACAACAACAACGCTTACAAGCTCGATCTCCCACGTGACAAGTACAACGTGAGAGACATCTTCAACATCTACGGTCTCTCCCTGTACCATGGTGATGAGGATTTCGATCCAAGGTCGGATCTTTCCCAAGGGAGGGGAGATGATGCGGAGCATCCTTCGGTCATCCCCATGGATCTACTATCGTCTCACCAAGTACCAAGAGGACCCATGACAAGAGCACGAGCTAGAGCTCTCGAGACCGAGGTGACTTCTCTCCTTAGTGATATCTCATATGATCCTCACGAGACATGGCTACTACCTAAGTCCGGAATGTTGTGCATGATTAGGTACCAAGAGGACCCTCCAGAGGATGCACATGAAGATGGTCAAGCCACCAAGTCCACGGAAGAAGAGAACTAATGGAAGAAGGCAAGGACAGCTTCTAGGCACCGGACATCCAGCCATGGCCCCGGACATCCAACCCCTGGAGATCTACCCCTCAGCCACGGGACTGCAGCAGAAGCTACAGGGCCCGGACATTCGGCGTCCAGCCTGGACATCCGGCCCTCCGCACCGGAAATCCGGCCACCAGCCTGGACATCCGGACATGCCATCCAGGGAGCACAGAAGGCTGCCCTGACAGCCCAGACATCCGGCCGTCACCCCGGACATCCGGCTCCTCCTGAAGCCCCGGACAGCCGGCCCCTCCGCCCGGACATCCGGCCCCGGCCATCCAGAGAGCAGAAAGGCCAACTCCACCAGCCCGGATATCCGGCCTGGCAGCCCGGACATCCGGCCCCTCATGAGCGCCTGGACATCCGACCCGACGCCCGGACATCCGGCCCCCTCCTGCCTGCGTGCAGCGCATCCAGGCCGAAGCCCATGTATCCCTTCGCCCCTTAGACTATATATACTCCATCTCCACCTACGTTTTAGGGTTAGCATTGGTTTAGCTCATTTGAGATAGAACATTGCTCATCCGTATTGGATCTACTGCTCGTGAGGGACCGCACCTCTTCGGAGAAGATCCACCCGGATTCAAGACCTCCATCCGGAGAAGACCATCAAGACCTCCTCTCGGAGAAGAACGGCTACCTTTGTATCGTCCCTTGTTGACTTTGGATCTCGTGTTACTTTGCGCCTCGATGATCTAGCACTTGTGTGATCATATTCGTGTCGGTTGAGTGTTTCTCTTGTTTTTCCCTGTGATTTCCCTCGTTTCCTTCCATGCGTTCTTCGAGGTCCTCGTAGTGTTCCTCTCCAAACCTGAAAGATCGGCACATAGGGTTCCTCCCTACATCATCTTGGTATCATGAGCCCCGTTGATCACGTTTTTGGAGCCCCTACCCCATGTTTTCTAGCTTGATTTTGTTGTTTTCGTCCTAAATCCGAAAATCCCCACCAAAAATAGCCCCAATTTTTTTTGTGATTTGTTGGTGTGATGAAGTTTTGTTGGATTTGATCCACGGATCTACTTTGCATTGAGTGGACCTAGCTTCTTCCCATCTTATCCGCAATTTCCATCCACAAATTCGTCCGAATTTTGCCCCGGAGTTGCCCTTTTTCCCATGGAGTTCATCCCGTTCGGCCACGATCCAGGTGCCCGGACATCCGCCCGAGTCCCCGGACATCCGATGTCCCGGATATCCGGCCACTGGCCCGGACATCCAGCCCCTGGGAGCTGCAACTCCATCCCCCGCGCCCTTTTCCGCCTGGTTTAGCCAAATTTTGCCTCGGTGCCCATGCATACTTCAGCATACCACCACCGCTTTCCACAAGCACCACCACCGCTCACTGCTACCTCCTATGACGATTTTGACACGTTTTGGTCTTTGAGATTTTGGGTTGTGGTTCCCGTGTCCTATTGTGTTTTGGATATATAGGTACGGTTCGACGTCAACATCACCATCGCTCATCTTTGCAAATGACTCATCATCGCCAAGGACGGTAACCTCGATGACATCTTTGTCATACCTTTCAATTGCATTGATAACCACATGACCTTACTTTTGTGTTGCTTACCCATCGAGACTAGCCATTGAAGATTGACGGCAATGTGACTTGTGCACATTAGTGATCATACTCCATAGCATACATACCATACCATAGTGGTGCATATCTTGGCATCCTCTTTTGTGTCAAAAAGTTGTCATCGCATACACAATTGCCATCTTGGTTCGTGAAGTTTTGCATGAGAAAAGAGCTCAAAAGTGAAAGAGCCACACAAGCTTTTAAGCAAAGAGGGAAAGATAAGCAAAGAGCTTATAAGAAAGAACCATAGCATCATACTACATTAAGATTGTCATATCTGATCATCTTGGATCATATCACCGAAATACCATACATATAACATACTTGGGATAGAGGTCGTTGCATTTTTGCCTAGTAGGTTGTGCGCAAGTTACGTGTCCGCCTATTGTGCAATCATGCTAGCGTCTCTCATGTATTGTGCAACAAGAGCATTTTCATGGATTCCACATTTTGGCTCATTTTTGGTTCGCACAATCCCACTTATCTATTTGCGTGTGTGTTTCCGTGTACCTCTACTTGCTTGGTCTACTTGTTGCATCTGCAAATTTGTGAATCTTTTCCAACATTATTGAAGCTCACTTACAATTGCATCAAATTTTGTGCCACCATCCTAACCAAGCTCCACCATAAGCTTTTACTTGTGTATGTGTGAGAACCGACAAGAATTGGTACCAATAGTGCTATTTCATTGTCCGCATTTGGGTGAACTTGATTCATCGTCAACATCGGTCAAGGTACATTTGGTATAAGTTCTTCTCCTTCTCCCACTCACATTTTTGCTTGGACTGATGGATAGGCCAAGTATTTCTACCAACCCACTCTTCATCGAGCAAGACGATGACATGTCATCATTCGTCACCAAGAGCCACCTCTTTTGTGCACAACGAGCGTTGCATCAAGAGCAACAAGCGATGACCGACCTCATCGACAACCTCGCCACCGACTTGAGACTCTCCGAGCAACGTACAAAGGACTACTTCGACAACAAGCTCGATGCTCACAAGCAAGAGAACGATGCAAGAATGGATGAGATACGCGCCTTGTTGGTGAACCGCCCTCCTTCAACTTCTTCATACTCAAGATGGAGCCGCTCAAGTCGACACTCCGAAGACACCTTCACCGGCTCAAGTACACCGACATCAAACACTCTTCGATGAGCCGCGCATCAAGACCATCATATGCATCTCACAATCCTCTACACGACAAGAATTCACAAGAGCAAGTCGACGAGCAAGTACTTCGTCCTCAACCACACCAAGTTGCTTTTGCACAAGCTCAAGAACGACAACCTCAACATCGCCAAGAGGAAGAATGAGCGCGTCTACATCAAGAGGAACAAGACGCCGATTCTCAACATCTTCAACAACAACAACGGGAAGCACAAGATCTTGAGGCGCAATGTGCCCTTCAAGAATCAAGTCGAGCCATTGCCAAGTGGAACCGCGATAGGCGCAATCAAGAGGAAGCACTTCGAGAAGAAATCCAAGAGCGGAACTACCAACCGCGAGTGCAACGTCAAGTTCCTCAAGCTCCTCCACAAGCCCGACAAGTCCCTCCTCAACCTCAAGTTCAACAAGAGCAAGATGATAATGGACTTCCACCACGCCAAGAGCAAGTTGATCATGGACTTCCTCCACGCCAAGAGCAACATGAGGTTGATTATCCTGCACGTCAAGGGCGTCGTCATCACCCTCGCCAACAACACAATGAAGAGCAACACTACGGCAAGCTAAAATTCACCATGCCCAAGTTCAACGGAAGCAATGATCCCGAAGAGTACTTATCATGGGCATTGAAGGTCGACAAAATCTTTCGTTTGCACAATTATGAGGAAGAGAAGAAGATCGCTATGTCATCACTTGAGTTCCAAGACTATGTGCTCATATGGTGGGAACAAGTCCTTGAGCACCGAGAAGCAAGAGGTGAACCTCCAATCACCACTTGGGCTCAAATGAAAGATGTCATGCGAGCACGTTTTGTGCCCACCTACTACAACCGCGATCTCTTCAAGAAGCTCCAACTCCTCAAGCAAGGAACAAAGAGTGTTGAAGAATACTACAAGGATTTGGAGATAGCCATGATTCGAGCCAATGTCACAGAAGATGATGAGCAAACTATGGCACGCTTCTTGAATGGCCTCAATCATCCCATCAAGAAGACCGCCGACTTCCAACCCTAGTCCAACCTCATTGAGCTCATGCATCAAGCTACCAAAGCGGAACGTCAAGTGCAAGATGACTTCAAGTACGCCAAGTACTCATCCAAGACCTACGGCTTCTCCAACAACCAAGCTTCAATGACTCCTCCAACTTCTACCTCAACCAAGCCATCTACAAGCAATGAGGACAAGTCAAGTTACAAGAAAGCTTTGACAAGCTCAAGTCGTCCTCCTCCTACTACAAGCAACTTCAAGCCGCGCGCTTCATCATCTACTTCGACCGATGAGACCGTCAAGACAAGGTCCTTCAAGTGTTTCACTTGCGGCGGCCGAGGCCACAAGTCCTTCCAATGCACAAACAAGCGCACCATGATCCTCAACGATAATGGAACCTATGACTCTATGAGTGATGAGGAGATGGAAGCCCTTGAGCAAGTGGCCATGTGATACGTCTCCAACGTATCTACTTTTCCAAATACTTTTGCCCTTGTTTTGGACTCTAACTAGCATGATTTGAATGAAACTAACCCGGACTGACGCTGTTTTCAGCAGAATTGCCATGATGTTGTTTTATGTGTAGAAAACAAAATTTCTTGGAATGATCTGAAAATCCACGGAGGCACTTTCTGGAAAATATAAAAAATATTGGCGAAAGAATCAAGACCAGGGGGCCCACACCCTGTCCACGAGGGTGGGGGCACGCCCCCTGTCTCGTGGGCCCCCTAAGGCTCCACCGACCTCAACTCCAACTCTATATATTCCATTTCGCGGAGAAAAAAATCAGAGAGAAAGTTTCATCGCGTTTTACAATACGGAGCCACCGCCAAGCCCTAATATCTCTCAGGAGGGCTGATCTGGAGTCCGTTCGGGGCTCTGGAGAGGGGGATTCGTCGTCGTCGTCATCATCAACCATCCTCCATCACCAATTTCATGATGCTCACCGCCGTGCGTGAGTAATTCCATCGTAGGCTTGCTGGACAGTGATGGGTTGGATGAGATTTACCATGTAATCAAGTTAGTTTTGTTAGGGTTTGATCCCTAGTATCCACTATGTTCTGAGATTGATGTTGCTATGACTTTGCTATGCTTAATGCTTGTCACTAGGGCCCGAGTGCCATGATTTCAGATCTGAACCTATTATGTTTTCATGAATATATGTGTGTTCTTGATCCTATCTTGCAAGTCTATAGTCACCTATTATGTGTTATGATCCGACAACCCCGAAGTGACAATAATCGGGATACTCCTCGGTGATGACCGTAGTTTGAGGAGTTCATGTATTCACTATGTGTTAATGCTTTGGTCCGGTTCTCTATTAAAAGGAGGCCTTAATATCCCTTAGTTTCCGCTAGGACCCCGCTGCCATGGGAGGGTAGGACAAAAGATGTCATGCAAGTTCTTTTCCATAAGCACATATGACTATATTCGAAATACATGCCTACATTACCTTGATGAACTGGAGCTAGTTCTATGTCACCCTATGTTATAGCTATTACATGAGGAATCGCATCCGACATAATTATCCATCACTGATCCAATGCCTACGAGCTTTTCACATCTTGTGTTTCGCTTATTTACTTTTTCGTTGCTATTGTTACAATCACTACAAAACCCAAAAGCATTACTTTTCTACTGTTACCTTTACTATCATACTACTTTGCTACTAAATACTTTGCTGCAGATACTAAGTTATCCAGGTGTGGTTGAATTGACAACTGAACTGCTAATACTGAATAATATTCTTTGGGTCCCCTTGTGTCGAATCAATAAATTTGGGTTGAATACTTTACCCTCGAAAGCTGTTGCGATCCCCTACACTTGTGGGTTATCACCATGCACCGGCGCGTGAACGAAGATGAAGATGATCAAGTCTTTTGTGATGAGGATTCGAGCCCCGCTCTCATTGTCTCCAAAGTTTTGACTCTTCAACATCAACAAGAAGAAGACCAACGATGCCGCATCTTCCACATAAAGGCCGACATCAATGGAAGGTCCGTCAAGGTCATCATCGATGGAGGTAGTTGTCACAACTTGGCAAGTGAAGAACTATGCTCCAAGTTACAATTGGTCAAAATGAAGCACCCACACACATACAAGGTCCAACGCACTGTACGAGTTGAGCATACGGTCTAAGTCTCCTTCAAACTTGGTGCATATGAGGAAACTTTGGAGTGTGATGTCATCCCGATGTCCGTTTGCCACCTCCTTCTTGGTCGACCATGGCAATTCGACCGCAGCATCATCCACAATAGGCGTACCAATCACTAAAGCTTCAAGATGAAAGGGAAGGAATATGTGCTACGACCTATGTCTCCTAGTCAAGTGATAGCCGACAAGCAAGCCACCCATCATGGAGAGATGTAGCGACCAAACCTCAAACAGTGTGATCTCTCTGCATTAGTGTCATGCCTCGATCGGTAATGCTGACATGCACAATACTTGAAGGATTTATAACAGAGTGGCAATCACACACTTATTACATCGAATGTCTCAAAAGAGAACTTATTACAATAAATATGGCTTAAGGCCATCTAATAATGATAACATCGGAAGGCTTGGAAGAAAAAGTGGGTCCATCAACTCCAACGGCATCACTAAGTGAAAGATCACGACCTAAGGCACCTTACTCGTCGTCTGAAAAGTCTCCAACATGAACGTTGCAGCCCGAAAACGGGTCGACACATGGAATATGCTGGCAAGGTAACACATAGAGAGTAATGAACAGAATATTGCTATCACTACATGCATTTATGGCTGGTGGAAAGCTCTATGGTTACAGTTTTGCATAAAGCCAATTTTTTCTACAACAAAGGAATAAATTTCATTTAACTATCTTGGTGGTTGTTAAACATTGAGAAGGTTCCTCCAACTCAATCCCAATTAACCTTCAACATTAAACCCAACAATTTAAATTAAGTAACATGATGAGATTCACATGATAATCCAAGTACTAGATACTCAAAACGTCCATAACTGGGGACACGGCTAACCATGATTAGTTTATACACTCTGCAGAGGTTTGCGCACTTTTCCTCGCAAGACTCGATCTCCTCCGTTGGATTTCTCGCACTACATGGTGTTTGAGAAATGGATGACCGAGACACAGTCTTTCAGAAGCATTAACTCTTTACTCTTGGTAGACAGTACCAACCTACATCCCCTACATCTGCTAGTCTATCACTGAAAAGGTCACACAACATACTCAACTATGCTAGAGCCCATAGTAGCTTGCGGCTGCACACGGAAGTTTCTAGCATGAATAATCTCATGATCCCTTTGAGCCTGGGTGGCAGTCCATAGGAGAATCACACGGTACCCCGGGATTTCCAAAAATACAGGCAACACTGGGTTCCCCAGGTGCCTCAATGCACCCAGATGTAAATTAAAGTTGCCACCTTAAGTTAACCATTAATTAACAATACTCACATTTATCATGGATACACTCACCCAATCCACGTCTACGAGCATAGCATAGCAATATAAGCAAACGTAGAAGTAACTCCCAAAGGTTTGAAAATAAAGGACAATAGGTACTACCTCATCTACTTCCCAAAACCCACATATTAATCAGATCCTAACCATGCAATTGTTTGAGGATTGATCTAATTCATTAAAACTGGGTAGTAAAGAGGTATGATCAAAGTGTTACTTGTCTTGCTGATGATCCGTAAAACCTAGAGACTCATAGTAGCACGCTGCGCACTCCGGGTACAGTATTGCAAACAAACAAGCATACAATAAGCACTCATCTAATGCATGGGTAAATCTCAAATAAGAGATCTAACCAGAAAGTTCAACTTAAGAACTCCGGTTTGCAAAAAGAATCAAATCAAACGAAACAACGAAACTCAAACGGCGAAAGAAACAAGCTTCGTCTTCTAATCTGGACCTAAGTCAAAATTTACAATAGCAAAAACTTGTTTAAGTTGGTTAAATAGAAAGAGGGTTTCGAGATGAAACTCTAGGCGCTTGAATCGCCTGATTCCGATAAACGAGTGAAAAGATAAAGTAAAACGAACATCGGATCAGAAATCGCGATCGAAAATAATCGCGAAAAACCCGAGAAAAAGAAAAACTGACGAACAGGCTAATGAATGAACGTTCGCTGTCTGTGACTAAACGGTGAAAACCGTTCGTTAAAACGAACGTACAGATGAATGTCCGCTAAATAAACTAAACCAAGAAAAACCAAAGAACCGATCTAAAAAAATAAACCGGGGTTTCTAAAAAAACGTACGGTTTTCCAAGGAAAACCGCGGTGGCGGCGGGGCTACCTCCGGCGGGGTCCGGCGAGGTGGTGGTGGCGGACGGCAGCATCGGCGGCAGGGTGAGGCGACGGCGGCGACGGGCAGCGGGATCGGCGGCGGCGGCGGCGGGCTATGGAGCAACGGCGGCGGCAACCGGCGACGGCGGCGGCGGCTGCTTAGGGTTAGGGTTCAGGGGCGCGGGGCGGCTGGGGTGGGCTGGGGCGCCGGGGTCGCGGCTTATAAGGGCCGGCCCGAGGTGTCCTCGCCGGGTACGGCCCGAAGTCGGTTTCCTTTTTTTAAATAATTCCGACGTGCAAAAAAAGAAAGAAAAGAAATACTAACTGGACTCCAAAAATCCCGAAATAAATTTTTCCCGTCCTCGAAAAATAAGCCGGACAAGGTGAACATTTATTTGGGCCTAAGATGAAATTTTGAAAAACGCGTATTTTTCCTAATTCAAATAAAATAGCGATAAAACTCCAAAATAAAATCTTATTTGATTTTAATATTAAACCTCCAATATTTCTTTATTTTGGAAAAGTCATTTTATTCCCTCTCTCTTATTTTTATAAAAGAAATATACGAAGAAAAAATAATTAAAATCAAAAGATCCTCTTTTCAATATTTGAGAAAAACTCAAATAGGAAAATAACAAAATCCCTAACTCTCTTCGTGGGTCCTTGAGTTGCGTAGAATTTCTAGGATCAATGCAATAAAATATGATATGCAATGATGATCTAGTGTATAACATTCCAAATTGAAAATTTGGGATGTGACAAACCTACCCCCCTTAAGATGAATCTCGCCCTCGAGATTCAGGTTGGCTAGAAAATAGGTGAGGGTGGTCCTTCAGTAGGTCTTCCTCTCGCTCCTAGGTGGCTTCATCCTCGGTATGGTGGCTCCACTGAACTTTGCAGAACTTTATAACCTACTGCGCGTGACTCGGCTGGCAAACTCGAGAATCTTGACTGGTTTCTCCTCATAGGTCAAATCGCTATCCAACTGAATCGCTTCCAGTGACACTGTATCTCTCAGAGGAATATCAGCCATCTCTGCGTGGCACTTCTTCAATTGGGAAACATGGAACACATCGTGAACTCCTGACAATCCTTCAGGAAACTCCAGCTTGTAAGCAACTTCTCCCATACATTCCAAAACTTTGTATGGTCCCACAAAACATGGTGCTAACTTTCCCTTAACTCTAAAACGCTTAACTCCTCGAAGTAGGGATACACGAAGTTAAACTCTATCTCCAACTTCGTAAACTGTCTCCTTGCGTTTAGAATCCGCATAGCTCTTCTGCCTGGACTGGGCTACCTTGAGTCTATCGCGAATCAGCTTAACCTTCTTTTCAGACTTTTTAATCAAATCTGGTCCAAACAACTGGCGGTCTCCAACTTCATCCCACAACAACAGTGTCCTACACCTCCTTCCGTACAAAGCTTCGGAAGGGGCCATCTTCAAACTGGATTGATAACTATTGTTGTAAGAGAACTCTGCATATGGCAAATTGTCGTCCCAACTAGATCCACAATCTAGCGCACAAGCTCTCAGCATGTCCTCCAGAATCTAATTGACTCTCTCGGTCTATCCATCTGTCTGTGGATGAAAGGTTGTACTGAACTCTAGCCTGGTACCCAAAGTTTCGTGCAACTGATTCCAGAACTTGGAGGTAAACTGGGTTCCTCTATCTGATACAATGGTCCTCGGAACTCCATGCAGACATACGATCCTGGTCATGTATATCTTTGCCAACTTAGCACTGGTATAAGTGGTCTTTACTGGGATGAAATGAGCTACCTTCGTCAAACGATCAACTACAACCCATATCGAGTCATAGCCTGAACGTGTCCTGGGCAATCCCGTGATAAAATCCATGCCTAGCTTATCCCACTTCCATTCGGGTATTGGCAATGGTTGTAGAAATCCTGCTAGCTTCTGATGCTCTGCCTTCACTCTCTGACATACATCACAAACTGCTACATACTCCGCAATATCCTTCTTCATTCCCGTCCACTAGAAAGTGTCTTTCAGATCTAGATACATCTTGGTATTTCCTAGGTGAATCAAATACAGTGAATCATGGGCCTCCTGCAGAATCAACTTCTTGATCTCCGGGTCATTAGGCACACAAACGCGGTCCTCAAACCATAAGGTATCGTGCTCATCATCATGAAAACCCTTATCTTTTCCTTTGCTCATCTTCTCCTTTATCCCGGCAACCTCCTTGTCGGTCTTCTGAGCTTCCCTGATCTTATCCATCCACGTAGACTGAATCTCTAAAGCTTCTACATAGCCTCTCGGAACTATCTCCAGACATAGCTCGCGAAGATCCTCGGCTAACTCCTTGGGTAACTCTCCGGTCATGAGTGTGTTGACATGGCTCTTGCGGCTCAATGCATCGGCTACTACATTAGCCTTTCCTGGGTGATAATGCAATCTCATATCATAATCCTTAATGAGCTCCAGCCATCTCCTTTGCCTGAGATTCAACTCCTTCTGTGTGAAAATGTACTTCAAACTCTTGTAATCCGTGTACACCTCACAATGATTTTTGATGAGAAAATGTCTCCATGTCTTCAACGGCATGCACTATGGCTGCTAACTCCAAATCATGTGTATCATAATTCAACTCATGGGGCTTAAGTTGTCGGGAGGCATATGATACAACTCTTCCCTCCTGCATAAGCACTGCTCCAAGTCCTCGACGTGAAGCTTCACAATACACTTCATAATCCTTGCGCTGATCTGGCAGAATCAACACCGGTGATGTAACCAAACGTTTCTTCAACTCCTGGAAACTGGCCTCACATTCCTCAGTCCATTTGAATTTGGTGTCCTTTTTCAACAACTCCGTCATGGGTTTTGCAATCTTCGAGAAATTCTCAATGAACCTCCGGTAGTATCCTGCGAGTCCAAGAAAACTCCGGATCTCTCCAACTGATGTGGGGGCTTCCCAATTTGTCACAGTGACAACTCTGGTGGGGTCTACTGCTATTCCTTCTCCGGATATAACATGTTCGAGGAATCCAACTTCCTTCAACCAAAACTCACACTTGCCAAATTTGGCATATAACTGATGTTCTCTAAGCTTCCCAAGTACCAAACGCAAATGCTCCTTATGCTCCTCTTCATTCTTCGAGTAGACCAAAATATCATCAATGAACACCATGACGAACTTATCCAGAAATTCCATAAACACCTTGTTCATCATGTTCATAAAATAGGCAGGTGCATTAGTCAGACCAAATGACATAACGGTATACTCATATAGCCCGTACCTGGTGGTAAAAGCTGTCTTAGGTATATCCTGCTCTCGGATCTTCAGCTGGTGGTATCCTGATCGCAGATCGATCTTGGAAATACCTTAGGTCCTTGCAACTGGTCAAACAGATCATTGATCATCAATAGTGGGTACTTGTTCTTGATTGTTACTTCATTCAATCCTCGATAATCAACAACCATCCTCAATGATCCATCCTTCTTCTCCACTAGAAGCACTGGTGATCCCCAAGGTGACGAACTTGGGCAAATATAGCCTTTATCCAGTAACTCCTTAATCTGCTTCTTAATTTCCTCCAAATCTTTTGCGGGCATCCTGTACGGTCTCTTAGATATTGGCCCTGTGCCTGGCAAAAGCTCAATCAAAAACTCAATGTCTCTATCCGGTGGGATGCCTGGCAACTCTTCTGGAAATACATCGGGGAAATCCTTCACCACTGGTACCTCCTCCTGTACAACTCATGACAATGAATTCACTTGAGTCCTCTTTGGCGCATGACGAGATACATACTTGATCCTTCTTCCTTCTGGGGTGGTGAGCAAGATCGACTTACTGGCGCATTCTATGTTCCCTCCATACTTCGATAACCAATCCAAGCCTAATATCACATCCAGTCCTTGTGACTCCAATACTATTAGGTCTAAGGGAAACACGTAGTTACCAATCCTTAATGGTAACCGATCACACTATAGACTAGCCATATACTTAGCTCCTGGTGAGGTTACTAACATGGGTGACCTAAGGGCTTGGGTTGGCAGTTTATACTTATCCACAAATCCCCTTGATATGTATGAATGCGATGCACCAGTATCAAAAGGAACGATTGCAGTAAATGACTTAACCAAAAACTTACCTATTACTGCATCTGGCTGGGTTTCAACATCCTCCATGTTAACGTGGTTCACCTGTCCCCTGTTGAAAGGGTTAGGCTTTTTCCTAGAGCTTCCATTGCCATTTCCATTCTTTGCTTCAGGACATTCAATGGCATAATGTCCAGTCTTCTAGCACTTGAAATCGGTAGTGTGGCTTAGATCCCTCTTGGCTGGTGTTGATGGGTTGGTACGGTTCTGTCCGTTGCTTCCTCCATTACCATTGCCATTCTTGGTGCCACTATGGTTGTGTGAACTCCCTCCATTATGATTGTGGCCTGCATGGGTATGCTGAAAAGGTCCTCCCGAGTTCGGGTTAAAATGAGGCTTCTGCTGAGCTCCGGAATTGTACTTTCCTTGTCCATACTTCCTCTTGCGGCTGTCAATCTGCTGTTGCTTCCCTTCAATCATGAGAGTTCGGTCTACCAACTCCTGGTAGTTGTTGAAGGTTGCCACCATCAACTACATGCTAAGCTCATCATCCAGTCCCTCCAAAAACTTCTCCTGCTTAGCTGCATCCGTAGCAACGTCATCTGGGGCATAACATGCTAACTTACTAAAATAATCCACATACTGGCCAACTGTACGTCCTCCTTGGCGCAAGTTGCGAAACTCATGCTTCTTCATGGCCATAGCTCCTCCTGAAACATGGGTAGTACAGAAAGCCTGCTGAAACTGATCCCATGTGACAGTGTCGATGGGGTAACTAGCTGTGAAATTCTCCCACCATGATGCTGCGGGTCCATCAAGCTGATGTGCGGCAAAACACACTCTCTCCGCATCAGTGCATCCTGCAGTGGTCAACTCCCTTCCAATCTTGCGAAGCCAATCATCTGCAACTATCGGCTCGGTGCTACTGGAGAACACTGGCGAATTAAGCCTCCAGAAATGGGCTAAGTGATCAACAGGTGGTGGTGGTGGTGGGTTGTTGTTGTTGTTGTTGTTCCCCTGAGTCTGATTATGGACTAGTATCTACATCAATGCATTCTGCTGCTGGATCAACCGGGTGAGCTCCGGTGGGAAAGCAAATCCATTGTCACGTCTCGGAGGCATCTAGGGGTTTAGAAAAGATGAGAAAATAGAATAGAATGAGGTCTAGAGAGAAAACACTACCCATATGCACATGAGACAAACACAAAAATATCACTTCAATCAATTCAAACAAGGGCATACAACGGTCTAACTATCGTTACAAAAGTGCTCGGACTATACTATATACATGGGGGAATACTACTACTGTTATGGTGGTCGACTAGTAAAATTGATCGGTCGAAGACTCCATGATATCTGCTCCAGCTTCATCAACAAGGTCATCATCGCTATCGTCAGGGTCCGAGTCAGTGTCGTCGATGAAGATGTAGTTCTCCGGGCAAGTGGAATCGTCGTCATCTGCTCTTGGCGCGGTGTATCCCATGAATACTTTTAGCTTCTTTAGGTCATCATTCTTCTCCATGAGTGTCGTCATTTCCTCCTCATATCCATTGCTTGTAGACTTGAGTTCTTCTTCCAGCTCCGTGATCCTGGTCATTGCCTTCTTCAGATCTATCATGCCTGCGCACATCTGGTTCTCCTGGCATCGAATGTGCTGGTTTAACTCCTGGATGAAAGCTGCAATAGATCGATCCTTCCTGGTGCTGATAATCTCCCATTGCTCATCTCGACGCCCGCAAATCTGGTAGATAGTATCCTTGAGATCCTTATGGTAAACTTCTCCAATGCGTCCCATGGTGATGTGGGCTGCCATGCTCTTTCCGAGACTCTAGGTTGGTGCATCAAAGGAAAACTCTATGGGCTCAGTGACTGGCATGAACGTCCTTCCTGGAACTTGAACTTGAATCATCCAACGCTCCTCTTCTGGCAAGGTGGCGATGTAGGTCCCCGTGAAACTCGATACTCCGATGTTCAGGTATCTAGTGACTTCCTTCAAGTGGCGTCCAAAAGGTGTATCTTCATCCGGTTGCGCGAACTTATTCCTTGCACCCGCCATCCTAAAGAGTAGAAAAGGGAGAGGAGTTAGAAATGAGAAGAGAGTAGTGATCTAGGCTTTAGCTTAGTGGCCGTGTCCTACAGTCAGCGTGTGCTCTCATACCATCTTGTAGCGACCAGACCTCAAACAGTCTGATCTCTGTGCATCAGTGTCATCCCTGGATCAGTAATGCTGACACACACAGTACTTGAAGGGTTTGTAACAGAGTGGTAATCACACACTTATTACATCGAATGTCTCAAAAGAGAACTTATTACAATAAATATGGCTTAAGGCCATCTAATAACGATAACAGCGGAAGGCTTGGAAGAAAAAGCGAGTCCATCAACTCCAACGGCATCACTGAGTGAAAGATCACGACCTAAGGCACCTTACTCATCGTCTGAAAAGTCTGCAACATGAACGTTGCAGCCCGAAAATGGGTCAGCACATGGAATATGCTGGCAAGGTAACACATAGAGAGTAATGAACAGAATAATGCTATCACTACATGCATTTATGGCTGGTGGAAAGCTCTATGGTTACAGTTTTGCATAAAGCCAATTTTTTTCTACAACAAAGGAATAAAGTTCATTTAACTATCATGGTGGTTGTTAAACATTGAGAAGGTTCCTCCAACTCAATCCCAATTAAGCTTCAACATTAAACCCAACAATTTAAATTAAGTAACATGATGTGATTCACATGATAATCCAAGTACTAGATACTCAAAACATCCATAATCGGGGACACGGCAAACCATGATTAGTTTATACACTCTGCAGAGGTTTGCGCACTTTTCCCCGCAAGACTCGATCTCCTCCGTTGGATTTATCGCACTACATGGTGTTTGAGAAACGAATGACCGAGACACGGTCTTTCAAAAGCATTAACTCTTTACTCTGGGTAGACAGTACCAACCTACATCTCCTCATCTGCTAGTCTACCACTGAAAAAGGTCACACAACATACTCAACTATGCTAGAGCCGATAGTAGCTTGCGGCTGCACACAGAAGTTTCTAGCATGAATAATCTCATGATCCCTTTGAGCCTGAGTGGCAGTCCATAGGAGAATCACACGGTACCCCGGGATTTCCAAAATACAGGCAACACTGGGTTCCCCAGGTGCCTCAATCCACCCAGATGTAAATTAAAGTTGCCACCGTAAGTTAACCATTAATTAACAATACTCACATTTATCATGGATACACTCACCCAATCCACGTCTACAAGCATAGCATAGCAATATAAGCAAACGTAGAAGTAACTCCCAAAGGTTTGAAAATAAAGGACAATAGGTACTACCTCATCTACTTTCCAAAACCCACATATTAATCAGATCCTAACCATGCAATTGTTTGAGGATTGATCTAAGGCAATAAAACTGCGTAGTAAAGAGGTATGATCAAAGTGTTACTTGCCTTGCTGATTGAAAGATCAAGGATGTCGCCTAGAGGGGGGTGAATAGGCGCTTTAAATAATTACGGTTTAGGCTTGAACAAATGCGGAATAAACCTAGCGGTTAATTTATCGAGCACAAAACCTAAAACAACTAGGCTCATCTATGTGCACCAACAACTTATGCTAAGCAAGATAAGCAACTATGTGATAGCAAGATACATGACAAAGAACAATATGGCTATCACAAAGTAAAGTGCATAAGTAAAGGGCTCAGGTAAGAGATAACCGAGGCACGCAGAGATGATGATGTATCCCGAAGTTCACACCCTTGCAGATGCTAATCTCCGTTTGGAGCGGTGTGGAGGCACAATGCTCCCCAAGAAGCCACTAGAGCCACCGTAATCTCCTCACGCCCTTGCACAATGCAAGATGTCGTGATTCCACTAAGGGACCCTTGAGGGCGGTTACCGAACCCATACAAATGGCGACCCTTGAGGGCGGTCACCGAACCCGTACACTTTGGCAACCCTTGGGGGCAGTCACCGGTACCCGTCAAATTGCTCGGGGCGATCTCCACAACCTGATTGAAGACCCCGACGCTTGCCCGGAGCTTTACACTACAATGATTGATCTCCGAACAACACCAACCGTCTAGGGCGCCAAGGCACCCAAGAGGAACAAGCTCTAGGGTGTCCAAAACACCCAAGAGTAACAGGCTCAAGGGTACCAAGCACCCAAGAGTAATAAGCTTCTCAACTTGTAACTTCCACGTATCACGTGGAGAACTCAAACCGATGCACCAAATGCAATGGCAAGGGCACACGGAGTGCCCAAGTCCTTCTCTCTCAAATCCCACCGAAGCAACTAATGCTAGGGAGGAAGATGAGAGGAAGAACAAGAAGGAGAACACCAAGAACTCCAAGATCTAGATCCACGGGATTCCCCTCACATAGAGGAGAAAGTGATTGGTGGAAATGTGGATCTAGATCTCCTCTCTCTTTTCCCTCAAAAACTAGCAAGAATCCATGGAGGGATTGAGAGTTAGCAAGCTCGAAGAAGGTCAACAATGGGGGAAGAACACGACTCAAAGGATAAGGTTCATTGGGGAATAAGACCCCCTTATATAGGAGGGGAAAAATCCAACCGTTATGTGCTTAGCCCGCACATGAGCGGTACTACCGCTCGGGCAGTAGAAGCAGGAAAAAGGAGCAATAAAACATGAACCTTGGGGCGGTAGTACCGCTTATAAGCGGTACTACCGCTCACCCCAGCGGTACTACCGCTGGAGGAGCAAAACACGTGACCAAATGAGGCAGGGCAGAGTAGAGAACCGCGGCAGTAATGCAGTAGCGGTACCACCGCCCGACCGGAGCGGTACTACCGCTTATAGGCGGTACTACAGCCCAATAGGGGCGGTACTATCGCTTATAGGCGGAACTGTCGTGCCTTACTTCCGTGCAACTACTGCTAAACCTGACACGAAAAGTGCAAGACCCAAAATCGAGGCCGTAGTAGAGCGGTACTACCACTTACGCTACAAGCGGTACTACCGCAGGGAGAAAAACAAAACTGCCATAACTTCTTCATATGAGCTCCGAATTGAGCAAACTCAAGCTTGTTGGAAACAAGACAATGAGTAGCATCAAAATAGGCAGGGGAGGTATGCCTAACAAAAGAGGAGAGAAACCTCCAACAGAGAAGAAACGACAGAACCTCCAACATCAAAAACATCATAGAAGATGCATGTGAACTCCGTTTTCGATGAACTCGAGCTTGTCAAGAAAATGACCATAAGCTCCAAATCTCACAAGGAGAAGAACCAAACAAGAACCAATAAAGATGATGCAAGGATGCAATGGTTTGAGCTCTCTACGAATGATACGATCAAGTTACTCATCAAGAGCCCCCCTTGATAGTACGACAATCGATCCTAAAACCCGGTCTCCCAACTACCATCATGAGACCGGTAAAATAGAAAACCTATCAAGGGCAAACCTTTGCCTTGCACATGGTCTACTTGAGCTAGATGATGACGATCTTGACTCCCTCAAGTTGGACCACCTTTCTTGATTGCGTTGGCTCGATGAAGACTAGTTGATTGCTCCCCCATACTCCACTATGGGTGAGCCACTCTTCCGCACATCTTCACAAGTCCATTGTCACCACAATGGACGGCAAGCTTCAAGCATTTGATATCTTCATGATGCTTCACTTGAAATTGCACACCACAACCTAACCCCACAAAGAACTCTCACGAAGATCATGGGTTAGTACACAAAGCGTAATTGACAATGCTTACCATACCATGGGATCGCTTGATCCCTCTCAGTACATCTTCTATGCTTTGTGTGTTGATCAACTTGATTCACTCTTTGACTTAGTCTTGATCAACCTCTCACCTGACCAATCTTTAGGTAATTCCTTGAATGGCACCTTGGTCATCACAAACTCTCCTTGAAACCAACAAATGGACTCCAAGAAAAGCCTATGGACAAATCCTTCAAATAAAACTCAAGGCAACCATTAGTCCATAGAGATTGTCATCAATTACCAAAACCAAACATGGGGGCACCGCATGTTCTTTCACTGATGATCCGTGAAACCTAGACACTCGTAGTAGCACGCTGCGCACTCCGGGTACTCTATTGCAAACAAACAAGCATACAATAAACACTCATCTAATGCACGGGTAAAACTCAAATAAGAGATCTAACCAGAAAGTTCAACTTAAGAACTCCGGTTTGCAAAAAGAATCAAATCAAACGAAACAATGAAACTCAAATGGCGAAAGAAACAAGCTTTGTCTACTAATCAGGACCTAAGTCAAATTTTACAGTAGCAAAAACTTATTTAAGTTGGTTAAACAGAAAGAGGGTTTCGAGACGAAACTCTAGGCGCTTGAATCTCCTGATTCCGATAAACGAGTGAAAAGATAAACTAAAACGAAAATCGGATCAGAAATTACGATCGAAAATAATCGCGAAAAACCCGAGAAAAAAAAACTGACGAAGAGGCTAATGAACGAACGTTCACTGTCTGCGGCTAAAGGTGAAAACCGGTCTTAAAACGAACGTACGGATGAACGTCCGCTAAATAAACCAAACTGAGAAAAACCGACGAACCGATCTAAAAAAATAAGCCGGGGTTTCTAAAAAAAACGTACGGTTTTTTGAGGAAAACCGCGGCGGCGGTAGGGCTACCTCCGGCGAGTCCGGTGGGGTCCGACAAGGTGGTGGTGGCGGACGGCGGCGTCGTGCGGCGGGGTCGTCGGCGGCGGCATCGGGCGGCGGGGCAACGACGGCGCGGGGCGGCGACGACGATGGCGGCTTAGGGTTAGGGTTCAGGGGCGCGGGGCGGCTGGGGTGGGTTGGGGCGCCGGGGTCGCAGCTTATAAGGGCCGGCCCGAGGTGTCCTGGCCGGGTACGGCCTGAAGTCAGCTTCCTTTTTTAAATAATTCCGACGTGCAGAAAAAAAGAAATAGTAGACGGACTCCAAAAATCCCAAAATAAATTTTTCCCGTCCTCTAAAAATAAGCCGGACAAGGTGAACATTTATTTGGGCCTAAAATGCAATTTTGAAAACGCGTATTTTTCCTAATTCAAATAAAATAGCGATAAAACTCCGAAATAAAATCTTATTTGATTTTAATATTAAACCTCCAATATTTCTTTATTTTGGGAAAGTCATTTTATTCCCTCTCTCTTATTTTTATAAAAGAAATATACGAAGATAAAATAATTAAAATCAAAAGATCCTCTTTTCAAAATTTGAGAAAAACTCAAATATGAAAATAACGAAATCCCCAACTCTCTCCGTGGGTCCTTGAGTTGCATAGAATTTCTAGGATCAATGCAATAAAATATGTTATGCAATGATGATCTAATGTATAACATTCCAAATTGAAAATTTGGGATGTTACAAGAGAAGAGTGAGAAAGTGATCCACTCAAAAGAGAGTGAGAGCCACAAACCAAAGCCGAGTGCCTCCACGATGAGCGACAAGAAAAACTTAGTCCTATTTGCCACCAAAAGTGTGATGAGAGAAGTGTGTGAGAACCCATCGAGTGTTATGCACTTTGTCCTTGTGTGCAAGGATGGAGAACCAAAAACTAACACCTCTCACGATCTACCTTTAGTGTTATCTTCTCTTTTGCAGGGATTCCAAGATGTTTTCCCCGATGAGCTACCTCCGGGTCTACCTCCTCTACGAGGCATTGAGCACCGAATCGACCTCATCCCCGGAGCACCTCTTCCAAACAAAGCTCCATACCGGGTTAACCCCGAAGAAACTAAGGAGATCCAACGGCAAGTACAACAACTAATCGACAACGGACATGTACGTGAAAGCTTAAGCCCTTGTGCCGTTCCCGTTATACTTGTGCCCAAGCAAGACGGTAGTTTTCGCACGTGCTTGGATTGTAGACCCATCAATGCTATTACCTTTCGTTATAGGCATCCCATTCCTCGCTTAGATGATATGCTTGATGAACTTAGCGGTGCCAACATTTTCTCAAAAATTGATCATAAAAGTGGTTATTATCAAATCCGCATACAAGAAGGTGATGAATGTAAAACCGCTTTCAAAACCAAATTTGGCTTGTATGAGTGGTTGGTTATGCCTATGGGTTTATCGGAAGCTCTCGGAACTTTCATGCGTCTTATGCATTTTGTGCTTCGACCTTATATTGGAGTGTTTGTTGTGGTTTACTTTGATGATATTCTTGTGTTTAGCAAATCCATGAAAGAGCATCTAAAGCATGTTAGGGCTGTTTTGCAAACTCTTCGCAAGGAACGTCTTTATGCCAACATGAAAAAGTGCACGTTTGGTGTTAACAAGCTTGTTTTCTTGGGTTTTTTTGTTTCTTCCAAGGGTGTCCATGTTGATGAATCTAAAATTGAAGCAATTAAAACTTGGCCCTGACCCACCAATTTGCAACAAGTGCGTAGTTTTCTTGGCCTTGCGGGTTTTTATCGTTGCTTTGTGAAAGATTTTAGCACTATTGCCGCTCCTTTACATGCCTTGAGTAAGGAGAATGCTCCTTTTGTTTGGGGATCTTTGCAATCCACCGCTTTTGATGAGCTCAAATCTTTGCTTACTCATGCTCCGATTCTTGGTTTGCCCAACTTTGATAAAACTTTTGAGGTTCATTGTGATGCAAGTGGTACCGGAATTGGCGGAGTTTTGATGCAAGAAAAATGAGCAATTGCATACTTTAGTGAAAAACTCTCCGGTGCTCAACTTAACTATCCCATCTATGACAAAGAATTGTATGCTTTAGTGCGTGTGCTACATGTTTGGGAACATTATCTTCGACCTCATGAGTTTGTCATTCATACCGATCATGAAACGCTTAAGTACTTAAAAGGTCAACTAAGTTGAACAAGCGTCATGCCAAATGGAGTGAATTCATTGAATCTTTCCCCTATGTGATCAAGTACATTAAGGGTAAGGAAAATGTAGTTGCGGATGCACTTTCACGCATATGCATGCTTGTCACTAAACTTGAGTTGAATGTAATTGGATTTGAGCACATCAAATACTTGTATGCTAATGATCCATCTTTTGCTACTCCTTATGCTCAGTGTTTGATGCATACATCTTGGGAACGATATTACATCAAGGATGATTATCTTATGAGAGCTGACAAACTTTGCATTCCCGATCTTCTCTTCGTTTGCTCCTTTTGCAAGAGGCTCATGGAGGTGGACTCATGGGACACTTTGGACACGACAAGACATTTGCCACGCTCTCCAAGAACTACTTTTGGCCCAAGATGTTCTGCGACGTCTCACGCTTCACCAACCGATGCTCTACATGTTGCAAAGCTAAGTCTAAAGCTCAATCAAATGGTCTTTACATACCTCTTCCTATTCCTTATCAACCTTGGGAATACATTAGCATAGATTTTGTACTTGGTTTGCCTAGAACTCAAAATGGCAAGGATTCCGCGTTTGTTGTTGTGGACCGATTTTCTAAGATGACACATTTCATTCCTTGCAACAAGATAGACGATGCTTCACATGTCGCCAATCTCTTTTGTAGGGAAACCTTGCGACTCCATGGAGTACCAAAGAAAATCGTCTCCGACCGTGACGTCAAGTTCCTGAGTTACTTTTGGAAGACGCTATGCGCCAAGCTTTGAATCAAGCTCTTGTTCTCATCCGCATACCATCCTCGAACCGACGGCCAAACGGAGGTGAGGAACCATACGCTCTCCACTCTACTTCGTGTGTTGATCAAGAAGAACATCAAGGAATGGGAGGAGTGTCTAACCATCACCGAGTACGCCTACAACCGTGCAAGACATTCAACGACTGGCAAGTCCCCATTCGAGGTCCTCTACGGCTTCAACCCGTTGTCCCCATTGGACATTCTACCTCTTCCTCTACAAGAGCGCACCAACCTCGATGCAAGAGCACGTGCAAGCTACATCAAGAAGATGCATGAGGATACAAGGCACACCATTAAGCGCCAAGTACAATGACTTGGCGACCAAGCTCAACGTCCACAAGCAACCCATGATATTCAACATTGGAGATCTCGTGTGGCTACACCTTCGCAAGGACCGCTTCCTCGACGAACGCAAGTCCAAACTTCTACCTCGAGCTGATGGACCCTTCAAGGTGCTAGCACGCTACAACAACAACGCTTACAAGATCGATCTCCCATGCGACAAGTACAACGGGAGAGACATCTTCGACGTCAACGATCTCTCCCCGTACCATGGTGATGAGGATTTCGATCCGAGGTCGGATCTTTCCCAAGGGAGGGGAGATGATGCGGAGCATCCTTCGGTCATCCCCATGGATCTACCATCGTCTCACCAAGCACCAAGAGGACCCATGACAAGAGCACGAGCTAGAGCTCTCGTGACCGAGGTGACTTCTCTCCTTAGTGATATCTCATATGATCCTCACGAGACATGGCTACTACCTAAGTCCGGAATGTTCTGCATGATTAGGTACCAAGAGGACCCTCTAGAGGATGCACATGAAGATGGTCAAGCCACAAAGTCCACGGAAGAAGAGAACCAATGGAAGAAGGCAAGGACAACTTCCAGTCACCGGACATCCAGCCCCTGGAGATCTACCCCTCAGCCACAGGACTGCAGCAGAAGCTACAGGGCCCAGGCATCTGGCATCCAGCCCGGACATCCGGCCCTCCGCACTGGAAATCCGACTACCAGCCCAGACATCCGGACACGCCATCCAGGGAGCACAGAAGGCTGCCCTGATAGCCCGGACATCCGGCTCCTCCCGAAGCCCCGGACATATGGCCCCTCCGCCCGGACATCCGGCCCCGGCCATCTAGAGAGCGGCAAGGCCGACCCCACCAGCCCAGACATCCGGCCCCTCGCGAGCGCCCGGACATCCGGCCCAACGCCCGGATATCCGGCCCCTCCTGCTTGCGTGCAGCGCATTCGGGCCGAAGCCCATGTATCCCTTCGCCCCTTAGACTATATATACTCCATCTCCACCTACGTTTTAGGGTTAGCATTGGTTTAGCTCATTTGAGATAGAGCATTGCTCATCCGTATCGGATCTACTCCTCGTGAGGGACCACACCTCTTCGGAGAAGATCCACCCAGATTCAAGACCTCCATCCGGAGAAGACCATCAAGACCTCCTCTCGGAGAAGAATGACTACCTCTATATCGTCCCTTGCTGACTTTGGATCTCGTGTTACTTTGTGCCTCGATGATCTAGCACTTGCGTGATCATATTCGTGTCGGTTGAGTGTTTCTCTTGTTTTCCCTGTGATTTCCCTCGTTTCCTTCCGCGCGTTCTTCGTGTTCCTCGTAGGGATCCTCTCCAAACATCAAAGATCGGCCCCATAGGGTTCCGCCCTACATCAATGGTATTTGCTATGGTTATAAAATTGGTCCTAGAATGATGGGCATCCAAGTTGGGTATAATAAAAACTATCATAGGAAGTGAATTGGATGCTATGATCAATTTGATGCTTGATAATTGTTTTGAGATATAGAGGTGGTGATATTAGAGTCATGCTTGTTGGGTAATTGTGAATTTAAAGAATACTTGTGTTGAAGTTGGCAAGTCCCGTAGCATGCACGTATGGTAAAAGTTGTGTAACAATTTTTTTGCATGGGATGCTCTTTTGCTTGCCTTCCTTATGTGTGGAGGTCGGGGGCGCGCGATGGTTAACTCCTACCAACCTCCCCCCTAGGAGCATGCGTCGTAGTACTTTGCTTCGAGGGCTAATAAATTTTTTGCAATAAGTATATGAGTTCTTTATGACTAGTGTGAGTCCATGGATTATACACACTTTTACCTTTCCATCATTGCTAGCCTCTTCGGTACCGTGCATTGCCCTTTCTCACCTTGAGAGTTGGTGCAAACTTCGCCTGTGCATCCAAACCCCATGATACGATATGCTCTATCACACATAATCATCCTTATATCTTCCTCAAAACAACCACCATACCTACCTATTATGGCATTTCCATAGCCATTCCGAGATATATTGCCATGCAACTTTCCACTGTTCCGTTCATCATGACACGTTTCATCATTGTCATATTGCCGTGCATGATCATGTAGTAGACATCGTATTTGTGGCAAAGCCACCTTCATAATTTTTCATACATGTCACTCTTGATTCATTGCCCATCCCGGTACACCGCCGGAGGCATTCATATAGAGTCATATCTTGTTCTAGTTTTGAGTTGTAATTCATAAGTTGTAAATAAATAGAAGTGTGATGATCATCATTATTAGAGCATTGTCCCTTATAAAAAAAAGAAAAAAAAAGAAAGGCCAAAAAAAAGAAAGGCCAAAGAAAAAAAGAAAAAGAAAAAAGGCCAAAAAGGGCCCAAAAAAGAGAAAAGAAATAAAAAAGGGGGACAATGTTACTATCCTTTTCCACACTTGTGCTTCAAAGTAGCACCATGTTCTTCATATAGAGAGTCTCATTTGTTGTCGCTTTCATATACTAGTGGGAATTTTTCATTATAGAACTTGGCTTGTATATTCCAACGATGGGCTTCCTCAAAATGCCCTAGGTCTTCCTGAGCAAGCAAGTTGGATGCACACCCACTAGTTTCTTTTGTTGAGCTTTCATAAATTTATAGCTCTAGTGCATCCGTTGCATGGCAATCCCTACTCCTCATGTTGACATCAATTGATGGGCATCTCCATAGCCCGTTGATTAGCCTCGTCAATGTGAGACTTTCTCCTTTTTTGTCTTCTCTAGACAACCTCCATCATCATATTCTATTCCACCCATAGTGCTATATCCATGGCTCACGCTCATGTATTGCGTGAGAGTTGAAAAAAGCTGAAGCACGTTAAAAAGTATGAACCAATAATTGCTTGGCTAAAACTGGGGTTGTTCTTGATGGGAGTATTTTGTGTGATGAAAATGAAACATGGCCTAACTATATGATTTTGTAGGGATGAACCTTCTAATGCCATGTTATTTTGAGAAGACATGATTGCTTAGTTAGTATGCTTGAAGTATTACTATTTCTTATGTCAATATGAACTTTTATTTTGAATCATTTGGATATGAACATTCATGCCACAATAAAGAAAATTACATTGAGAATTATGCTAGGTAGCATTCCACATCAAAAATACTGTTTTTATCATTTACCTACTCGAGGACGAGCAGGAATTAAGCTTGGGGATGCTTGATACGTCTCCAATGTATCTATAATTTTTTGTTGTTCCATGCAATTATATTACCCGTTTTGGATGTTTATGGGCTTTACTTTACACTTTTATATCATTTTTGGGACTAACCTACTAACCGGAGGCCCATCCCGAATTGCTGTTTTTTTTTGCCTATTTTAGTGTTTCGAAGAAAAGGAATATCAAACGGAGTCCAAACGTAATGAAACTTTCGGGAGCGAACTTTTCTGAACAAACGCAATCCAGGAAACTTGGATTGGACGTTAAGCAGCGAACAAGGCGGCCATGAGGGTGCCCGGCGCGCCCTAAGGGGGTGGGCGCTCCCCCCACCCTCGTGGGCCCCTCGTGGCTCAACCGACCTACTTCTTCCTCCTATATATATCCACGTACCCTGAAAACATCCAGGAGCACCACGAAAAACTATTTCCATCGCCACAACCTTCTGTATCCGCAAGATCCCATCTTGGAGCCTTCGTCGGTGCTCCGCTGGAGGGGGAATCGACCATAGAGGGCCTCTACATCATCTCCAAGGCCTCTTCGATGAGTTGTGAGTAGTTTACCACAGACCTTCGTGTCCATAGTTATTAGCTAGATGGCTTCTTCTCTCTCTTTGAATCTCAATACAAAGTTCTCCTCGATCTTCTTAGAGATTTATTCGATAACTCTTTTTGCGGTGTGTTTGTCGAGATCCGATGAATTGTGGGTTTATGATCAAGTTTATCTATGAGAAGTATTTGAACCTCCTCTGAATTCTTTTATGTGTGATTGGTTATCTTTGCAAGTCTCTTCGAATTATCAGTTTGGTTTGGCCTACTAGATTGATCTTTCTTGCAATAGGAGAAGTGCTTCGCTTTGGGTTCAATCTTGCGGTGTCCTTTCCCAGTGACAGCAGGGGCAGCAAGGCACGTATTGTATTGTTGCCATCGAGGATAAAAATATGGGGTTTATATCATACTGCTTGAGTTTATCCCTATACATCATGTCATCTTTCTTAATGCGTTACTCTGCTCTTATGAACTTAATACTCTAGATGCAGGCAGGAGTCGGTTGAAAGTGCAACTATCCCTAGGTGGTTTTGGTAATTCATAACAACATATAGCTCATTGAGCTAATGCTATTCCAAGACTATTATTTCAGGAAAGCTCAATGAATGGCATGGCATGGATGATGAAAGTGGATCCCTCAAAATACTAAGGACAAAGGATTGGCTCAAGCTCAAAAGCTCAAGACTCTTCATTTTATATTTTAGTGATCCAAGATCACATTGAGTCTATAGGAAAAGCCAATACTATCAAGGAGGGATGAGGTGTTGCTTAATGAGCCTCTTGCTTCATGTGCTTAGTGATATGCTCCAAAACCCTCAACTACTTTCCCACATCCACAAATGACCTTCACCCAAAGCCAAAATCGGTCACACCGATTCTTTCTATCCGGCGCCACCGATTCCAAAAGTCATAGCCACTGCCACAAACCCTAAGCAAATCGGTCTTACCGATAGGGATCTCGGTCTCACCGAGATGGGGTTGTAATCTCTCTGTTTCCCTTCATAACGTTTCGGTCTAACCGAAGTGAGCGATCGGTCCCATCGAGATTGCAATGTAAACTCTCTGTTTCCTTTTTGTAACATTTCGATCTCACCGAAAAGAGCAAATCGGTCCCACCGAGTTTACCTGACCAACTCTCTGGAAAGCTTATTACCAAATCGGTCTCACCGAGTTTGTGTAATCGGTCTTACCGAGATTACGTTATGCCCTAACCCTAACCGAATCGGTCTCACCGAGATGCATGTCAGTCCCACCAAAAACCCTAACGGTCACTAGGTTTACTAAATCGGTCTGACCGAGTTTAACAATTTGGTCCCACCGAGTTTGGTAAATTGTGTGTAACGGTTAGATTTTGTGTGGAGGCTATATATACCGCTCCACCTCCTCTTCATTCGTGGAGAGAGCCATCAGAACGAACCTACACTTCCACTTACCATTTCTAAGAGAGAACTACCTACTCATGTGTTGAGACCAAGATACTCCTTTCCTACCATATGAATCTTGATCTCTAGCCTTCCCAAGTTGCTTTCCACTCAAATCTTCTTTCCATCAGATCCAAAACCTATGAGAGAGAGTTGAGTGTTGGGGAGACTATCATTTGAAGCACAAGAGCAAGGAGTTCATCATCAATGCACCATTTGTTACTTCTTGGAGAGTGTTGTCTCCTAGATTGGCTAGGTGTCACTTGGGAGCCTCCGACAAGATTGTGGAGTTGAACCAAGGAGTTTGTAAGGGCAAGGAGATCGCCTACTTCGTGAAGATCTACCGCTAGTGAGGAAAGTCCTTCATGGGCGACGGCCATGGTGGGATAGACAAGGTTGCTTCTTCGTGGACCCTTCGTGGGTGGAGCCCTCCATGGACTCGCGCAACCATTACCCTTCATGGGTTGAAGTCTCCATCAACGTGGATGTACGATAGCACCACCTATCGGAACCACGCCAAAAACATCCGTGTCTCCAATTGCGTTTGAATCCTCCAAACCCTTCTCTTTACTTTCTTGCAAGTTGCATGCTTTACTTTCCGCTGCCTATATACTCTTTGCATGCTTGCTTGAATAGTGTGATGATTGCTTGACTTATCCTAAAATAGTTAAAATCTGCCAAACTCTAAAATTGGGAAAAGGTTAAGTTTTCATTGGTCAAGTAGTCTAATCACCCCCCTCTAGACATACTTCAAGGTCCTACAAGTGGTATCAGAGCCTTGGTCGCCATTTGCTTTGATTTCCATAGCTTTTGGTGGTCATAGCCTTGGTTTCACAACCTAGGAGAGTATGGTGTCTAGCGAGGGAAATTATCACCGTAGAGGTCCTTACTTTGATGGTACTAATTTGCTAGTTGGAAGCATAAGATGAAAATGCATATTCTTGGACATAACCCCGCCGTTTGGGCAATTATTTGTATTGGCTTGCAAGGTGAATTCTTTGATGGGAGAGAACCGAACCGTGAAGCTAATGCAGAAGAATTGAAGATGTTGTAATACAATGCTCAAGCTTGTGATATCATCTTCAACGGACTGTGCCCCGAAGAATTCAACAAAATCAGCCGTCTTGAGAATGCAAAGGAAATTTGGGATACTTTGATTGATATGCATGAAGGTACCGAGTCCGTCAAGGAATCCAAGTTGGATGTGCTCCAAAGTCAGCTTGACAAGTTCAAAATGAAGGATGGTGAAGGTGTCGCTGAAATGTACTCTAGGCTTGCTCTTATCACAAATGAGACTGCCGGCTTAGGGAGTGAAGAGATGACCGACAAATTCATCATCAAGAAGATCTTAAGAGCATTGGATGGAAAGTATGATACTGTGTGCACATTGATTCAAATGATGCCAAACTACAAAGATCTCAAGCCAACGGAAGTCATTGGAAGAATTGTTGCTCATGAGATGTCACTCAAGGATAAGGAGGAACTTCACAACAAGTCAAGTGGTGCTTACAAAGCCTAAAGTGAAGCCCCACATCATCAAGCGAGAAACAAACCTTCAATGAAGAATTGAGCTTAATGGTGAAGAACTTCAACAAATTCTACAAGAGTAGAAGCAAAGAAAGAAGCTCCAAGTCAAGGTCTTACAATGACAAGAGATCTTGTAGTCGAGAGCGCAATTGCTACAATTGTGCGAGACCCGGACACTATTCCAATGAGTGTACGACACCCTACAAAAGAAGAGAAGATTCTCCAAGAAGAAGGAGCAAAAGAGAAGAATCACCACCAAGAGAGAGGAGGAGTAGAGATGATCGTTATGAACGAAGACCCTCACGGAGAAGCAAGGATTCGGAAAGGAAGAACAAGTCATCAAGGAGCTACACAAAACGAATACATCAAGCTCACGTTGGTGAATGGGTGTCCGGCTCCGACTCCGACAATCACTCCGAGAGAAGCTATCACTCCGACTCCGAATACACTCAAGATGAAGGTGTTGCCGGTCTAGCACTTGTGTCAACCAACTCCTACGACATATTTGATTCACCAAATGAAGGTGTTGGAAGATGCTTCATGGCCAAAGGTCCAAAGGTAACACACCCTAAGTATGTTGATTTCAATAGTGATGAAGATGACTTGCTTGTGGATGATGATTTACTTGTTGACAACTCTAGTGATGAATACTATGATGAAACGTCAATTAATCATGCTAATCAAGATAAAACGAATGACAATGATAAGGAGAAGATTGAGCTTCTAACTAAAGAACTAAACACTCTTAAGTTAGCTCATGAAACTATCTACGAAGATCATCGAGAACTTTTAAGGGCTCATGAGAACTTACGCTTTGAAAAGCTCAATCTTGAGCAAGAGCATGAGTTCTTAAAGGCAATCAATGATGATCTTCGCAAGAAAATTTCTTCTTACGTTGCCAAGCATTTACTCTTATCTACTTACATGCCTCAAGTCAAGTCAAGTAACAAGTACAAGAAAGATACTTCCTCTAGTAGTAACAATAATAATGTCAAATCCAATATTGTTGCTTCTAGTAGTTCTCTTGATTCCACTAATGATTCTCTTAGCCAAGTTACACTTGAGCAAGAAAATAGCTTATTGAAGGGAATTATAGAGAAAGGTGTTTACAAGAGCCTTGCCGGGAGTAAGCAATTCGAGGAAATTGTACGCAAGCAAGGAAGGCACTGGAAGAATCAAGGTGTTGGTTTTGAATGAAGGTTCAATGCCAATGGAGTTGAGTGGGAAGAAGATCAATACCCCAAGACGAAGTTTGTTCCTCAACAAGAGAAGTATGATCCTACTTCTTTCAAGGGAACACAAGTTCAATATGATCTTCCACCACAAGACCACAAGAACAAAGGCAAAGACAAGCTTCAAGAAGAGATTGATGCATTTGAAGAAGCACCTAAAGCCTCGTTCAAGTGGGTCCCCAAGACTACGTCAAGTTCTACTTCATCAAGTACAACTACAACTCCAAGGATTCCCATCAAGATGATGTGGATCCCGAAGAAGAAGAACTAGAGAGTTCTTGAGGGTGACTCCGCCAACATTCTTCACTCATGTCATTTTGGCAAGAACCAGTGCAATCGACTTCCACATCTTGCACTAGTTCAAAGAGTCACAAACCCTCATGTTGGTAAGGCAAGGGACAAGGTAACCTAATGAGTTCATGGACATCATCTTGTGTGTGCATCACTCTATGTCTATGGATATTCTTGTTTGTTCCTTGTGGGACTAACCCATGTAGGTAAGTTGAAAGTGCAACTCACTCCAAAGGATTGCTCCAAATGATCTACACCAACATTGAGCATCCACATCTTCAACACCTACATGAAGTCATCATCGACGAAACCCAAGGTTAGTTCATCCCTCTAAGGGGGGATCTCACATCTAGGGGGAGCTTAACTCTAAGAATTGAGTCAAAGCAACTCTAATGGTGTGAACACATCAATGCATTATGTAAAAGTGGTAACCCCACTTGAGCTTAAACGATGAGTATGACCTATGATCAAATGTTCTCATTTGACTCCTAAGTCAATATACTCATATATAGATGACCTAGTCACCACTAATTGTTTGATAGATGCTAGAATTGGTTGTGCATGCTTTGCCACATATTTCATTTGCCATCTTATTGTGTGAGCATGTTGGTGCATATTTTACTCATTCAAGAACATCCACTTGTTGTTTTGATTGTTTGGTCTCTTTTCTTGTTGCCAAGTGGATGGACAAGAATGCCTAAGAACCTTCTTTAGCTATCTATGCTTTTCTCGTCTCAAACTCTATTCATGCTACATCACAAAATTTGATCAAGTCAGATTCGAACCACTCTGTGTGAGGAGCACTCGGAGTCCCCGATTTGTCATAGACTTAAACCTCCAAAACCTCATTGTGACTCTCGGTCTGGCCGGTTCCTCCATTTCGGTCCTACCGAGATCACTAAGTTGATCTGAGTTTTCAATCTCGGTGCAACCGATTTGAACTTTTCGGTCACACCGAGTTCTGTAACTGTACACAGTTATGCATCACGGTGCCACCGAGTAGTTCCATTCGGTCACACCGACAGGGTTGGGCTATATATAGCCACGGGCAAAACTTTTGGAAATTTCTCCGAAACCCTTCGCCCGCGCAATAGCTCGCTCTGCCATCGAAGGTCTCCGGATCGTCTCCTCGTCGCCAGCAGCCTCCTGTCACTGGTCTCCGCCGCCGTCAACGTAATTCGCCCCCGCCGTTGTCGCCATAGCGAGTCCACCGCCAAGTTAGGGTATGGACTCAATCTTTTTGCTATCCACGTCTGATTCCAAGCACATTGTACTCTTAATGAATCTTGCCACGATTGAAACACTTCTATCCAGCCAAAGTAGTCTGTAGATTAGATGAGATTCAAATTTTTAGGGTTAGGTTTCCGCCAAAACCATCTCGGACCCACCGAGTTGAAAAACTCGGTCTCACCGATTTGGCTTATGCCATTGCACTAGTGACTCTCGGTCTGACCGAGAATTACTAATCGGTGCGACCGATTTGAGGATTCTGTGAAACCCTAGCTGTCTCGGTGCCACCGAACTGTGACTCGGTCCAACCGAGATCATCATTTTAGGTTCCAAAACTGCTTCGGTATCACCGTGTTTAAAAATCGGTTGATCCGAAATGCTTTCTGTGGAAAACTAAAACTGAACTTTTGAATCATTCTTTTGCAAAAATCTCTGCATTTTGTGATGCTCATCTATTCTATCTCGTCTATAACTCTTCACAGGGTCAGAAGAGCAGATGGACTTGAGTGAGGGCACAAGTCCCTCAACTACAGATGAAGGGAGCAGAAGTACTCCTAGCAATTTGCCTAAGGCTGCTACTAAGCAAAGGAGGAAGAGGACTTCAGACTCAGAAGATGAAGATTATAAAGCTGAGGAAGATGAGGCCACTTCCAAGAAAGTGGTGCTCAAGAAGGAATATGGCTCTGCACAGAGCACAAAGCCAGGTCTGAAGAAGAAAGTTCCTGCCAAGAGGACACCAATGCCAAAGGCCAGAAAGTCCACTCTTGTGCCAACCCAGACAGAACCCAAAGAGGCACCTGAGAAGAAAGTCACTTCTTCCAAACCTCAGAAAGTCCCCACTGAAGAGATTATGAAGTTCACAATTGAATCAGAGGATGAAGGTGGTCAGGACAAGAAGAAGAAGAGAGCAAGAACCACAACTGCCAAGGTCCTTGGAAAGCCCTCCATGAGAAGAGATTCTGAAGAAGAGGAAGAGGTTGCTGCACCAGCACCTAAGGCACCCAAGCTTATGGGAGATGCAATCAGATTAGGGGCTGCAACATCTAAGCCCAAGGAAGCACCCAAAGCTGCCTCCAAGGCCAAGTAAGTTCCAAAGAGGAATACTAGGAGTATTCCAGCTGCTGAGAAGAACAAGGTCCCAGTGCCAAATGTTGCTGAAGAAGAGGATGAAGAAGGACAGGTCCTAAGAAAGCTCAAGCCCAAGATACCAGACCACAATGATGCCCATCCTGTGGCTGAGGACATGAGGATCAGGAAAGACTCAGGCTGAGACTGTGGAGGATGGAAGATCCATATGCATCAAGAAGAAGAACTGCTGTTGACTACAGGTTCCACACAAAGGAACAACAGGACTTCTATGAAACAATTCTGTTGGACAAGAAGCCTATAGTTTGTGACATGAGGTGGGTCGACTGGACCTACATCAAAGACAATGAAGAGCACTATCCTAGAGTGCAAGAAAGCTTTGTTGCTTGTGGAGTTGCTGATTTCGTTGGACAGAAGTTCACCCACTGGAATGATGAACTTATCATGCAATTCTACTCCACAGCACACTTTTACCCAGATGGAAGAATTGTTTGGATGTCTGAAGGTACAAGGTACCAATCCACTATTGAAGAATGGGCAAGTCTGATAAATGCCCCCAAGGAAAATGAGGATGACCTGGATATCTATGCAAAGAAGTTGGGTCACAATTCCATGGCTCACATGTACAAGGAAATGCCAGAAAAGGCAGTAGAGACTCACAAGTTTGGATCAGTTCACTTTCTGCTGTCAGGGTTGCCAACCATTAATTGGATTCTGAGGCATACTTTGTTGCCCAAGTCTGGTGACCATAACATGATCAGAGGGCATGCCATCAACATGTTGCATGTGTTTGGTGTGCCACAAAAGTTCAAAGTCATGAGCCTGATGATTGAAACAATTAAGAGGACTGCAACAGATCAGAAGAGGAGCTGTGGATATGCACCTCAGATCCAGGAATTGATCAACTCAAAGATGGGCACAGGAAAATATCAGTTGGATAAGGAACACTTTCCACTTTATCCAGACTTTGAGGACAATGAGGTTGTCATGAATGAGAATGATCCACAATCAGTTCAAGCTCAGGAGAAGAAGGAGAAGGCAAAGAAGGAGAAGGCTGCCAAGATGCCAACTCAAGAGGAGGCATCTGAATATTTCTTGAAAACCAAATAGTAGCAGCTTGGTTACTTGATAGCATCTACACTGAGGATTGAGAAGGGACTGGCCACCCTCACTCAGAATCAGGAGAGCCTTGAGAGAATCATGGAACTCAAATTCCATGACCTTGATGTCAAAGTAACTGAGATTCTATTGGTTGTAGAGCAGCTGCAGGAGGACTTGCAGGAGAAGCAGGGCAAGACAACAACTAATGTGCCTGCCAGAGTGCCCAGAGCCCAGAGGTCCGTTGCAGTGCTAGTGACAGACACTAGAGCAACAACTTCAGCACCAGCTACAACCCCTTCAGCTCCAGTGCAACCAGCTCCAGCATCCACTCCAGCACCCTCTACTTCAACTGAAGCCTTCGTCCAAGGAGTTATCAGGACACCACCACCAGAAGATCAAGCCTGGGAGTCGATATAGCACTATGCATTTTCTATGAACTTTTTGGTAACTTGTTGCCAAAGGGGGAGATAAATGTATAGATCATAGGGCTTCGAGAGAGAGAGAGTGTGTTGCTTTTGTTCTCTCTTGCTTTTATTTGGTGGTTTTAAACTTTGTTTGCTTTTGGTTGAGATACTATGCTTGTGAGACATTGATGATCATGTGTTTGATCATAAGCTACACTTATGAATGCTTGATATTATCCTATCTATCTTATGTGATCATTCACAATGCTTGGTGATGAGTGCATGTATTCAATATTTATTATTTTGAGCGCTCCACCAGGATGTATGTGACATGGAAGAGTAACCCATGAGCCTAATTCATTGTGCATTTGCAGTCCAAAGCAAATCTTAAACTATGCACAAATTTAGGGGGAGCTCTTGCTTATCACATACTTCTCAAAGCGATGGTGTCATTCAATCTTATTATCATTTGTCGAAGCTTTGATCTATATGTTGTCATCAATTACCAAAAAGGGGGAGATTGAAAGTGCAACTATCCCTAGGTGGTTTTGGTAATTCATAACAACATATAGCTCATTGAGCTAATGCTATTCCAAGACTATTATTTCAGGAAAGCTCAATGAATGGCATGGCATGGATGATGAAAGTGGATCCCTCAAAATACTAAGGACAAAGGATTGGCTCAAGCTCAAAAGCTCAAGACTCTTCATTTTATATTTTAGTGATCCAAGATCACATTGAGTCTATAGGAAAAGCCAATACTATCAAGGAGGGATGAGGTGTTGCTTAATGAGCCTCTTGCTTCATGTGCTTAGTGATATGCTCCAAAATCCTCATCTACTTTCCCACATCCACAAATGACCTTCACCCAAAGCCAAAATCGGTCACACCGATTCTTTCTATCTGGCGCCACCGATTCCAAAAGTCATAGCCACTGCCACAAACCCTAAGCAAATCGGTCTTACCGATAGGGATCTTGGTCTCACCGAGATGGGGTTGTAATCTCTCTGTTTCCCTTTGTAACGTTTCGGTCTAACCGAAGTGAGCGATCGGTCCCACCGAGATTGCAATGTAAACTCTTTGTTTCCTTTTTGTAACATTTCGGTCTCACCGGAAAGAGCAAATCGGTCCCACCGAGTTTACCTGACCAACTCTCTGGAAAGCTTATTACCAAATCGGTCTCACCGAGTCTGTGTAATCGGTCTTACCAAGATTACGTTATGCCCTAACCCTAACCGAATTGGTCTCACCGAGATGCATGTCAGTCCCACCGACAACCCTAACGGTCACTAGGTTTACTAAATCGGTCTGACTGAGTTTAACAATTCGGTCCCACCGAGTTTGGTAAATTGTGTGTAACGGTCAAATTTTGTGTGGAGGCTATATATACCCCTCCACCTCCTGTTCATTCGTGGAGAGAGCCATCAGAACGAACCTACACTTCCAACTTACCATTTCTGAGAGAGAACTACCTACTCATGTGTTGACACCAAGATACTCCATTCCTACCATATGAATCTTGATCTCTAGCCTTCCCAAGTTGCTTTCCACTCAAATCTTCTTTCCATCAGATCCAAAACCTATGAGAGAGAGTTGAGTGTTGGGGAGACTATCATTTGAAGCACAAGAGCAAGGAGTTCATCATCAACGCACCATTTGTTACTTCTTGGAGAGTGGTGTCTCCTAGATTGGCTAGGTGTCACTTGGGAGCCTCCGACAAGATTGTGGAGTTGAACCAAGGAGTTTGTAAGGGCAAGGAGATCGCCTACTTCGTGAAGATCTACCGCTAGTGAGGCAAGTCCTTCGTGGGAGACGGCCATGGTGGGATAGACAAGGTTGCTTCTTCGTGGACCCTTCGTGGGTGGAGCCCTCCGTGGACTCGCGCAACCGTTACCCTTCGTGGGTTGAAGTCTCCATCAACGTGGATGTACGATAGACCACCTATCGAAACCACGCCAAAAACATCCGTGTCTCCAATTGCGTTTGAATCCTCCAAACCCTTCCCTTTACTTTCTTGCAAGTTGCATGCTTTACTTTCCGCTGCCTATATACTCTTTGCATGCTTGCTTGAATAGTGTGATGATTGCTTGACTTGTCCTAAAATAGTTAAAATCTGCCAAACTCTAAAATTGGGAAAAGGTTAAGTTTTTATTGGTTAAGTAGTCTAATCACCCCCCTCTAGACATACTTCAAGGCCCTACATCGGTCAATGTGTGGAGTAATAGTAGTAGATCCAGAACCGTTTCTGTCTACTTGTTTCGGACGTGATGCCTATATACATGATCATGCCTAGATAATCTCATAACTATGCACTTTTCTATCAATTGCTCGACAGTAATTTGTTCACCCACCGTAATACTTATGCTATCTTGAGAGAAGCCTCTAGTGAAACCTATGGCCCCCGGGTCTATCTTTTATCATATAAGTTTTCCATCTACTTTTATTTGCATCTTTTACTTTCCAATCTACAACAACAACAAAACAACAACAAAGCCTTTAGTCCCAAACAAGTTGGGGTAGGCTAGAGGTGAAACCCATAAGATCTTGCAACCAACTCATGGCTCTGGCACATGGATAGCAAGCTTCCACGCACCCCTGTCCATAGCTAGCTCTTTGTCGATACTCCAATCCTTGAGGTCTCTCTTAACGGACTCCTCCCATGTCAAAATCGGTCGACCCCGCCCTCTCTTGACATTCTCCGCACGCTTTAGCCGTCCGCTATGCACTGGAGCTTCTGGAGGCATGCGCTGAATATGCCCAAACCATCTCAAACGATGTTGGACAAGCTTCTCCTCAATTGGTGCTACCCCAACTCTATCTCGTATATCATCATTCCGGACTCGATCCTTCCTTGTGTGGCCACACATCCATCTCAACATACGCATCTCCACCACACCTAACTGTTGAACATGTCGCCTTTTAGTCGGCCAACACTCCGCGCCATACAACATTGCGGGTCGAACCGCCGTCCTGTAGAACTTGCCTTTTAGCTTTTGTGGCACTCTCTTGTCACAGAGAATGCCAGAAGCTTGGCGCCACTTCATCCATCCGGCTTTGATTCGATGGTTCACATCTTCATCAATACCCCCATCCTCCTGCAACATTGACCCCAAATACCGAAAGGTGTCCTTCCGAGGTACCACCCGGCCATCAAGGCTAACCTCCTCCTCCTCACAGCTAGTAGTACTGAAACCGCACATCATGTACTCGGTTTTAGTTCTACTAAGCCTAAACCCTTTCGATTCCAAGGTTTGTCTCCATAACTCTAACTTCCTATTTACCCCCGTCCGACTATCGTCAACTAGCACCACATCATCCGCAAAGAGCATACACCATGGGATATCTCCTTGTATACCCCTTGTGACCTCATCCATCACCAATGCAAAAAGATAAGGGCTCAAAGCTGACCCCTGATGCAGTCCTATCTTAATCGGGAAGTCATCGGTGTCGACATCACTTGTTCGAACACTTGTCACAACATTATTGTACATGTCCTTGATGAGGGTAATGTACTTTGCTGGGACTTTGTGTTTCTCCAAGGCCCACCACATGACATTCCGCGGTATCTTATCATAGGCCTTCTCCAAGTCAATGAACACCATATGCAAGTCCTTCTTATGCTCCCTATATCTCTCCATAAGTTGTCGTACCAAGAAAATGGCTTCCATGGTCGACCTCCCAGGCATGAAACCAAACTGATTTGTGGTCACGCTTGTCATTCTTCTTAAGCGGTGCTCAATGACTCTCTCCCATAGCTTCATTGTATGGCTCATCAGCTTAATTCCACGGTAATTAGTACAACTCTGAACATCCCCCTTGTTCTTGAAGATTGGTACTAATATACTCCGTCTCCATTCTTCTGGCATCTTGTTTGCCCGAAAAATGAGGTTGAAAAGCTTGGTTAGCCATACTATCGCTATGTCCCCGAGACCTTTCCACACCTCAATGGGGATACAATCAGGGCCCATCGCCTTGCCTCCTTTCATCCTTTTTAAAGCCTCCTTCACCTCAGACTCCTGGATGCGCCGCACAAAACGCATGCTGGTCTCATCAAAGGAGTCATTCAGTTCAATGGTAGAACTCTCATTCTCCCCATTGAACAGCTTGTCGAAGTACTCCCGCCATCTATGCTTAATCTCTTCGTCCTTCACCAAGAATTGGCCTGCTCCGTCCTTGATGCATTTGACTTGGCCAATATCCCTCGTCTTCCTCTCCCGGATCTTAGCCATCTTATAGATGTCCCTTTCACCTTCCTTCGTGCCTAACCGTTGGTAGAGGTCCTCATATGCCCGACCCCTTGCTTCACCAACAGTCGCTTTGCGGCCTTCTTCGCCATCTTGTACTTCTCTATGTTGTCTGCACTCCTATCCAGGTATAGGCATCTGAAGCAATCTTTCTTCTCTTTAAGCGCCTTCTGGACATCATCATTCCACCACCAGGTATCCTTATCTTCGCTTCTCCTTCCCCTGGACACTCCAAACTCCTCCGAGGCCACCTTACGAATGCAAGTCGCCATCTTCATCCACACATTGTCCGCATCCCCTCCTTCCTCCCAAGGGCCCTCCTTAAATACCCTCTCCTTGAACACCTGAGCTACCTCCCCCTTGAGCTTCGACCACTTCGTTCTAGCGACCTTGGCACGCTTATCCCGCTGGACACGAATCCGAAAGCGGAAGTCAGCAACCACCAGCTTATGCTGGGGTACAACACTCTCCCCAGGTATCACCTTACAGTCTAGGCACGCATGCCGAAATATTACGCCCCAACGAAAATCTTTTGGGTTTCATCTCCATAAGAGTGGCTGAGTTTTTACGTTGGCTCGCCAAGCCTATCACAACCCTCCTCCTTTACCCGGGCTTGGGACCGGCTATGTTGAGACAATCTATATCATAAAAATTCCAAAAATATTTATCTTATCTTATTGTCTCTATCAGATCTCACTTTTTCAAGTTACCGTGAAGGGATTGACAACCCCTTTATCGCGTTGGTTGCGAGGTTCTTGTTTGTTTGTGTTGGTGCGTGGGACTTTTGAGGAGCCTCCTACTGGATTGATACCTTGGTTCTCAAAATCTGAGGGAAATACTTATGCTACTTTGCTGCATCACCCTTTCTTCTTCAAGGGAAAACCAATGCAATGCTCAAGAGGTAGCAAAGCTTACGATGGAATTACTCACGCACGGCAGTGACCATCATGAAATTGGTGATGGAGGAGGGTTGATGATGACGACGACGACGAATTCCCCTATCCAGAGCCCCGAACGGACTCCAGATCAGCCCTCCCGAGAGAGTTTAGAACTTGGCGGCGGCTCCGTATCGTAAAACAGATGAATCCTTCTCTCTGATTTTTTTCTCCTCGAACGTGAATATATGGAGTTGGAGTTGAGGTCGGTGGAGCTCCAGGGGGCCCACGAGGTAGGGGGTGCACCTAGGGGGTAGCCGCCCCCACCCTCGTGGATAGGGTGTGGGCCCCTGGCCTTGATTCTTTCGCCAGTATTTTTTATTAATTCCAAAAAAGTTGCTCCATGAATTTTCAGGTCATTCCGAGAACTTTTATTTCTGCACAAAAATAACATCATGGCAATTCTGCCGAAAACAGCGTCAGTCCGGGTTAGTTCCATTCAAATCATGCAAGTTAGAGTCCAAAACAAGGGCAAAAGTGTTTGGAAAAGTAGATACGATGGGGATGTATCAGGGGCAAGGATGGTATTTCTCATCATGAATTCGATTGATATCCTGGAAGAGCTCAGAAAGTTGATGATGATCATGACACATTTGTTGAGAGATTTCATGAAGATGTAATCGATCGACAATGACATCAAGTCAAAGGAATGATAAAGTGAAAGGTTATTGGAGTCACGGGTATGACACAAACTTGAAATCAAGCTTGTTGTTCAAGGCGAAATGATATGACGAGGAAGATCGACGTAAGCTTAGATCATCCTCAAAAATTGTGCTCCAAGAAGGACCAGGTAGCACAGTTAAAAGTTAGCACGGTAATGATATAGCCGATCAGGATAGGAACGACTTGAAGGATTATTAAACTCGTAAGCAACAAAAATTACTTAGAGTTATTGAATTGGAGTGCAAAATCAATTCACTTATCGGAGTTCTCAAGTGATTAATAACTCAGAATCTGGGGAAATCTGAAAATGGTGAATAGCAATACAAGATGAAGACTCATAGGAAGCAACACGGTTCTTTGATATTCTCCAGATACCGAAGGGTAATACTCGAAGGAAGATAAAAAATAGAGGTTCCGAAGATGCATTGATCTGCAGAAGACAAGTGCTTTAACTTGTCCGCGAAATGGGATCAAGAAGAATGATCATGGTCGAAACCACGATTGCAAAAGACAGATCATAGATAAGAGATCAATTTATACCATGGGGACAATCATACGAGAAGATTCCATAATAAGATCCACATCATTTCCATGGGCATGAACACAAATTCACATAACTTTTGAGTGCACACAGATTAAGGAGGGCATATGTTCAACCCATAGGGGCATCTTAGGAACATATACCATGAACTTCAGGAGTACTTAACACAGGCTCGACAATAGAGCATGGTTGACAAAAGGAGAGGATACAATTTACCAAAGGCATTATATATCAGAGAAAACTCACAAGATTTGGATCTTAAGGACACTGTCAGATAACAACCCAACAATGGATTTGGCAATTCACGACAGAGTTGATGTGAGTATCGGTAATCCATCAGAGGGAGAAGGGATGCAAAGGAATTGACAAGGAATGTCAATGAAGATTGCTAAACATATGGAATTAACCGTAATGCAAGCAGGCATGAATTTCAAGAGCCATATTCTGCAGAGGGTTAGCGGAAGATTGACTAACAATGGAAAGTATTTTGCAAAACACTTGAACAACTGGGGATGAACGGATCCCTAGTAAACATGAGGAATTATCCGTAGTGTGAAATAACCTGCAAAGCATAAGGCACAAAGGATTCTCAGAACAATAGAGAGTATTAGGGGTAACTTGTAACAACAAGAGCAATAGGGATGAAGGTACAAGTGGCAAGGAGGTTATTCACGGGGACTATCAGTGGTCAGGAACTGCAAAGCAGTGGGCACAGGGTCTCGAGAATCAATGAGGAGTATCTGCAGAATCCTGTAGCGAAGCAAGCGATCATCTGGAATGAGGTGCTCTCCGGGAGGAAGTGGTTACGAGATCCTAGAGTTGGAGTTAGTAAAATCTTTAACCCGAATAGAAGAGAGATCAGTCCTAGAGTATAGACAAGGAATAAAAGATCCTAATACCACCCAATGGCGACATGTGCCCATAAGCTGCACAACCATGTTAGTAAAAGTTTTTCAGTGACTAGACTCAACTTCGGCCAAGGAGTTGGAAAGGGGGATTCCTACGGGCAGTCGGCTCTGATACCAACTTGTGACTCCCCCCATTCAATTGTACACTAATCATACACACAAATGTGTACGATCAAGATCAAGGACTCACGGGAAGATATCACAACACAACTCTAGACAGAAATTAAAATAATGCAAGCTTTATATTACAAGTCAGGGGCCTCGAGGGCTTGAATACATCAGCTCGAATACAGATGAGTCAGCGGAAGCAACAATATCTGAGTACAGACATAAGTTAAACAAGTTTGCCTTAAGAAGGCTAGCATAAAAGTATCAACAATCAAATAGGCAAGGCCTCCTGCCTGGGAGCCTCCTAACCTCTCCTGGACGTCAGCGTCCATCATGTAGTAGTAGGCACCCTCAGTGTAGTAGTAATCATTGTCGAAGGTGGCGTCCGGATCCTGAGCAACACCATCTGGTTGCAGCATCCGAGAAGAATCGAAAGAGGTGAAAAAAAGGGGAGCAAAGCAACCGTGAGTACTCATCCAAAGTACTCGCAAGCAAGGATCTACACTACATATGCATCGGTATCAATGAAATGGGTAGTATTTGTGGACTGAACTGCGGAATGCCAAAAGAGAAGGGGAAAGCCTAGCCTATCAAAGACTAGCATCTTCAAGTAGGTCCAAGCATCTTGCAGCAATCAGAAGAGTAGAGAATAGCATTTTATATTTAACAAACATGTTGTAGAAATAACGCCCAGAGATCCTTCCCCGACTCCCTGCGAGAAAGCAATCTCGGGGCCACATATCCATTACATGCCTCAGCATTCAGTATCTAGTTCTAGTTGTATCGATCGGGATACAACTTTGAGTGTCCGTTACCGTAGGACAGGCTCGATAGATGTTTTCTTCCCTGCAGGGGTGCACCAACTTACCCAACACGCTCGATCAACTCCGGCCAGACACACCATCAGATCATGACCGGCCTCGGTCGATCAACACACCGCAGTCCAACCTAGGCTCATTAGAGAGGCCAGCACGCCAGTCTACATCCTAAGCGCGCAGGGGTCTTGGGCCCATCGCCCCTTGCACTCCTACACATTGCATATGCGGCCGGTGAGCAGACCTAGCTACCTCCTCAAAAAAGGCAGGTGCTTACGTAGTCCAACCCGGGGCGCGCCGCTTAGTCGCTGACGTCCATTGAGCTTTCGGCTGATACATACGATGCAGAGTGCCCATACTTATTCCCGCATGGTGGTTAGTGCTATCAGGCCAGAGGCCCCTCGGATCAAATATCCAAACCGTTAGTGCATTAGGAGCACGCAGTAACGAGCAGAGACTCACGATCAATGTGACCCCGTCACCCCGTGGACTTGCGGCAAGGGCTAAGAATGCTCGGCTACGCCACGTAATTATCTCGCGAGCACCTTCCAGGTCAACCCGACTCCACATCACTCGCATCACATGCTCGCGCGGGTACCCCTCAGGGCCGACCCGTCTTTATCCACTTTAATCAGCAACAAAAGTAGTGTAAAGGCAATCCATGTGGCTACCACATCAAGAAGGAGCCCGAGGCATCACCCTCGTTGGATTCCCACCTGATGTAAACATCAAGGTGAACGTAAGAGGAAATCACCCTCGAGGTTCACACTTGAGGTGTTGCACGATAGCGTCGTTATCGCAAGTGGAAAAGGAGGAATCACCCTTGATGACCACGACCGGGTAACTACTCCACAGAGTTAGCATCAGAAGTGCTAATGAGGTATCACCCTCGGCACTCAATAGTAACGCCGCGGTGTCGTACAACTAAGGGGAGTGTTGTGCGTTGCCGGGGCCTGGTCTTCAATCCTATTGATCGGGTCTTCTGATAATCCAGTGGGGCAGTTGGGTCAACATGGGGTCTCTGATGGGTCTCTAACCAGCCTATACTAAGCAGTTTAGGATAAAAGGGTAGGTAACAATAGCAGGATACAAGATCAGGCTATGCGTCAGAATAGGTAAAGCAGTAGCAGCAACAATTTCTAATGCAAGCATAAGAGAGAAGAGAATAGGCGATATCGGAATGCTCAAAAGGGGGGTGCTTGCCTGGAAGCTCCGCTGAAAGAGAAGAAGGGTCGTCGGTGACGTAGCCGATCACAGGGGCATCAGCAACGTTCTTAGTGTCTACCAGAGAAGAAGAGGGGGAAGAAATAGTAAATATAAAGAACACAATTGTAATGTAGATGCACGGCATGACAACACGCAGTGCTAGGGGTGTTCTAACATTGTACTACACATTGCAGACGAAGATGGAAAACATCCAGGAATGTTTTCATGGTGTTTGGCATTTTTGGATAGATGAAAAGAGGCGGACGGTTCCATGTTCAGCATGCTAGAGGCATGTGACAGATATGTGGATAGCATATTCGGATTCGTCATGTTTTTCTGAGCAACTTTCATTTATAAAACTTTTTCATCCGAGCTACTGTTATTTTTCTATGATTTTTCAAAGATTTAAACAATATCCTGAAAATCCTGAAATTATTTCTAAGTCGAAAATCACCAGAAAAGGGCTGGGTGCACCCGGTGCAGTGCACCCAGCAGTGTGTTGTGGGGCTGACAGTGGGCAAGTGGGGCCCAGTTGACTCGGTCAACATTTTTCAAAGTTTTTTGTACACACCGAATTGCACACAAACTTACTATATTAACCGGTTGCATTGTAATTTCTCATCGCAAACAGTTCATTCGAGTCGGTTGTTTGCCATGTATCACACACATCTTGTTTACATGTCTCATTTGTGTTCTTTTGGCTCATCGCAAACGGGTAACGATAACAGTAACAATAGTAATGGTAGCAATTGTGACGGTAGCAGCAACAGTAGTAACTTAGCAAAGAACAATATGTGAAAAATTCGTAGCCATTGGATCGGTGGTTTTGTTGGATGACATTCATCATGTAACAGTTATAACCTAGGGCGGCACAAAGCTAGCTCCAATTCATCAATGTAACGTAGACATGTATTTCGTATATAGTCACACATGCTTATGGAAAAGAACTTGCATGACATCTTCTGTCCTACCCTCCTGTGGCAGTGGGGTCCATAAGGAAACTAAGGGATATTAAGGCATCCTTTTAATAGTGAACCAAAACAAAGCATTAACACATAGTGAATACATGAACTCCTCAAACTACGAAAATCACCGAAAAGAATCCCAATTATTGTCACCTTGGGGTATGCGGATCATAACACATAGCAGGTGCATACAACTTGCAAGATCGGATCAAGAACACAAATATATTGGTTAAAACATAAACGGTTCAGATCTAAAATCATGGCACCCGGGCCCTAATGACAAGCATTAAGCATAACAAAGTCATAGCAACATCAATCTAAGAACATAGTGGATACTAGGGATCAAGCCCTAACAAAACTAACTCGATTACATGATAAATCTCATCCAACCCATCATCGTCTAGCAAGCCAATGAAAGAATTACTCACTCTTGGCGATGAGCATCATGAAGAGTCAGGTAAGATCCTGGGAAAAGACTTGTGGGTTATGGGACCACTAATGAGAAAACACAATTGAAAAGGATTGCGGAATAGATGATGCACTGGAACGACTGAAGGACTTGAATGAGGTGACAACCTCGAATGAATTAGAACACAGACAATTGTCCTAAGATGTCTTCCGCACTCCGGAACGATTAAATGGCGAGAGGCGAATGAGAAAGGGTAACACTTGATCCAAGGAAAAGAATATGATCAACCCGAAAAACTTGAATTGAGTCCACCGGAAAAGAAAGAGATGAAGAATGACGAACTAGACAAGAAACCACCGGTTGAAACAATTGACGAAAGACTAAAGAGGCTCCACATGAATGAAATTGATGGTCGAAAGAGATGCAGACTCCAGAAAAGGGTGGGAGGGCCGGGAAAACAAAGGTAACTTGGAAGGGGGAACCGATGAATAACTTGAAGAGAAAACACCAGTTGAAATAATTGAGAAAATAATGCAAAGGCTTCGCACGAGTAGGATGGATACTCGATTATGGACTCCGGCTCCAAGAAGAAAAAGGATGGGTGAGTGGGAAAAGAAAACAACTAAGGACGGGGAGAACAACGTCGTCGAGAAAGAACTGAGGATTGATCTTGCAAAAACAAAGAGGGTCGAGCCGTCTTCACGAGAAATGCACCGGATGAAAAGAGCTGAGAACAAATGAACGAAAAACTAACCGCGTGATCCTAAAGAAAGTTTGAAGGGGAAGAGGAGTAAGTCAAAACACCTACATCAAGATTCCTCACCAGAGCGACGAAGGGGCAAAGGAGTAAAAAGAATTCCTACTCTTTGATATAACTAGACTTAGAAATAGTTCCCTTCTAGACTCAAAAACGACCATGCTATGAACAATCAAGGGGGCTCCTACGGTCGGTCGAGGCTCTGATACCAACTTGTCACGCTCAATATGCGATCCTATCCGAGAGGAACTCGAAGGTCCCACCAAGGATAGAGCCACAGATTGAAACGCTTTTTCAAGGTGGATATCATTACATCGTACCATTACATAATACACGGGGATACATACAAAAGGCATACAATGCCACATGATATAACAACATCATACATAAGAGCAACATCCGACTACGGATGAAACACAAATAGAAACTCGAATGACATCCACCCTGCTAGACCAGGCTGCCGACCAGGAACCTATCCCCTGAACGAAGAAGAAGCAGAAGAAGAACCTCAAGACAAGCATACATCGCTCTCACGTCATGATCATCGCATTACCTGCACCTACAACTATTGTTGTAGTAATCTGTAAGCCATGAGGACTCAACAATCCCATTACCATGGGTATCAAGACTAGCAAAGCTTAATGGGTATGGAATGGATAAGTGGTGAGGTTGCAGCAAGCAACTAAGCATGTATGGTGGCTAAATTACGAGTACAAGAATAAGATGAGAAACTACGCAAATGGTCGCAAACTAGTAATGATCAATAAGTGATCCTGAACTACTTGCGTTCAAACATAACCCCGCTGTGTTCTCTTCTCGACCCACTCAAAAAGAGACCATCACGGTTACACACGCGGTTGGGTATTTTAGTTCGAATCTGGTGTCAAGTTCGCTACAACCGGATATTAAAAACTCCCATCTGTCACATAACCGCGGACACGGCTTTTGAAAGATCAAACCCTGCAAGGGTGTCCCAACTTAGCCCATTACAATCTCACAATCCGTGGAGACAATCCTCCATCGCGGGACATCCGATCAGACTCGGGATCCTGTTGCACAAGACATTTCGACAATGGTAAAACAAAACCAGCAAGACCTCCCGGTGTGCCGAAAAATCCCGATAGGAGCCGCACGTATCTCGTTCTCAGGGCACGACGGATGGGCCAGACGTCGGGTTGGCTGAGACCCTGGTTGCCCAGGGGGCGCCGGACATCGCCAAGGTTGGACTAACACTCAGAGGAGCATTGGCCCGGGGGTTGATTAAAAATACTAGGGGTCCGGAGAAAATCCCCTATTTAAGTTTTAGTTATTATTAGGCAAATGGTAAAACCAATGTTGGGCCTTGTTGGAAGATTTTTATTCAAAGCGAACTGTCAAGAGGGGCCCATAAACCCTTATCATGTTAGGGACGCAAAATCAAGGAACATAACACTGGTATGACGGAAACTAGGGCGGAAAGAGTGGAACAAAACACCAGGCATAAGGCTGAGCCTTCCACCCTTTACCAAGTATATAGATGCATTAATTAAATAAGAGATATTGTGATATCCCAAGATATCCATGTCCCAACATGGAACAACCTGCAACTGCACCCGCAACTAGCAATACTATAAGAGGGGTTGAGCAAAGCGGTAACATAGCCAAACAACGGTTTGCTAGGAGGGTGGAAAAGGTTAGAGGCTATTTCATGGCATATTGGGAGGCTCGATAAACCAGTGGTAGGAAGCGTGACATAGCGATAGCATCGAGAAAACTAGCATAGCAATGATAGTAGTGAGATCTAGGGTAACGGTCATCTTGCCTAAAATCCCACTAGGAAGAAGAACGAGTCTATGAAGAAGACAAACGGGCGAAGACAAACCAAGCGTAGTCGAATGAATCCTCACGGTCGCAACGAAACAGGAGCTATCGAGAAGAAGCACAACCGGAAAGAAGCAAACAACATGGTAAACACACAACACATAAACATGAAATGTTGCTCAACCAAGTATGAAGCATGACAAGGCTATATGATGCTATTCATGGCAAGGGATGATGTATACAAGAACATCACATCAAAGTAAGTTTAAATGAGGCCGGAAACAACATATAACAAATCTGATAAGTCCCCATATGCAAATTTCGAAATTGGTCCAGATCTGAATAACACATTATGTTCAAGTAGTTAAACAGCAAGTTAAGATGCGCCAAGATGATCTACACGAATTTCTAGTCAAGTTACATATAAAATTCATTTAATTCGGAGCTACGGCCTAGAAGATATGAGCAAAACAAGTTAAACATGACATTGATGTACAATGCATTCAAACATCAAGCAAACACACTCAAAATAAGGATTCAACATGACATGATGAAACAACATACAATTCTAAGCAAGTTGTATATAGAGCATGCTCAAAACGGAGCAACGGTGCAACACATACACTCCAAACAAGTTTAAAGGACAAGCTGTCCAAAACAACAAGTAGGCACTTTGCAATCATAAAAACAACATGCTACAGGAATCATATGAGCACAAACTTGACATGAACTTCATTTAAAGATAACATAATTCAAATATCATTAAGGTTCAGGTTCATAGGCATCAAGATTAAACCAATATAATCAATGCAAAATGCAACTTTGTAACACAGGGGCATATACATGAGCAAAGTTAATATGATGACATGTAGAAGGCAAGAAACAAAGGTGCTACATCAACTATACATAGCAAACAAGGGCATGGCATCAAATTACACATAACATAGAAACACCAAAGCATCATATATATATGGCTCATGGATTAGTGGGAACCAACAAGACAAGATTGAATATTATAACAATTTCAGCAAGTGTAAAACAACAACATTATGATAACATGTTTGCAAGCACGGAACAGAGGTCATATGATATCCAAAATTATCAAACTTATGATGTGGACAAAACTAATCATAACATACTTCAATTCATGTCATTGGAGAATCTCCAAAAGAGGCATGGATTAATTAATATCAAGCTCACAACATGGCATCATGAAGTTAACAGAAAACTGAAATATTATATAGGCATGTTCATGGCAATGAAAACACATGCTACAGGACATATATAGGGCATCAAATTGTATGGCATGATAAATCATAACATGGTCATCAAAACATGTCAACTAAGCATCTCCAGATTATGCATGGATTAAATGGTAGCATCAAGCAAATATGGCATCATGATATAACAGAGTCAGACTTACAGCACATTAACACCAAGTAGCCCACTTCACAAGCTTGATGCACTCACTACAGATCATAACAAAATATATGGATTTCACCAAAGTAAAGATGGTATGAATATGCTCCTAAAACACATTGACATGATGCTTGAAAGAAAATCACACAAAAAGATATAAAAAAGACAAATAGGCAAGTTATAACAGTTTTCAACATTTAACAGAAACATGCACTTTTGCAACAGCGATTATGATACCTATCTGAACTCAAACAAGCAAGATAATTGCAAAAACATGTAGAGCATGAAGATCATAACATGTGCATATCAATATCATCATCATAGGATCAACAGAGACAAAGTTATAGTACTCACAAGGTGCATACATGATGTTAACAGGCAGCATATTTCAGCAGTTTATATCACTTAGCAGTTTTTCAACAAACATTAAGGCATCAAAATGAACAATAACATGCATGCAAACTACTTCATCATTAAGAGCATCAAGTGATGAACATTTTGACATATCATGCACGCATAACGGAGCAACATGCACAAAGTTGTGGTATGGCAAAGTATGCAACATGAGATCAAATTCCTGTGGACTTGGCCAAAATTCACCTTGCAAAAACGGGACGGAGAGGACCCGGGACGGGGCGGTGCAGACGTGCCATTTGTGTTGGGGAACATAGTAATTTTAAAAAAAATCCTACACACACGCAAGATCATGGTGATGCATAGCAACAAGAGGGGAGAGTGTTGTCCACGTACCCTCGTAGACCGAAAGCGGAAGCGTTAGAACAACGCAGTTGATGTAGTCGTACGTCTTCATGGCCCGACCAATCAAGCACCAAAACTACAACACCTCCGAGTTCTAGCACATGTTCAGCTCGATGACGATCCCCGGACTCCGATCCAGCAGAATGTCGTGGAAGAGTTTCATCAGCACGACGGCATGGTGACGATCTTGATGTTCTACCGTCGCAGGGCTTCGCCTAAGCACTGCTACAATATTATAGAGGATTATGGTGGAGGAGTGCACCGCACACGGCTAAGAGATCAATAGATCAATTGTTGTGTCTATGGGGTGCCCCCTCCCCCATATATAAAGGAGTGGGGGAGGGGAGCGGCCAAGGGGGTGGCGTGCCCTAGGGGGGGAGTCCAACCCCAATCGGGAGTAGCACTCCCCCCTTTCCTATTAGGAGTAGGGGAGGGAAGGAAGAGGGGGAGGGAAGAAGGAAAGGGGGGCGGCCCCCCTCCCAATTCGGATTGGGCTTGGGGGGGGGGGCTCTAACGCCCTGGATGCAACTTTCCATATTCGTAACTCCAACTCTTGCCTTTTCTGGAGATGCGATATGTTATTTCCTTCGTGGTTGGGTTTTTGTCTGTTGTTTTGCATTTTGTTCTTGTTATGCATCTCGTCTCATGTCATCATTCGCATTGCATCGGCATCGTTTTCTTAAAACTTGCATTCGTTCGTCGTTGCCATTTCTCCCTTTTGCCTTCATCACCTTCCCTCGGATCGCCTTGCCCGCGCTGACCGTTCCAGACCAATCGGGTTTTTGCTTCCCTCTTGACCGTGACGACCAAACCCCCCTCGTGTGCACGTCCGAACTTGCCCGAACCCGACCCGCTCAGTCTTTACCGTTGGTTCCGGATCATCCCCAAACATCTATAAAACATCTCCGTTTCTTATTTAGACTTTCCTAACCTATCTTTTCTCGGTCGTCGGATTTTGATCGGATGATCCAACTCCTCTCTTTTCCCATAGATATATAGTCTACCCCTAGTCCATTTTGGACCAAACCCTATTTTCTAGGGATCCTCCTCCCCGCCGCCACTCTCTCTGGTTCCCCTCGGGATCACCAGCGATCCAACCAGCGCCTCCCCTGGTCTCCTCCTCGTTTTCCCCATCGACCCAATCCCCTAGCTCTCGCCGGCAATCGAAGCCACCAACCAGTGCAGCCCCAGCCCTGCTTGATCTGGATCGAGCCGAGGCAACAGCCTCTCGCCCGAGCCTCTCCTCCATTTCCGTCGCTGCCGGCGACAAGCCGCAGCTCGCCGGGGCACCCAAACGCCATCGGGAACGAAGCAACCAGGACCCTGTCGCCATCTCCGTTGAGCGCCGCCCTGGTTCCCTTTCTCTCCTTTCTCCGGCCCCCTCATCTCATCTCTCTCTGATTTGTGTTGCGACGCCGCTGTTTCTGCAGAGCCACTGCCGCCACGGAGCTCCAACTCCGGCCACCTCGTCTCCGCGGTGATCTGACGCCTCGGGTTCCGTCCGACCGCTGGCATCCCGTCCTCGCCTCTGCTTCGAACACACGCGCGCGCCACCATCCCCTCGTCGTCAGCTGCAGGAGCAGCGTGGCCTCACCTTCTGTTCGAGCAAGGAAGACAAGCGCGTGCCTGCATCCTCTGCATCGCGGCGCTGCGCCTCTGTGCGCCCGTTGACTCAGCCCGTTTCCGGCCAGATCGAGACGCCCAGGACCTCGCCGCCCCTTCGCCCCATCCTCGCCTTGCCGGAGAGGCTTCGTCTTCGCAAGTCCATGGCGTCGCCGGCCTCTGCTTCGCTCGCCTGAACCAGCGCCTCGTCCCGATCCTCGCTCGCGTTGACCGCGTCAAGCTCCACGACCGACCGCACATGCCTGAGCCACCTCCCCTTCGCTAGATCTGGCCCAGCCGCGTGGCCTCGGGAGCGCCAAGTCCCCAGCGCCCAGCCGGCCTGCTCCAGCCGGGCCATGGCCCATGGTGAGGCCCCCCCAGCGCCCTCTTTTTTTCCATTCTGTTGGCCCAGCCAGATTCGGCCCAGTGCATGTTTTTTTTCCTGTTCTGCGAATTTGTCCAATTATCCAGAGAGTGCGGTTTTACAGAAAAACCCTCATACTTCATGCATTTAATAACTCATGAACCGTGCATCGGATTAAAATGATTTAAACATGTAAAATGCTTAGAATTTTGTGTAGATTAATAATATGCCACTTTCATCCATGTTTAAAATGTTTAAAATGATGTTTGTTTAAATTTGCTCAATGACATGTTAAAATGATTTATTTCATAACTATTTAACCGTAGCTCCAAATTTAATAAACTTTATATGTAAATGGGGTGTAAAAATGCATAGATTAACATGGTGGTATTACTTTGCATATTTAACAACTCTAAAATTGTGTATAGGGCAGAACAGTACCGAATTCATAAATATGCATATGAGGTTTTTCCGGAATTGTTGTTTGTTGTTCCGGCCTTATTTAAACTTGCCTAAATAGTTAGTTTACTTATGCTTCACCTCTTGCCATGTTTAACAACATTTAGTATTGTTGAGTAGCTTATAACGAGATCAAACTAAATAATTGCATGTGGTGTTTTGTCAATATGCAACTCGTTGCATATTGAGCCCCACTTAACTTGTAGTATTGTTTGTTGCACTTTTCCATGCCATGCCTCATTAAACCGGATATGCATCATGCTTGTTGTGCATCATGTCTTGTTCATGTGTGGTGTGTTTACCATGTTGTGTGCTTCTTCTCGATAGTTCCTGTTTTGTTGCGATCGTGAGGATTCGTTCGTCTATGCTTGGTTCGTCTTCGTGGCTTCATCTTCTTCATGGACTCGTTCTCCTTCCTTGCGGGATTTCAGGCAAGATGACCGCTACCCTGGATCTCACTACTATCATTGCTATGCTAGTTGCTTCGTTCTATTGCTATGCTGCGCTACCTATCACTTGTTTACCATGCCTCCCATATTGCCATGTCAGCCTCTAACCTTTTCACCCTTCCTAGCAAATCATTGCTTGGCTATGTTACCGCTTTGCTCAGCCCCTCTTATAGCGTTGCTAGTTGCAGGTGAAGTTGAAGATTGCTCCATGGTGGACAGGGTTATGTTGGGATATCACAATATCTCTTGTTTAATTAATGCATATATATACTTGGTAAAGGGTGGAAGACTCGGCCTTAAGCCTGGTGTTTTGTTCCACTCTTGCCGCCCTAGTTTCCGTCATACCGGTGTTATGTTCCCGGATTTTGCGTTCCTTACGCGGTTGGGTGATTTATGGGACCCCCTTGACAGTTCGCTTTGAATAAAACTCCTCCAGCAAGGCCCAACCTTAGTTTTACCATTTGCCTCACCTACCACTTTTTCCCTTGGGTTTCCGGAGCCCGAGGGTCATCTTTATTTTAGCCCCCCCCCGGGCCAGTGCTTGTCTAAGTGTTGGTCCGAACCGAGCCGCCTGCGGGGCCCCCTCGGGGAAACTCGAGGTCTGGTTTTACTCGTAGCCTGTCTCATCCGGTGTTGCCCTGAGAATGAGATATGTGCAGCTCCTATCGGGATTGTCGGCGCATCGGGCGGTCTTGCTGGTCTTGTTTTACCATTGTCAAAATGTCTTGTAAACCAGGATTCTGAGTCTGATCGGGTCTTCCTGGGAGAAGGAATATCCTTCGTTGATCGTGAGAGCTTATCATGGGCTAAGTTGGGACACCCCTGCATGGTATTATCTTTAGAAAGCCGTGCCCGCGGTTATGTGGCAGGTGGGAATTTGTTAATGTCCGGTTGTAGATAACTTGACACCAGATCCTAATTAAAACGCATCAACCGCGTGTGTAGCCGTGATGGTCTCTTCTCGGCGGAGTCTGGGAAGTGAACACGGTTTCTGGGTTATGTCTGACATAAGTAGGAGTTCAGGATCACTTCTTGATCATTACTAGTTGACGACCGTTCCTTTGCTCCTCTTCTCGCTCTCATTAGTGTATGTTAGCCACCATATATGCTTAGTCGCCGCTGCAACCTCACCACTTTACCTCTTCCTTCCCCTTTAAGCTTTGCTAGTCTTGATACCCATGGTAATGGGATTGCTGAGTCCTCGTGGCTCACAGATTACTACAACAACAGTTGCATGTACAGGTTTTGCGATGATCATGGCGCGAGAGCGATGTTTGCTTGTTTTGGAGTTCTTCTTCTGCTTCTTCTTCGATCAGGGGATAGGCTCCAGGTCGGCAGCCTGGGCTAGCAGGGTGGATGTCGTTTGAGCTTCTGTTTGTGTTTCATCCGTAGTCGGATGTTGCTCTTATGTATGATGTGATGTTGTATTCGTGTGGCATTGTATGCCTTCTGTATGTATCCCCATCTATTATGTAATGTTGATGTAATGATATCCACCTTGCAAGCGTTTCAATATGCGGGTCTATCCTTGGTGGGACCTTCGAGTTCCTTTTGGATAGGGTCGCATATTGGGCGTGACAAGTTGGTATCAGAGCCTCGACCGACCATAGGAGCCCCCTTGATTGTTGGCCGTTGTTGAGTCTAGAAGAAAACTATTTTGAGTCTTAGGATTATATATATATCGAAGAGTAGGATTCTTTTTACTCCTCAGTCCCTTCGTCGCTCTGGTGAGGTCTCCTAACGTAGATGTTTTGTCTTTCCTCTCCTCAATTTTTCACAATTTTTTTTAGGATCTCGCGGGTATCTTGGAATCGTTTCGATAGTCTTGTGACGAGAACATTGTTCTTGGTGCCTCCTGACATTTAGGGGTTGTGGCAGTGTCCCAGGGAGTTGAGCTCCGAGGTGTTGTCGTCATAATTTTATCGTTGCAGTTCTGGAATACCTGAGTTTTGCCGACATCGAAAATCTCTTTTATGCAGTTGTTGGTTAGATAACCTCGACGTCACCCAGTACTGGGGAGTTCGGGAGTATTGCCATAGCTCGTATAACGGATGCTTTTCGAAGGTTGAGGTACACGATTTCCGGAGTTTTCTTGGTTATGTGTTGACGGATGGATACAGCTGGATGTAGGGATTGTTAGTTTGGGTGAGATATATTGCTTCCCCTGTATCCCCAACACCAGATTGCATAACCAGAAAGTTTTGGGAGTTTATAGGTGGGAATTCAAGTAGCTCCTAGAATATCTTTCCGACAGATGCATGATATGGGATTGGGTAAATCTATATCATATGTATTTGTTCCGGCTTATTATGCAAGCCAAATCCTTTATTTTATTTTATTTGTGGTATTCGAGTTGCTTCGAAGTCAAATGTTGAATCCATACCTTTCCTAAACGGTGTTCTCATATTGCTATGTGAATACTAATCCTTTTGATCATTGAGGTTGTCATGTTAATTCTTTTCCAACCGGTGCGCTTCTCTTAGAGATGATTTCATCATTCTCCCCATCCGCAAGATCAATTCTAAGTTTTCTCAACGGTGTTTGTTTCGTTCATCCCAAGTTGCCTTTGTTTTCCCACCCTCCCACCCTTTTTCTTCAAGGACTCGGATTTCTTAATCATGTATCCTTTTATTTGTGGGAAGTCTCTTCATTCTTTTCTTTCAATGTTCTTATCCGGTGATTTCCCCATGAAGATGCTCAACAGTTTCAAGTTCATCATTCTTCATTCTCGTATTCTTCTCTGGTGGATCCAATTCAAGCTTTCGGTGTTGATCATATTCTTTTTCTCATTTCAAGTGCTTTCTTATGCCAGTGTATCTCTTAATCATTCACTTCTCGCTATTCCTTCGTTCTCGAGTGTTGAATATATCTCAGAAGGCCCGTCTTTCCATTCTCAATCCGTCCAAATTATTTAGAGATTATTATCTCATTCAAGTCATTTAATTCAACCGGCGCAATCTTTCTTTTAATCATTCAACGGTGTATCTTTTGAGTGGGCCCTAACCCATAGGTCTTTTCCCAGGATCTTACCTAACTCTTCGAATTATCAGGAGCGATTCTCAAATTCATTTCCAAGTTTGACATAAGAATGAATTTTCATCAGTCATATTCCTTCTCCAAGATCACTTTCAAAATATTTTCATCGTCGGTTCATCATTTATATTCTTCTTTGTTCTGAAGTGCCTCAACAATTTTGGTGGTTCTCGTCATCATTCTCAGCATGTGAAGATCGAAGAAGAGTTTCTCTTAAATCTTGATCCATTCTCTTCAAGATTCATGGTTCTAGCTTGATGCCATCCTCTCATAATTGTTTTCGAATGTGAGAATTCTTTTCACCCATTCGGAGCATTTCATGAGTTGTTTCCATTTCTTTCTCCGAAGGCCATCATGTCATAATTCTTCATTCTCAGCGTGTAGCTATCATTCTCCATATTCTTCCGGTCTATTGCTCAAATATCCTCTAATTAGTTCATGATCTCTTTGTTCTCATGTATCTAAATCCCCTCAAGTATCTTCATTCGTTTTCCAATTCTTCCCGGTGAATTGTGCCTTTGCTACTTTTATTTTCATGTCTTATGGTGGTTCGTTCAAGTTTTCACTTCCTTTGTTATCATATCAATTCATTCGTGGTTTCCAAATCCCACCGGTGGTTCCATCAATACCTTCTCAAGTTTGCGCTATTTCTCTCTTCAATCTTTTCAAGAAGAATAAGTAGTAGGCCAAATCTGTTGCTTGTCATCAATTTAAATTGGTGAAGGATACGCATAACATAATTCTTATTATTGTTTCATCCAAGTGATCTAGTTTCTTCTTTCCAGAGTTATTCATCATGTCTCATTTCTCGGTTCGAGATGCTTCATCTTTTCTTTTCCAGAGTTCCAAGCTTTTTTCCGCTTTATCTCATCACAAAACTCCATCTAAATCATCGCAAGGCTTCACCCTGTGTTTTCAACTTCTCTTTCTTTTCATCATCCTTCTATTACCGGAGTTCTCCATGGAGGCTCTACATGGTGGTTCATCAAGGATTCTCTTCATTCTTCAATTGTTCTTCAAGATTTCTCTCGAAGTTATGACCCGCCAAGCTATACTCTAAAATAAACATGGTGCTTAACACATGTTTTGTTTTGAGGAGTTCAAGCATTCTTCATCTTGCATCCGAAGTGCAATTCGTTCTACCTTATCATTTGAGGTGGTGTTATGTCATTCTTGACAATTTGAGTTCGTGTTTCATGATTCACATGTTGTCAAGAATGAGGTATTTTAAATCCATCAATCTCTTCGTTGGAGTTATCTTGGTATAGATTTCACCTAAAGCCTTCCCTAAGGAATGTTGCTTTTATGGTGTTTATCAATGATCCAAGTTATCTCTCTATCATCTTGGTGGAAGAAGTTTTTCATCTCTTCGGTGCTCTCAATCAAATCAATGGTTTCCATTAGTGGCCGGTTGTCACCTCATAGTCTTGAGATGTTTTCCATAAGCCCACTACAAGATTATTCGTTTCGTTGTTGGTTTTCAAACAACTCCGTTATAACCTTCTTGGAAGGGTGCTTTCCAAGCTCATTTGTGGCAGAAGTTGGCATTTTCTCCTCCATTCTGTTATTCCAATGATCTATCTTCTATTCTTTCTTCCGGAGGCATTGTGATGTTGATCTTTTCACTCATCATCTCGAATTGTGAGGATCATGTTCTTTTATTGCTTATCCATTTAACCGGAGTGTTGTGTCTATCATTCCTCTTTTAACCAGAGTCTCATCCAAGTGCTTTCATTTTGCCAAGTTCATGTTCTATTCCTTCCATGTTCAACCAGAGTGTTGCCCAAATTTTTCCTCTCTCATCTTGTTTTAACCGGAGTGGTTTTGAATTCTATCTTGTCCATTAAACTCTTGATTCATGTCTTTGCAACCTTTAAGTTCTCGTAATGTTCCTTGTTCCTCTTTTCTAATGGATTGTTTACAATCTCGTTCATCTCTGTTGTACTCTTTCTTTTAAATTGCTCTACCTCTCATGGTTCGTGGTTTCACTCGTTCGTCAAAGAAGCAACTTTAGTTTACCTCTTATCTTCCTCTTCCTTTTCCCTCCGGTGCCATCCTAGATCTCGGGACGAGATCCTCTCGTAGTGGTGGAGTGTTGTAACGCCCTGGATGCAACTTTCCATATTCGTAACTCCAACTCTTGCCTTTTCCGGAGATGCGATATGTTATTTCCTTCGTGGTTGGGTTTTTGTCTGTTGTTTTGCATTTTGTTCTTGTTATGCATCTCGTCTCATGTCATCATTCGCATTGCATCGGCATCGTTTTCTTAAAACTTGCATTCGTTCGTCATTGCCATTTCTCCCTTTTGCCTTCATCACCTTCCCTCGGATCGCCTTGCCCGCGCTGACCGTTCCAGACCAGTCGGGTTTTTGCTTCCCTCTTGACCGTGACGACCAAACCCCCCTCGTGTGCGCGTCCGAACTTGCCCGAACCCGACCCGCTCAGTCTTTACCGTTGATTCCGGATCATCCCCAAACATCTATAAAACATCTCCGTTTCTTATTTAGACTTTCCTAACCTATCTTTTCTCGGCTGTCGGATTTTGATCGGATGATCCAACTCCTCTCTTTTCCCATAGATATATAGTCTACCCCTAGTCCATTTAGGACAAAACCCTATTTTCTAGGGACCCTCCTCCCCGCCGCCACTCTCTCTGGTTCCCCTCGGGATCACCAGCGATCCAACCAGCGCCTCCCCTGGTCTCCTCCTTGTTTCCCCATCGACCCAATCCCCTAGCTCCCGCCGGCAATCGAAGCCACCAACCAGTGCAGCCCCAGCCCCGCTTGATCTGGATCGAGCCGAGGCAACAGCCTCTCTCCTGAGCCTCTCCTCCATTTCCCTCGCTGCCGGCGACAAGCCGCAGCTCACCGGGGCACCCAAACGCCATCGGCAACGAAGCAACCAGGACCCCGTCGCCGTCTCCGTTGAGCGCCGCCCTGGTTCCCTTTCTCTCCTTTCTCTGGTCCCCTTATCTCATCTCTTTCTCTGATTTGTATTGCGACGCCGCTGTTTCTGCAGAGCCACTGCCGCCACGGAGCTCCAACTCCGGCCACCTCGTCTCCGCGGTGATCTGACGCCTCGGGTTCCGTCCGACCGCCGGCGTCCTGTCCTCGCCTCTGCTTCGAACACACACACGCGCCGCCATCCCCTCGTCGTCGGCTACAGGAGCAGCGCGGCCTCTCCTTCTGTTCGAGCAAGGAAGACAAGCGCGTGCCTGCATCCTCTGCATCGCGGCGCTGCGCCTCTGTGCGCCCGTTGACTCAGCCCGTTCCCGGCCAGATCGAGATGCCCAGGACCTCGCCGCCCCTTCGCCCCATCCTCGCCTTACCGGAGAGGCTTCGTCTTCGCAAGTCCATGGCGTCGCTGGCCTCTGCTTCGCTCGCCTGAACCAGCGCCTCGTCCCGCTCCTCGCTCGCGTTGACCGCGTCAAGCTCCACGACCGACCGCACATGCCTGAGCCACCTCCCCTTCGCTAGATCCGGCCCAGCCGTGTGGCCTCGGGAGCGCCAAGTCCCCAGCGCCCAGCCGGCCTGCTCCAGCCGGGCCATGGCCCATGGTGAGGCCCCCCCAGATTCGGCCCAGTGCATGTTTTTTTTCCTGTTCTGCGAATGTGACGCCCGGGTAATTAAGCTACAGTGATCCTCTGCTAGTGATGCCATGTCATCCTTACTTTTGCTAAATGTCCGTTAGTTCAACCGCGTCAAATTCAAATTTAAAATTAATGTCTATAATAAAAGTTTTCAGAAATTGAAACAAAAATGTTCGGTGGTTGCCAAATATTACAAGGGTAATTATGGTGCAGCAAACACATTTTTATAAAATGTCTAAATAATTTAAAGTGATTTAAAACAGAAAAGAAAATAAATAAAAACAAAACAGAAAAACTAAAACCTAAAACTAGAAGAAAAGGAGAGAGAAAGACCCCCCTGGGCTAGCAGACCCAGCGGGCCGGCCCATTCGCCCACTTGGTCCAGCCGGCCGGCCCACTACCCCCTCCTTATCCACTCCCTCCCCCAAACCCTAACCGGCCACCACCCACTCCCCCCCCCACGACGCGCCCTTCCCCTTCCCCCCGATCCAGATCGGATCGGGC
>NC_041385.1:419531692-419550885 GCF_002162155.2 Triticum dicoccoides
CCCTCGCTCGCCGGCCACCTCGACCGCACCACGCCTCGCCGCAGCCACCAGGAGCACCTCCACCTCGACCTCCCCGTCGTCGGAGCCACCGCGCCATCTCCATCGCCGGAGCATGCCGCCGTCGAGCCCTCCCCGAGCTCACTCTCGCACACCTGCGGGGCCCAGTGAGCCACCACTCCTCCCTTCGTCCTCTCCCCTCGATCTCTGTCGCCGGCTTCGACCACCCGCGCGCTCATGGCCGCAGCCTCGTCCAGCGCACGCGCGCGCCGGCTCGCCATGCCTCCCCTCGTCCCGCAGCTACGTGCTGCAGGAGGCGTCGCTCCGCCCCGCCCCTGGCCACCGCCCCCTCGCGCCCTTAGCCTCCTCCCCTATTGCTGCAGCCTCGAACCGTCGGGCCGCGCCTACTTCCACGCGCCCGCGCCGGCCCCATGTGCCTCTGCTCCACGGCTCACCGGAGCCCGCCTCCCCTGGTGGCCTCGGGCACGCGCCCGCGCGCCGCCGCCCCCTGCGCTCGCCGTCACCGCGAACTGCGGCCCTGGTCAGTCGGCGCCCGGGTCCGGCGCCCCTGGGCTTCGTCCGCCGCACCCGGGTCAGCCTCGACGGGTGCCCACGCCCGTGCCCGTTTCCCGTTACCCGCGCGCCCGTTTGGCCCCTAGGGCCAATGACATGGGGGCCCCACCCCCTGAGAACGTTTTATAAAAAATATATAATAAAATTTAAAACAATTAATTAATTAGTTAATTAATTGAAGAATTAATTAACTTAATTAATTTTGATTAATTAAACTAAAAAACTAATTAAACTAATTAACCTGTTTAATTAGTCTTAGTCAATGACATGCGGGACTCACACGTCAGTTGACCAGTCAACACCTCTGTTGACTGCTGACGTCATGATGACGTCGGCAAACACTGTTCTGGATAATGTTGTTTTAAAATAATTAAGTAAATCTTAAAAATGATTTAAATCTTTTAAAATTAATATAAAATAAACCGTAGCTCAGATGAAAATACTTTCTACATGAAAGTTGCTCAGAACGACGAGACGAATCCGGATACGCAGCCCGTTCGTCCGCCACACACCCATAGCCTACTGAAATCACAACTTTCCCCCTCCGGTACCTCTGCCCGAAAACGCGGAACACCGGGGATACTTTCCCGGATGTTCCCCCCCTTCACAAGTATCACTTGTCCCTGCGTTAGATCACCCCTGGCACCGCGTATTGCCTTGTTATATTTTGTGATGCTTTGTTTGCTCTGTATTCATTATTTCTTCCCCCTCTTCTCTCCGGTAGACTACGAGACCGACGCTGTTGCTGCCCAGTTCGACTAAGAAGTTGACGACCACTCCTTCTTGCCCGAGCAACCAGGCAAGCCCCCCCTTTGATCACCAGATATCGCCTATTCTCCTCTGTACTGCTTGCATTAGAGTAGTGTAGCATGTTACTGCTTTCCGTTAATCCTATTCTGATGCATAGCCTGTCATTGTTGCTACAATCATTGATACATTACCCGCAGTCCTAAATGCTTAGTATAGGATGCTAGTTTATCATCATTGGCCCTACATTCTTGTCGGTCTGCCTTGCTATACTATTGGGTCGTGATCACTCGGGAGGTGATCACGGGTATATACTATACATACATACATACTATACAGATGGTGACTAAAGTCGGGTCAGCTCGTTGAGTACCCGCAAGTGATTCCGATGTGGGGGCTGGAAGGACAGGTGGCTCCATCCCGGTAGAGGTGGGCCTGGGTTCCCGACGGCCCCCGACTGTTACTTTGTGGCGGAGCGACATGGCAGGTTGAGACCACCTAGGCGAGAGGTGGGCCTGGCCCTGGTCGGCGTTCGCGGTTGCTTCATAATAACACGCTTAACGAGATCTTGGTATTTGATCTGAGTCTAGCCACTGGCCTATACGCACTAACCAACTATGCGGGAACAGTTATGGGCACTCGACGTCGTGGTATCAGCCGAAGCCTTCTTGACGTCAGCGACGGAGTAGCACGCGCCGGATTGGACTGGAACGCCTACTCTTGTATAAGGGAGGCTAGGTCTGCTTCCGGCCGCCCTCGCAACATGCAGGTGTGCAATGGGCGATGGGCCCAGACCCCTGCGCGTATAGGAGTTAGACCGGCGTGCTGACCTCTCTGTTGTGCCTAGGTGGGGCTGCGACGTGTTGATCTTCCGAGGCCGGGCATGACCCAGGAAAGTGTGTCCGGCCAAATGGGATCGAGCGTGTTGGGTTATGTGGTGCACCCCTGCAGGGAAGTTAATCTATTCGAATAGCCGTGATCTTCGGTAACAGGACGACTTGGAGTTGTACCTTGACCTTATGACAACTAGAACCGGATACTTAATAAAACACACCCTTTCAAGTGCCAGATACAACCCGGTGATCGCTTTTCCACAGGGCGACGAGGGGAGGATCGCCGGGTAGGATTATGCTATGCGATGCTACTGGAGGTGCTACTTGGAGATGCTACTTGGAGGACTTCAGTCTACTCTCTTCTACATGCTGCAAGACGGAGGCTGCCAGAAGCGTAGTCTTCGACAGGATTAGCTATCCCCCTCTTATTCTGGCATTCTGCGGTTCAGTCCACTCATATTGCCTCCTTACACATATACCCATGCATATGTAGTGTAGCTCCTTGCTTGCGAGTACTTTGGATGAGTACTCACGGTTGCTTTTCTCCCTCTTTTCCCCTTTTCCCTTCTACCTGGTTGTCGCAACCAGATGCTGAAGCCCTTGAGCCAGACGCCACCGTCGATGACGACTCCTACTACACAGGAGGTGCCTACTACTACGTGCAGGCTGCTGACGACGACCATGAGTAGTTTAGGAGGATCCCAGTGTTGGGTTTCGTAGTAATTTCAAAAAAATTCCTACGCACACGCAAGATCATGTGATGCATAGCAACGAGGGGGAGAGTGTTGTCTACGTACCCAACGCAGACCAACTGCGGAAGCGATGACACGACGTAGAGGAAGTAGTCGTACGTCTTCATGATCTAACCGATCAAGCACCGAAACTACGGCACCTCCGAGTTCGAGCACACGTTCAGCTCGATGACGATCCCCGGACTCCGATCCAGCAAAGTGTCGGGGAAGAGTTCCGTCAGCACGACAGCGTGGTGACGATCTTGATGAATTACAGCAGCAGGGCTTCGCCTAAACTCCGCTACAGTATTATCGAGGAATATGGTGGCAGGGGGCACCGCACACGGCTAAGGAATAGATCACGTGGATCAACTTGTGTGTCTAGAGGTGTCTCCTGCCTCCGTATATAAAGGAGCCAAGGGGGAGGGCTGGCCGGCCAAGGAGGGGAGGGCGCAGGAGGAGTCCTACTCCTTCCGGGAGTAGGACTCCCCCCCCCCCAATCCTATTCCAACTAGGATTCCCCAAAGGGGGAAAGAGGGAGAGGGGGGCGGCCACCTTCTCCTAGTCCTAATAGGACTAGGGGAGGGGGAAGTGGCGCAGCCACCTTGGGCTGCCCCTTTCTCCTTTCCACTAAGGCCCACGAAGGCCCATATGGTTCCCGGGGGGTTCCGGTAACCTCCCGGTAACCCGGTAAAATCCCGATTTCACCCGGAACACTTCCGATATCCAAATATAGGCTTCCAATATATCAATCTTTACGTCTCAACCATTTCGAGACTCCTCGTCATGTCTGTGATCACATTCGGGACTCCAAAAAACCTTCGGTACATCAAAATGCATAAACTCATAATATAACTGTCATCGTAACCTTAAGCGTGCGGACCCTACGGGTTCGAGAACAATGTAGACATGACCAAGACACGTCTCCGGTCAATAACCAATAGCGGGACCTGGATGCCCATATTGGCTCCTACATATTCTACGAAGATCTTTATTGGTCAGACCGCATAACAACATACGTTGTTCCCTTTGTCATCGGTATGTTACTTGCCCGAGATTCGATCGTCGGTATCCAATACCTAGTTCAATCTCGTTACTGGCAAGTCTCTTTACTCGTTCCATAATACATCATCTCACAACTAACATATTAGTTGTAATGCTTGCAAGGCTTATGTGATGTGTATTACCGAGAGGGCCCAGAGATACCTCTCCGACAATCGGAGTGACAAATCCTAATCTCGAAATACGCCAACCCAACATCTACCTTTGGAGACACCTGTAATGCTCCTTTATAATCACCCAGTAACGTTGTGACGTTTGGTAGCACCCAAAGTGTTCCTCTGGCAAACGGGAGTTGCATAATCTCATAGTCATAGGAACATGTATAAGTCATGAAGAAAGCAATAGCAACATACTAAACGATCGGGTGCTAAGCTAATGGAATGGGTCATGTCAATCAGATCATTCAACTAATGATATGACCTCGTTAATCAAATAACAACTCATTGTTCATGGTTAGGAAACATAACCATCTTTGATTAACGAGCTAGTCAAGTAGAGGCATACTAGTGACACTTTGTTTGTCTATGTATTCACACATGTATTATGTTTCCGGTTAATACAATTCTAGCATGAATAATAAACATTTATCATGATTATAAGGAAATAACTAATAACTTTATTATTGCCTCTAGGGCATATTTCCTTCAGTCTCCCACTTGCACTAGAGTCAATAATCTAGATTACACTGTAATGATTCTAACACCCATGGAGCCTTGGTGTTGATCATGTTTTGCTCGTGGAAGAGGCTTAGTCAACGGGTCTGCAACATTCAGATCCATATGTATCTTGCAAATCTCTATGTCTCCCACCTGGACTAGATCCCGGATGGAATTGAAGCGTCTCTTGATGTGTTTGGTCCTTTTGTGAAATCTGGATTCCTTTGCCAAGGCAATTGCACCAGTATTGTCACAAAAGATTTTCATTGGACCCGATGCACTAGGTATGACACCTAGATCGGATATGAACTCCTTCATCCAGACTCCTTCGTTCGCTGCTTCCGAAGCAGCTATGTACTCCGCTTCACATGTAGATCCCGCTACGACGCTTTGTTTAGAACTGCACCAACTGACAGCTCCACCGTTTAATGTAAACACGTGTCCGGTTTGCGATTTAGAATCGTCCGGATCAGTGTCAAAGCTTGCATCAATGTAACCTTTTACGGTGAGCTCTTTGTCACCTCCATATACGAGAAACATATCCTTAGTCCTTTTCAGGTATCTAAGGATGTTCTTGACCGCTGTCCAGTGATCCACTCCTGGATTACTTTGGTACCTCCCTGCTAAACTTATGGCAAGGCACACATCAGGTCTGGTATACAGCATTGCATACATGATAGATCCTATGGCTGATGCATAGGGAACATCTTTCATATTCTCTCTATCTTCTGCAGTGGTCGGGCATTGAGTCTTACTCAATTTCACACCTTGTAACACAGGCAAGAACCCTTTCTTTGCTTGATCCATTTTGAACTTCTTCAAAATTTTGTCAAGGTATGTGCTTTGTGAAAGTCCAATTAAGCATCTTGATCTATCTCTATAGATCTTAATGCCTAATATGTAAGCAGCTTCACCGAGGTCTTTCATTGAAAAACTTTTATTCAAGTATCCCTTTATGCTATCCAGAAATTCTATATCATTTCCAATCAGCAATATGTCATCCACATATAATATCAGAAATGCTACAGAGCTCCCACTCACTTTCTTGTAAATACAGGCTTCTCCGAAAGTCTGTATAAAACCAAATGCTTTGATCACACTATCAAACGTTTATTCCAACTCCGAGAGGCTTGCACCAGTCCATAAATGGATCGCTAGAGCTTGCACACTTTGTTAGCTCCCTTCGGATCGACAAAACCTTCCGGTTGCATCATATACAACTCTTCTTCCAGAAATCCATTCATGAATGCAGTTTTGACATCCATCTGCCAAATTTCATAATCATAAAATGCGGCAATCGCTAACATGATTCGGACGGACTTAAGCATCGCTACGGGTGAGAAGGTCTCATCGTAGTCAATCCCTTGAACTTGCCGAAAACCTTTTGCGACAAGTCGAGCTTTGTAGACAGTAACATTACCATCAGCGTCAGTCTTCTTCTTAAAGATCCATTTATTCTCAATTGCTTGCCGATCATCGGGCAAGTCAACCAAAGTACATACTTTGTTCTCATACATGGATCCCATCTCAGATTTCATGGCTTCAAGCCACTTTGCGGAATCTGGGCTCACCATCGCTTCTTCATAGTTCGTAGGTTCATCATGATCTAGTAGCATGACTTCCAGAACAGGATTACCGTACCGCTCTGGCGCGGATCTTACTCTGATTGATCTACGAGGTTCAGTAGTATCTTGATCTGAAGTTTCATGATCATTATCATTGGCTTCCTCACTAACTGGTGTAGGTGTTACTGAAACAGTTTTCTGTGATGAACTACTTTCCAGTAAGGGAGCAGGTACAGTTACCTCGTCAAGTTCTACTTTCCTCCCACTCACTTCTTTCGAGAGAAACTCCTTCTCTAGAAAGGATCCATTCTTAGCAACGAATGTCTTGCCTTCGGATCTGTGATAGAAGGTGTACCCAACAGTTTCCTTTGGGTATCCTATGAAGACACATTTCTCCGATTTGGGTTCGAGCTTATCAGGTTGAAGCTTTTTCACATAAGCATCGCAGCCCCAAACTTTAAGAAACGACAACTTTGGTTTCTTGCCAAACCACAGTTCATAAGGCGTCGTCTCAACGGATTTTGATGGTGCCCTATTTAACGTGAATGCAGCCGTCTCTAGAGCATAACCCCAAAACGATAGCGGTAAATCAGTAAGAGACATCATAGATCGCACCATATCTAGTAAAGTACGATTACGAAGTTCGGACACACCATTACGCTGTGGTGTTCCGGGTGGCGTGAGTTGCGAAACTATTCCACAGTTTTTCAAATGTACACCAAACTCGTAACTCAAATATTCTCCTCCACGATCAGATCGTAGAAACTTTATTTTCTTGTTACGATGATTTTCAACTTCACTCTGAAATTCTTTGAACTTTTCAAATGTTTCAGACTTATGTTTCATTAAGTAAATATACCCATATCTGCTTAAATCATCTGTGAAGGTGAGAAAATAACGATATCCGCCACGAGCCTCAATATTCATCGGACCACATACATCGGTATGTATGATTTCCAACAAATCTGTTGCTCTCTCCATAGTACCGGAGAACGGTGTTTTAGTCATCTTGCCCATGAGGCACGGTTCGCAAGTACCAAGTGATTCATAATCAAGTGGTTCCAAAAGTCCATCAGTATGGAGTTTCTTCATGCGCTTTATACCGATATGACCTAAACGATAGTGCCATAAATAAGTTGCACTTTCATTATCAACTCTGCATCTTTTGGTTTCAAAATTATGAATATGTGTATTACTATTATCGAGATTCAATAAGAATAGACCACTCTTCAAGGGTGCATGACCATAAAAGATATTACTCATATAAATAGAACAACCATTATTCTCTGATTTAAATGAGTAACCGTCTCGCATTAAACAAGATCCAGATATAATGTTCATGCTCAACGCTGGCACCAAATAACAATTATTTAGGTCTAATATTAATCCCGAAGGTAGATGTAGAGGTAGCGTGCCGACCACGATCACATCGACTTTGGAACCGTTTCCCACGCGCATCGTCACCTCGTCCTTTGCCAGTGCCCGCTTATTCCGTAGTCCCTGTTTCGAGTTGCAAATATTAGCAATAGAACCAGTATCAAATACCCAGGTGCTACTGCGAGCTCTAGTAAGGTACACATCAATAACATGTATATCACATATACCTTTGTTCACCTTGCCATCCTTCTTATCTGCCAAATACTTGGGGCAGTTCCGCTTCCAGTGACCAGTCTGCTTGCAGTAGAAGCACTCAGTTTCAGGCTTAGGTCCAGACTTGGGTTTCTTCTCTTGAGCAGCAACTTGCTTGCCGTTCTTCTTGAAGTTCCCCTTCTTCTTCCCTTTGCCCTTTTTCTTGAAACTAGTGGTCTTGTTAACCATCAACACTTGATGCTCCTTCTTGATTTCTACCTCCGCAGCTTTCAGCATTGCGAAGAGCTCGGGAATAGTATTGTTCATCCCTTGCATATTATAGTTCATCACGAAGCTCTTGTAGCTTGGTGGCAGTGATTGGAGAATTCTGTCAATGACGCAATCATCCGGAAGATTAACTCCCAATTGAATCAAGTGATTATTATACCCAGACATTTTGAGTATATGCTCACTGACAGAACTGTTCTCCTCCATCTTGCAGCTATAGAACTTATTGGAGACTTCATATCTCTCAATCCGGGCATTTGCTTGAAATATTAACTTCAACTCCTGGAACATCTCATATGCTCCATGACGTTCAAAACGTCGTTGAAGTCCCGATTCTAAGCCGTAAAGCATGGCACACTGAACTATCAAGTAGTCATCAGCTTTGCTCTGCCAAATGTTCATAACATCTGGTGTTGCTCCAGCAGCAGGCCTGGCACCCAGCGGTGCTTCCAGGACGTAATTCTTCTGAGCAGCAATGAGGATAATCCTCAAGTTACGGACCCAGTCCGTGTAATTGCTACCATCATCTTTCAACTTTGCTTTCTCAAGGAACGCATTAAAATTCAACGGAACAACAGCACGAGCCATCTATCTACAATCAACATAAACAAGCAAGATACTATCAGGTACTAAGTTCATGATAAATTTAAGTTCAAATTAATCATATTACTTAAGAACTCCCACTTAGATAGACATCCCTCTAATCCTCTAAGTGATTACGTGATCCAAATCAACTAAACCATGACCGATCATCACGTGAGATGGAGTAGTTTTCAATGGTGAACATCGTTATGTTGATCATATCTACTATATGATTCACGCTCGACCTTTCGGTCTCCGTGTTCCGAGGCCATATCTGCATATGCTAGGCTCGTCAAGTTTAACCTGAGTATTCTGCGTGTGCAAAACTGGCTTGCACCCGTTGTAGATGGACGTAGAGCTTATCACACCCGATCATCACGTGGTGTCTGGGCACGACGAACTTTGGCAACGGTGCATACTCAGGGAGAACACTTCTTGATAATTTAGTGAGAGATCATCTTATAATGCTACCGTCAATCAAAGCAAGATAAGATGCATAAAAAGATAAACATCACATGCAATCAATATAAGTGATATGATATGCTCATCATCATCTTGTGCTTGTGATCTCCATCTCCGAAGCACCGTCATGATCACCATCGTCACCGGCGCGACACCTTGATCTCCATCGTAGCATCGTTGTCGTCTCGCCAATCTTATGCTTCCACGACTATCACTACCGTTTAGTAATAAAGTAAAGCATTACATCGCGATTGCATTGCATACAATAAAGTGACAACCATATGGCTCCTGCCAGTTACCGATAACTCGGTTACAAAACATGATCATCTCATACAATAAAATTCAGCATCATGCTTTGACCATATCACATCACAACATGCCCTGCAAAAACAAGTTAGACGTCCTCTACTTTGTTGTTGCTTGTTTTACGTGGCTGCTACGGGCTTAAGTAAGAACCAATCTCACCTACGCATCAAAACCACAACGATAGTTTGTCAAATAGACTCCGTTTTAACCTTCGCAAGGACCGGGCGTAGCCATACTTGGTTCAACTAAAGTTGGAGAGACAGTCGCCCGCAAGCCATCTCTGTGCAAAGCACGTCGAGGGAACCGGTCTCGCGTAAGCGTACGCGTAAGGTTGGTCTGGGTCGTCTCGTCCAACAATACCGCCGAACCAAAATATGACATGCTGGTAGGCAGTATGACTTGTATCGTCCACAACTCACTTGTGTTCTACTCGTGCATATAACATCAACATAAGTAACCTAGGCTCTGATACCACTGTTGGGTTTCGTAGTAATTTCAAAAATTTTCCTACGCACACGCAAGATCATGTGATGCATAGCAACGAGGGGAGAGTATTGTCTACGTACCCAACGCAGACCGACTGCGGAAGCGATGACACGACGTAGAGGAAGTAGTCGTACGTCTTCTCGATCCAACCGATCAAGCACCGAAACTACGGCACCTCCGAGTTCGAGCACACGTTCAGCTCGATGACGATCCCCGGACTCCGATCCAGCAAAGTGTCGGGGAAGAGTTTCGTCAGCACGACGGCGTGGTGACGATCTTGATGAACTACAGCAGCAGGGCTTCGCCTAAACTCCGCTACAGTATTATCGAGGAATATGGTGGCAGGGGGCACCGCACATGGCTAAGGAATCGATCACGTGGATCAACTTGTGTCAACTTGTGTGTTTAGAGGTGCCCCTGCCTCCGTATATAAAGGAGGAGAGGAGGGGAGGCTGGCCGGCCAAAGAGGGAGGCGCAGGAGAGTCCTACTCCCTCTGGGAGTAGGATTCCTCCCCCCAATCCTAGTCCAACTAGGATTCCTCGGAGGGGAAGGGAGAGAGGGGGGCCGGCCACCTTCTCCTAGTCCTAATAGGACTAGGGGAGGGGAAAGAGGCGCAGCCACCTTGGGCTGCCCCTTTCTCCTTTCCACTAAGGCCCATGATGGCCCATATGGCTCCCGGGGGGTTCCGGTAACCTCCCGGTAACCCGGTAAAATCCCGATTTCACCCGGAACACTTCCGATTTCCAAACATAGGCTTCCAATATATCAATCTTTACGTCTCGACCATTTCGAGACTCCTGTGGCAGTGATTGGAGAATTCTGTCAATGACGCAATCATCTGGAAGATTAACTCCCAATTGAATCAAGTGATTATTATACCCAGACATTTTGAGTATATGCTCACTGACAGAACTGTTCTCTTCCATCTTGCAGCTATAGAACTTATTGGAGACTTCATATCTCTCAATCCGGGCATTTGCTTGAAATATTAACTTCAACTCCTGGAACATCTCATATGCTCCATGACGTTCAAAACGTCGTTGAAGTCCCGATTCTAAGCCGTAAAGCATGGCACACTGAACTATCGAGTAGTCATCAGCTTTGCTCTGCCAGACGTTCATAACATCTGGCGTTGCTCCAGCAGCAGGCCTGGCACCCAGCGGTGCTTCCAGGACGTAATTCTTCTGTGCAGCAATGAGGATAATCCTCAAGTTACGGACCCAGTCCGTGTAATTGCTACCATCATCTTTCAATTTTGCTTTCTCAAGGAACGCATTAAAATTCAACGGAACAACAGCACGAGCCATCTATCTACAATCAACATAAACAAGCAAGATACTATCAGGTACTAAGTTCATGATAAATTTAAGTTCAATTAATCATATTACTTAAGAACTCCCACTTAGATAGACATCCCTCTAATCCTCTAAGTGATTACGTGATCCAAATCAACTAAACCATGACCGATCATCACGTGAGATGGAGTAGTTTTCAATGGTGAACATCGTTTATGTTGATCATATCTACTATATGATTCACGCTCGACCTTTCGGTCTCCGTGTTCCGAGGCCATATCTGCATATGCTAGGCTCGTCAAGTTTAACCTGAGTATTCTGCGTGTGCAAAACTGGCTTGCACCCGTTGTAGATGGACGTAGAGCTTATCACACCCGATCATCACGTGGTGTCTGGGCACGACGAACTTTGGCAACGGTGCATACTCAGGGAGAACACTTCTTGATAATTTAGTGAGAGATCATCTTATAATGCTACCGTCAATCAAAGCAAGATAAGATGCATAAAAAGATAAACATCACATGCAATCAATATAAGTGATATGATATGGCCATCATCATCTTGTGCTTGTGATCTCCATCTCCGAAGCACCGTCATGATCACCATCGTCACCGGCGCGACACCTTGATCTCCATCGTAGCATCGTTGTCGTCTTGCCAATCTTATGCTTCCACGACTATCACTACCGTTTAGTAATAAAGTAAAGCATTACATCGCGATTGCATTTCATACAATAAAGCGACAACCATATGGCTCCTGCCAGTTGCCGATAACTCGGTTACAAAACATGATCATCTCATACAATAAAATTCAGCATCATGCCTTGACCATATCACATCACAACATGCCCTGCAAAAACAAGTTAGACGTCCTCTACTTTGTTGTTGCATGTTTTATGTGGCTGCTACAGGCTTAAGTAAGAACCAATCTCACCTACGCATCAAAACCACAATGATAGTTTGTCAAATAGACTCTGTTTTAACCTTCGCAAGGACCGGGCGTAGCCACACTTGGTTCAACTAAAGCTGGAGAGACAGTCGCCCGCAAGCCACCTGTGTGCAAAGCACGTCGGGAGAACCGGTCTCGCGTAAGCGTACGCGTAATGTTGGTCCGGGTCGTCTCGTCCAACAATATCGCCGAACCAAAGTATGACATGCTGGTAGGTAGTATGAGTTGTATCGTCCACAACTCACTTGTGTTCTACTCGTGCATATAACATCGACATAAATAACCTAGGCTCGGATGCCACTGTTGGGTTTCCTAGTAATTTCAAAAAAATTCCTACGCACACGCAAGATCATGTGATGCATAGCAACGAGGGGGAGAGTGTTGTCTATGTACCCAATGCAGACCGACTGCGGAAGCGATGACACGACATAGAGGAAGTAGTCGTACGTCTTCACGATCCAACCGATCAAGCATCGAAACTACGGCACCTCCGAGTTTGAGCACACGTTCAGCTCGATGACGATCCCCGGACTCCGATCCAGCAAAGTGTCGGGGAAGAGTTCCGTCAGCACGACGGCATGGTGACGATCTTGATGAATTACAGCAGCAGGGCTTCGCCTAAACTCCGCTACAGTATTATCGAGGAATATGGTGGCAGGGGGCACCGCACACGGCTAAGGAATAGATCACGTGGATCAACTTGTGTGTCTAGAGGTGTCCCCTGCCTCCGTATATAAAGGAGCCAAGGGGGAGGGTTGGCCGGCCAAGGAGGGGAGGGCGCAGGAGGAGTCCTACTCCTTCCGGGAGTAGGACTCCCCCCCAATCCTATTCCAACTAGGATTCCCCAAAGGGGGAAAGAGGGAGAGGCGGGGCGGCCACCTTCTCCTAGTCCTAATAGGACTAGGGGAGGGGGAAGTGGCGCAGCCACCTTGGGCTGCCCCTTTCTCCTTTCCACTAAGGCCCATGAAGGCCCATATGGTTCCCGGGGGGTTCCGGTAACCTCCCGGTAACCCGGTAAAATCCCGATTTCACCCGGAATACTTCCGATATCCAAATATAGGCTTCCAATATATCAATCTTTACGTCTCGACCATTTCGAGACTCCTCATCATGTCCGTGATCACATCCGGGACTCCGAACAACCTTCGGTACATCAAAATGCATAAACTCATAATATAACTGTCATCGTAACCTTAAGCGTGCGGACCCTACGGGTTCGAGAACAATGTAGACATGACCGAGACACGTCTCCGGTCAATAACCAATAGCGGGACCTGGATGCCCATATTGGCTCCTACATATTCTACGAAGATCTTTATCGGTCAGACCGCATAACAACATACGTTGTTCCCTTTGTCATCGGTATGTTACTTGCCCGAGATTCGATCGTCGGTATCTAATACCTAGTTCAATCTCGTTACTGGCAAGTCTCTTTACTCGTTCCGTAATACATCATCTCACAACTAACATATTAGTTGTAATGCTTGCAAGGCTTATGTGATGTGTATTACCAAGAGGGCCCAGAGATACCTCTCCGACAATCGGAGTGACAAATCCTAATCTCGAAATACGCCAACCCAACATCTACCTTTGGAGACACCTGTAATGCTCCTTTATAATCACCCAGTAACGTTGTGACGTTTGGTAGCACCCAAAGTGTTCCTCTGGCAAACGGGAGTTGCATAATCTCATAGTCATAGGAACATGTATAAGTCATGAAGAAAGCAATAGCAACATACTAAACGATCGGGTGCTAAGCTAATGGAATGGGTCATGTCAATCAGATCATTCAACTAATGATATGACCTCGTTAATCAAATAACAACTCATTGTTCATGGTTAGGAAACATAACCATCTTTGATTAACGAGCTAGTCAAGTAGAGGCATACTAGTGACACTTTGTTTGTCTATGTATTCACACATGTATTATGTTTCTGGTTAATACAATTCTAGCATGAATAATAAACATTTATCATGATTATAAGGAAATAACTAATAACTTTATTATTGCCTCTAGGGCATATTTCCTTCACCCAGGCAGGAGGCCTGCGCCTCTTTCGATCTGTATCCCAGTTTGTGTTAGCCTTCTTAAGGCAAACTTGTTTACTTATGTCTGTACTCAGATATTGTTGCTTCCGCTGACTCGTCTATGATCGAGCATTTGTATTCGAGCCCTCGAGGCCCGTGGCTTGTATTATGATGCTTGTATGACTTATTTATGTTTTAGAGTTGTGTTGTGATATCTTCTCGTGAGTCCCTGATCTTGATCGTACACATTTGCGTGCATGATTAGTGTACGATTGAATCGGGGGCGTCACAGCGAATTTGTCCAATTATCCAGAGAGTGCGGTTTTACAGAAAAACCCTCATACTTCATGCATTTAATAACTCATGAACCGTGCATCGGATTAAAATGATTTAAACATGTAAAATGCTTAGAATTTTTTGTAGATTAATAATATGCCACTTTCATCCATGTTTAAAATGATTAAAATGATGTTTGTTTAAATTTGCTCAATGACATGTTAAAATGATTTATTTCATAACTATTTAACCTTAGCTCCAAATTTAATAAACTTTATATGTAAATGGGGTGTAAAAATGCATAGATTAACATGGTGGTATTACTTTGCATGTTTAACAACTCTAAAATTGTGTATAGGGCAGAACAGTACCAAATTCATAAATATGCATATGAGGTTTTTCCGGAATTGTTGTTTGTTGTTCCGGCCTTATTTAAACTTGCCTAAATAGTTAGTTTACTTATGCTTCACCTCTTGCCATGTTTAACAACATTTAATATTTTGTGACTATTGTTCCGAGAATACTTTGTGTTCCGAGAATACTTTGTGACTATTGCCTTGCAGTTCTTTGTTACATGAATACCCCTACGGATAATTTCTCGCACTTACCGAGTATCCACTCATCCCCAGTTGATTCATGTATGTCACCAATCCTCGAAATACCATTCGATCTTCCGAAAATCCTGAGCATCGTATTGCTCGTGAAATTCTTGATTGCTTGCATTGTGGTTAATCCCATAAGTCTAGTAATCTTGTTGACATCCATTGTCATTATCATTTTGAGTCCGTTGTTTCGATTTTTTGCGAATGCTCGCAATCCTCAAACAGATCCTAGAATTCATCCTTCCGGCTTAGACGTTGTTTTAATCATGAACTGGTTCTCGCCAATTAAATTGTCGTTGATTGTGCCCCTAAGTCTATTGAACTTATCCATCCTTGATCAGAGCGTCTGCTTCTGATCCTTCGCTTTGTAAATCATAATTCCTTAGCAATTGAGCTCTAAGTTATTCAGTTGTTTCTATAATCCAATTTCTTTGCATTGTTACTTCCTCTGATTGTGTGTCGATGCTCACATCAGCTCTGTTATGGACCGATAGATCCTTTAATGGATTTTATCCGACATTGTCCTTCATATTCAATAACCTTGTGAGCCTTCCCTTGGATACATAATGCCTTTGGTAAATTGTATCATCTACTTTCTCAACCTTGCTCTACTTTCGAGCTTGTGATATTTACTCTTGAAACTTGTGGTATATGTTTCTAAGAAGCCCCTATGGGTTGAACCTATACCTTCCTTAAAAACCGTATGAACCGGAAGGTTTTGAAAAGTCAACCCTTCTAGTGTTTAGCAGATAATTTTCTACCATACAACTTCTTTGAGAACGAGAAGTGAATGGAAGGTTATGCATTATGGAAGTGGGAGTCGACCTTGAACTTTGTGTTCATGCCCATGGACATGATGTAGATCTTATCATTAAAGCTTCTCTTAAATTAATTATTCCCTTGGTATAAGTACATCTTATATCTGGGATCTGGCGTTTTGCAATCGTGGTTCCGACCATGATCTCCTTTAAATACCATTTCTCGTGCATGTTTAAGCACTTATCTTCTTTATAGCAATACTCCAGTCCAAGCTCTACTTTGGACTGTCATCGAGTATTACCCCCTGGTATCTTGAGATTATCTTGGAACTGCATAACTCCTTATGAGTTCTTCATCAAGTACTACATTCTCATTGATTCCAATTTTTCACGGGCTCTGAGTTATTTAACACTCAAAGACACCGATAACTGAACCGAGTCCGCATCGCGATTAAGCAACTCTTGGTAACCTTCATTTATTACAAGTTTAATACTCCATCACGTAACTCCTAGCCTGATCGGCTATACCATTATCATGCTAAACCTTAACTGTGCTACCTGGTCCTTAATCTCGGAGCACAACTTTTGATGATGAGCTAAGCTTACGTTGAGCTTCCTCGTCCTATCAATTCTCCTTGAACAAAAAACTTGATTCCAAGTTTGTGTCGTACCCTTGGTTCCAATAACCTTTCGCCTCACCATTCATTTGACTTCATGTCATTGCCGAGCGATTATATCTTCATGAAACCTCTCTACAAATGTGTCATGATCATCATCAACATTTTGAGCTCTTCTAGGATATCGATTGAATTCATGAAGAGAAATACCATCCTTGCCCTCGATGATTTGTGTTATCTCGACCACTTTATTGCCTTCCGTTCAACACAATCTTGTTAGTGTTTCGTGTTATACCTTGACATCCATGCTATCCAGCAATTGATCTTCTTTACCTTGGAGTATTACCATCTTTTGTGTCAATAATGTCATGAGAATTTCACCACCTCTTATGAATTCTTGGTACAAGTGATACTTCCTGCCATCTTCGTTCATTCCTTGGTCCCCGTGTTGTTTCTAAACGGAAAACCGACAATTGAACTATGATGTGTGAATTCAAAACTTCTAGCGACCCTATTGCTTTCAAGTAAATGGTCAACCGTTCATTCTTAGACTGTTGTTTATTGGATCACCATTCTAACTTGATCATGCACCCTAAGCCCATATTTCGGGTGCAACTTTCAAACAAATGTTTAGGTGTATATGTTTTTCCTCGAGCATACATCATTATATCATTTGATATGACAAATCTTATCTCCTTGTTCACATAATTGTGGAAATCCATCTTTTGGGAAATCTCGATGCTATGTCGCTGAGCCCATCAGCGACCTCCTCATCCTCTCCTTGGTTTAATAATGAACTATTGTTTCAGGAACCCTCTTCCATAGTTCATTTCCCGAGAATCTTGCAATGTCATTTCATCTATTTGTGTTGCACCTTTTCTTCTCGGACATCCTGAGTCTGAGGTATCATGACACCAATCGGATCTGAATCTCGGTCAGATATGATGGTTGGGACAACTTTCCACGAGATATGATGTTGGTCCTTTGACGATCCGGTAATATGATGTCATGCCTAGCACCCCCCCCCCCCTGGCTAGAGGACCTATCATTATAAATTCCTTTGCAAGGATAACCATTCTTCCTGAAGGAAATTGTAAGACTTATTTTATAAGTTGCTGCTGATGGATCATTTGGGTATCCAAAGTCTGGCCCTTGATTGAAACACCATATCATTGCTACCTCGAAGCATGACTATGATACCCCACTCTTCAATAAGAACATTGGAGGCGCGATGCTAAATGTTTCTTGGTCAGTTATCCAAACACCATTGTATGGGTAACATCTTGATTAATCCTTGCCTCTATTCTGAATGGTTGGGTACTTGCTCTCCTACCCTGTATGCCATGTTCTGCTTGTACATGGGAAGGAGATACTCCTAATAATTGTGTGTAATCACAATTTTCCTTTCCATTGTTCTATTTAATCTGATAATCACGTTTTCCTTTCCATTCTTTTGTTTAACCTTTCCTGAATCTGACTTAACTGAGTAGAGAAAATTCCCTGCTTTGGTAGGCACCTTGTTGTACCATTCTGCCTGTAAGATCCTATTACTATTGTTGATGACATTCGGTAACCACCGATGGGTGATAACTTTGCCTATTGGTCCGCCTCGTTCAACGAGCGGGAAAATGGTTCTCTTTGTCCCTCGCCCTTGGTATCGACGTGGTTACTGACATATAACTGATAGGCTAATCTCTGACATGCCTTCCTTACATGATCGTGCAAGACGTCATCGCCCTTCCTACTTTTAACCCACATGGTGGGCCCATAACACACAGTTCCACAGGATCGAAACCTGACTCTCCTGAACACCTTGTTGACAAAGTTATACCTTACTCTTGGTTTCATGTGTAATTCATGAGCCACCTTCCTAGTGCTCTATTCTGGTATCAGACGCAATACTTACTCTCACTACCCTGAACCACTTTCTCACTCTGGTTCAGACTTCGAGCAACTATCTATCCGCTTGGAACCTGTTATTGTACCTTCATACCTTACTCTTGATGTATTCTAGATGTTCAACTCGAGGGATAATCTTATGCTCCTTCATGGGTTAACCCCCAGATTGTTTCCCTCATAAGCATTCTGTCGTAGCCGAGCTGCCCCTTACCTATTCGTAAGTACGTTGGAGTTCCCGAGAAAAGGGCGACATCACCATGATGACCTGAAGCAGAGAAATGAAGATGTCAATGTAATGGATCGACCTCTTCAAGAAGAGCAACCAAGACTGAGAAGATTCGTTAGGATTTCGTAACCAGACCTTCCCCTTAGTCCCCCTCTTAAATCTCGGGACGAGATTTCTTGTAGTGGAGGAGAATTGTGACGCCCGGGTAATTAAGCTACAGTGATCCTCTGCTAGTGATGCCATGTCATCCCGATTACTTTTGCTAAATGTCCGTTAGTTCAACCGCGTCAAATTCAAATTTAAAATTAATGTCGATAATAAAAGTTTTCAGAAATTGAAACAAAAATATTCGGTGGTTGCCAAATATTACAAGGGTAATTATGGTGCAGCAAACACATTTTTATAAAATGTCTAAATAATTTAAAGTGATTTAAAACAGAAAAGAAAATAAATAAAAACAAAACAGAAAAACTAAAACCTAAAACTAGAAGAAAAGGAGAGAGAAAGACCCCCCTGGGCCAGCAGACCCAGCGGGCCGGCCCATTCGCCCACTTGGCCGAGCCGGCCGGCCCACTACCCCCTCCTTATCCACTCCCTCCCCCAAACCCTAACCGGCCACCACCTACTCCCTCCCACGACGCGCCCTTCCCCCTCCCCCCCGATCCAGATCGGATTGGGCTCGACG
>NC_041385.1:419551081-419595180 GCF_002162155.2 Triticum dicoccoides
CTCGACCGCACCACGCCTCACCGCAGCCACCAGGAGCACCTCTGCCTCGACCTCCCCGTCGCCGGAGCCACCGCGCCGTCTCCATCGCCGGAGCATGCCGCCGTCGAGCCCTCCCCGAGCTCACTCTCGCACACCTGCAGGGCCCAGTGAGCCACCACCCCTCCCTTCCTCCTCTCCCCTCGATCTCTGTCGCCGGCTCCGACCACCCGCGCGCTCATGTCCGCGGCCTCGTCCAGCGCACGCGCGCGCTGGCTCGCCATGCCTCCCCTTGTCCCGCAGCTGCGTGCTGCAGGAGGCGCCGCAACGCCCCGCCCCTGGCCAACGGCCCCTCACGCCCTTAGCCTCCTCCCCTGCTGCTGCAGCCTCGAACCGCTGGGCCGCGCCTGCTTCCGCGCGCCCGCGCCGGCCCCATCCGCCTCTGCTCCATGGCTCACCGGAGCCCGCCTCCCCTGGTGGCCTCGGGCACGCGCCCGCGCGCCGCCGTCCCCTGCGCTCGCCGCTGCCGCGAACTGCGGCCCCGGTCAGTCGGCGCCCGGGTCCGGCGCCCTTGGGCTCCGTCCGCCGCACCCGGGTCAGCCTCGACGGGTGCCCACGCCCGTGCCCGTTTCCCGTTACCCGCGCGCCCGTTTGGCCCCTAGGGCCAATGACATGGGGGCCCCACCCCCTGAGAACGTTTTATAAAAAAAATATAATAAAATTTAAAACAATTAATTAATTAATTAATTAATTGAAGAATTAATTAACTTAATTAATTTTGATTAATTAAACTGAACAACTAATTAAACTAATTAACATGTTTAATTAGTCTTAGTCAATGACATGCGGGACTCACACGTCAGTTGACCAGTCAACACCTCTGTTGACTGCTGACGTCATGATGACGTCAGCAAACACTGTTCTGGATAATGTTGTTTTAAAATAATTAAGTAAATCTTAAAAATGATTTAAATCTTTTAAAATTAATATAAAATAAACCGTAGCTCAGATGAAAATACTTTCTACATGAAAGTTGCTCAGAACGACGAGACGAATCCGGATACGCAGCCCGTTCGTCCGGCACACACCCCTAGCCTACCGAACACACAACTTTCCCCCTTCGGTACCTCTGCCCGAAAACGCGAAACACCGGGGATACTTTCCCGGATGTTCCCCCCCTTCACAAGTATCACCTGTCCCTGCGTTAGATCACCCCTGGCACCGCGTATTGCCTTGTTACATTTTGTGATGCTTTGTTTGCTGTGTATTCATTATTTCTTCCCCCTCTTCTCTCCGGTAGACTATGAGACCGATGCTGCTGCTGCCCAGTTCGACTACAGAGTTGACGACCACTCCTTCTTGCCCGAGCAACCAGGCAAGCCCCCCCTTTGATCACCAGATATCGCCTATTCTCCTCTGTACTGCTTGCATTAGAGTAGTGTAGCATGCTACTGCTTTCCGTTAATCCTATTCTGATGCATAGCCTGTCATTGTTGCTACAATCATTGATACCTTACCCGCAGTCCTAAATGCTTAGTATAGGATGCTAGTTTATCATCATTGGCCCTACATTCTTGTCAGTCTGCCTTGCTATACTATTGGGCCGTGATCACTCGGGAGGTGATCATGGGTATATACTATACATACATACATACTATACAGATGGTGACTAAAGTCGGGTCAGCTCGTTGAGTACCCGCAAGTGATTCCGATGTGGGGGCTGGAAGGACAGGTGGCTCCATCCCGGTAGAGGTGGGCCTGGGTTCCCGACGGCCCCCGACTGTTACTTTGTGGCGGAGCGACAGGGCAGGTTGAGACCACCTAGGCGAGAGGTGGGCCTGGCCCTGGTCGACGTTCGCGGTTGCTTCATAATAACACGCTTAACGAGATCTTGGTATTTGATCTGAGTCTGGCCACTGACCTATACGCACTAACCAACTATGCGGGAACAGTTATGGGCACTCGACATCGTGGTATCAGCCGAAGCCTTCTTGACGTCAGCGACGGAGCGGCACACGTCGGATTAGACTAGAACGCCTACTCTTGTATAAGGGAGGCTAGGTCTACTTCTGGCCGCCCTCGCAACATGCAGGTGTGCAATGGGCAATGGGCCCAGACCCCTGCACACATAGGAGTTAGACCGGCGTGCTGACCTCTCTATTGTTCCTAGGTGGGGCTGCGACGTGTTGATCTTCCGAGGCCGGGCATGACCCAGGAAAGTGTGTCTGGCCAAATGGGATCGAGCGTGTTGGGTTATGTGGTGCACCCCTGCAGGGAAGTTAATCTATTCGAATAGCCGTGATCTCCGGTAACAGGACGACTTGGAGTTGTACCTTGACCTTATGACAACTAGAACTAGATACATAATAAAACACACCCTTTCAAGTGCCAGATACAACCCGGTGATCGCTTTTCCACAGGGCGATGAGGGGAGGATCGCCGGGTAGGATTATGCTATGCGATGCTACTGGAGATGCTACTTGGAGGACTTCAGTCTACTCTCTTCTACATGCTGCAAGGCGGAGGCTGCCAGAAGCATAGTCTTCGACGGGATTAGCTATCCCCCTCTTATTCTGGCATTCTGCAGTTCAGTCCACTCATATTGCCTCCTTACACATATACCCATGCATATGTAGTGTAGCTCCTTGCTTGCGAGTACTTTGGATGAGTACTCACGGTTGCTTTTCTCCCTCTTTTCCCCTTTTCCCTTCTACCTGGTTGTCGCAACCAGATGCTGAAGCCCTGGAGCCAGACGCCACCGTCGACGATGACTCCTACTACACAGGAGGTGCCTACTACTACGTGCAGGCTGCTGACGACGACCATGAGTAGTTTAGGAGGATCCCAGGCAGGAGGCCTGCGCCTCTTTCGATCTGTATCCCAGTTTGTGTTAGCCTTCTTAAGGCAAACTTGTTTACTTATGTCTGTACTCAGATATTGTTGCTTCCGCTGACTCGTCTATGATCGAGCATTTGTATTCGAGCCCTTGAGGCCCCTGGCTTGTATTATGATGCTTGTATGACTTATTTATGTTTTAGAGTTGTGTTGTGATATCTTCCCATGAGTCCCTGATCTTGATCGTACACATTTGCGTGCATGATTAGTGTATGATTGAATCGGGGGCGTCACAGCGAATTTGTCCAATTATCCAGAGAGTGCGGTTTTACAGAAAAACCCTCATACTTCATGCATTTAATAACTCATGAACCGTGCATCGGATTAAAATGATTTAAACATGTAAAATGCTTAGAATTTTTTGTAGATTAATAATATGCCACTTTCATCCATGTTTAAAATGTTTAAAATGATGTTTGTTTAAATTTGCTCAATGACATGTTAAAATGATTTATTTCATAACTATTTAACCTTAGCTCCGAATTTAATAAACTTTATATGTAAATGGGGTCTAAAAATGCATAGATTAACATGGTGGTATTACTTTGCATGTTTAACAACTCTAAAATTGTGTATAGGGCAGAACAGTACCGAATTCATAAATATGCATATGAGGTTTTTCCGGAATTGTTGTTTGTTGTTTCGGCCTTATTTAAACTTGCCTAAATAGTTAGTTTACTTATGCTTCACCTCTTGCCATGTTTGACAACATTTAATATTGTTGAGTAGCTTATAATGAGATCAAACTAAATAATTGCATGTGGTGTTTTGTCAATATGCAACTCTTTGCATATTGAGCCCCACTTAACTTGTAGTATTGTTTGTTGCACTTTGCCATGCCATGCCTCATTAAATCGGATATGCATCATGCTTGTTGTGCATCATGTCTTGTTCATGTGTGGTGTGTTTACCATGTTGTGTGCTTCTTCTCAATAGTTCCTGTTTTGTTGCGATCGTGAGGATTCGTTCATCTACGCTTGGTTCGTCTTCGTGGCTTCATCTTCTTCATGGACTCGTTCTCCTTCCTTGCGGGATTTCTGGCAAGATGACCGCTACCCTGGATCTCACTACTATCATTGCTATGCTAGTTGCTTCGTTCTATTGCTATGCTGCGCTCCCTATCACTTGTTTACCATGCCTCCCATATTGCCATGTCAGCCTCTAACCTTTTCACCCTTCCTAGCAAACCGTTGCTTGGCTATGTTACCGCTTTGCTCAGCCCCTCTTATAGCGTTGCTAGTTGCAGGTGAAGTTGAAGATTGCTCCATGGTGGACAGGGTTATGTTGGGATATCACAATATCTCTTGTTTAATTAATGCATCTATATACTTGGTAAAGGGTGGAAGACTCGGCCTTATACCTGGTGTTTTGTTCCACTCTTGCCGCCCTAGTTTCCGTCATACCGGTGTTATGTTCCCGGATTTTGCGTTCCTTACGCGGTTGGGTGATTTATGGGACCCCATTGACAGTTTGCTTTGAATAAAACTCCTCCAGCAAGGCCCAACCTTGGTTTTACCATTTGCCTCACCTACCCCTTTTTCCCTTGGGTTTCCGGAGCCCGAGGGTCATCTTTATTTTAGCCCCCCCCCCGGGCCAGTGCTTGTCTAAGTGTTGGTCCGAACCGAGCCGCCTGCGGGGCCCCCTCGGGGAAACTCGAGGTCTGGTTTTACTCGTAGCCTGTCTCATCCGATGTTGCCCTGAGAACGAGATATGTGCAGCTCCTATCGGGATTGTCGGCGCATCGGGCGGTCTTGCTGGTCTTGTTTTACCATTGTCGAAATGTCTTGTAAATCGGGATTCTAAGTCTGATCGGGTCTTCCTGGGAGAAGGAATATCCTTTGTTGATTGCGAGAGCTTATCATGGGCTAAGTTGGGACACCCCTGCATGGTATTATCTTTCAAAAGTCGTGCCCGCGGTTATGTGGCAGATGGGAATTTGTTAATGTCCGGTTGTAGATAACTTGACACCAGATCCGAATTAAAACGCATCAACCGCTTGTGTAGCCGTGATGGTCTCTTCTCGGCGGAGTCCGGGAAGTGAACACGGTTTCTGGGTTATGTCTGACGTAAGTAGGAGTTCAGGATCACTTCTTGATCATTACTAGTTGACGACCGTTCCTTTGCTCCTCTTCTCGCTCTCATTAGCGTATGTTAGCCACCATATATGCTTAGTCGCCGCTGCAACTTCACCACTTTACCCCTTCCTTCCCCTTTAAGCTTTGCTAGTCTTGATACCCATGGTAATGGGATTGCTGAGTCCTCGTGGCTCACAGTTTACTACAACAACAGTTGCAGGTACAGGTTTTGTGATGAACATGACGCGAGAGCGATGTTTGCTTGTTTTGGAGTTCTTCTTCTGCTTCTTCTTCGATCAGGGGATAGGCTCCAGGTCGGCAGCCTGGGCTAGCAGGGTGGATGTCGTTTGAGCTTCTGTTTGTGTTTCATCCGTAGTTGGATGTTGCTCTTATGTATGATGTGATGTTGTATTCGTGTGGCATTGTATGCCTTCTGTATGTATCCCCATCTATTATGTAATGTTGATGTAATGATATCCACCTTGCAAAAGCGTTTCAATATGCGAGTCTATCCTTGGTGGGAACTTGGAGTTCCTTTTGGATAGGGTCGCATATTGGGCGTGACAGCCCCCTCCTTTGCTTCTTCTCCCTCCTTTCCACTAAGGCCCAATAAGGCCCATATACCTCCTGGGGGTTCCGATAACCTCCCGGAGATCCGGTATTGTCCAATCTCACCCGGAACCTTTCCGGTGTCCAAATATAGTCGTCCAATATATCGATCTTTATGTCTCGACCATTTCGAGACTCCTCGTCATGTCCGTGATCACATTCGGGACTCCGAACAACCTTCGGTACATCAAAACTCATAAACTCATAATAAAACTGTCAACGAAACCTTAAGCGTGCGGACCCTACGGGTTTGAGAACTATGTAGACATGACCTAGAACTGTTTCCGGTCAATAACCAATAGTGGAACCTGGATGCTCATATTGGCTCCTACATATTCTACGAAGATCTTTATCTGTCAAACCGGATAACAACATACGTTGTTCCCTTTGTCATCGGTATTTTACTTGCCCGAGATTCGATCTTCGGTATCCAATACCTAGTTCAATCTCGCTACCGGCAAGTCTCTTTACTCGTTACGTAATGCATCATTCTGTAACTAACTCATTAGCTACATTGCTTGCAAGGCTTATAGTGATGTGCATTACCAAGAGGGCCCAAAGATACCTCTCCGACAATCGGAGTGACAAAACCTAATCTCGAAATACGCCAACTCAACGTGTACCTTTGGAGACACCTGTAGAGCTCCTTTATAATCACCCAGTTACGTTGTGACGTTTGGTAGCACACAAAGTGTTCCTCTGGTAAACGGTAGTTGCATAATCTCATAGTTATAGGAACTTGTATAAGTCATGAAGAAAGCAATAGCAACATACTAAATGATAAAGTGCTAAGCTAACGGAATGGGTCAAGTCAATCACATCATTCTCCTAATGATATGATCCCGTTAATCAAATGACAACACATGTCTATGGTTAGGAAACATAACCATCTTTGATTAATGAGCTAGTCAAGTAGAGGCATACTAGTGACATTAAGTTTGTCTATGTATTCACACATGTATCATGTTTCTGGTTAATACAATTCTAGCATGAATAATAAACACTTATCATGATATGAGGAAATAAATAATAACTTTATTATTGCCTCTAGGGCATATTTCCTTCAGTCTCCCACTTGCATTAGAGTCAATAATCTAGATTACACAGTAATGATTCTAACACCCATGGAGTCTTGGTGCTGATCATGTTTTGCTCGTGGAAGAGGCTTAGTCAACGGGTCTGCAACATTCAGATCCTTATGTATCTTGCAAATCTCTATGTCTCCCACCTGGACTTGGTCCCGGATGGAATTGAAGCGTCTCTTGATGTGCTTGGTCCTCTTGTGAAATCTGGATTCCTTTGCCAAGGCAATTGCACCAGTATTGTCACATAAGATCTTCATTGGTCCCGATGCACTAGGTATGACACCTAGATCAGAAATGAACTCTTTCATCCAGACTCCTTCATTTGCTGCTTCCGAAGCAGCTATGTACTCCGCTTCACACGTAGATCCCGCCACGACGCTTTATTTAGAATTGCACCAACTGACAGCTCCACCGTTCAATATAAACACGTATCCGGTTTGCGATTTAGAATCGTCCGGATCAGTGTCAAAGCTTGCATAGACGTAACCATTTACGACTAGCTCTTTGTCACCTCCATAAACAAGAAACATATCCTTAGTCCTTTTCAGGTATTTTAGGATGTTCTTGACCGCTGTCCAGTGATCCCCTCCTGGATTACTTTGGTACCTCCCTGCCAAACTTATTGCTAAGCATACGTCAGGTCTGGTACACAGCATTGCATATATGATAGAGCCTATGTTTGAAGCATAGGGAACATCTTTCATTTTCTCTCTATCTTCTGTTGTGGTCGGGCATTGAGTCTGACTCAACTTCACACCTTGTAATACAGGCAAGAATCCTTTCTTTGCTGATCCATTTTGAACTTTTTCAAAACTTTATCAAGGTATGTGCTTTGTGAAAGTCCAATCAAGCGTCTTGATCTATCTCTATAGATCTTGATGCCCAATATGTAAGCAGCTTCACCGACGTCTTTCATTGAAAAACTTTTGTTCAAGTATCCCTTTATGCTATCCAGAAATTCTATATCATTTCCAATTAACAATATGTCATCTACATATAATATCAGAAATGCTACAGAGCTCTCACTCACTTTCTGTAAATACAGGCTTCTCCAAAAGTCTGTATAAAACCATATGCCTTGATCACACTATCAAAGCGTTTATTCCAACTCCGAGAGGCTTGCACCAGTCCATAAATGGATCGCTGGAGCTTGCATACTTTGTTAGCACCTTTTGGATCGACAAAACCTTCCGGTTGCATCATATACAACTCTTGTTCCAGAAATCCATTCAGGAATGCAGTTTTGACATCCATTTGCCATATTTCATAATCATAAAATGCAGCAATTGCTAACATGATTCAGACAGACTTAAGCATCGCTACGGGCGAGAAAGTCTCATCGTAGTCAACCCCTTGAACTTGTCGAAAACCTTTTGCAACAAGTCGAGCTTTGTAGACAGTTACATTACCATCAGCGTCAGTCTTCTTCTTGAAGATCCATTTATTCTCGATGGCTTGCCGATCATTGGGCAAGTCAACCAAAGTCCATACTTTGTTCTCATACATGGATCCCATCTCGGATTTCATGGCCTCAAGCCATTTTGCGAAATCTGGGCTCATCATCGCTTCCTCATAGTTTGTAGGTTCGCCATGGTCAAGTAACATGACTTCCAGAATAGGATTACCATACCACTCTGGTGTGGATCTTACTCTGGTTGACCTACGAGGTTCGGTAGTAACTTGACCTGAAGTTTCATGATCAATATCATTAGCTTCCTCACTGATTGGTGTAGTTGTCACAGGAACCGGTTCTTCTGATGAACTACTTTCCAATAAGGGAGCAGGTACAATTACCTCATCAAGTTCTACTTTCCTCCCACTCACTTCTTTCGAGAGAAACTCCTTCTCTAGAAAGGATCCGAATTTAGCAACAAAAATCTTGCCCTCAGATCTGTGATAGAAGGTGTACCCAATAGTCTCTTTTGGGTATCCTATGAAGACACATTTCTCCGATTTGGGTTCGAGCTTATCTGGTTGAAGTTTCTTCACATAAGCATCGCAACCCCAAACTTTAAGAAACGACAACTTTGGTTTCTTGCCAAACCATAGTTCATAAGGTGTCGTCTCAACGGATTTTGATGGTGCCCTATTTAACGTGAATGCGGCCATCTCTAAAGCATAACCCCAAAGCGGTAGCGGTAAATCAGTAAGAGACATCATTGATCGCACCATATCTAGTAAAGTACGATTACGATGTTCGGACACACCATTTCGTTGTGGTGTTTCGGGTGGCGTGAGTTGTGAAACTATTCCGCATTGTTTCAAATGTAAACCAAACTCGTAACTCAAATATTCTCCTCCACGATCAGATCGTAGAAACTTTATTTTCTTGTTACGATGATTTTCCACTTCACTCTGAAATTCTTTGAACTTTTTAAATGTTTCAGACTTGTGTTTCATCAAGTAGATATACCCATATCTGCTCAAATCATCTGTGAAGGTGAGAAAATAACGATACCCGCCACGAGCCTCAATATTGATTGGACCACAAACATCAGTATGTATGATTTCCAACAAATCAGTTGCTCGCTCCATTGTTCCAGAGAACGGCGTTTTAGTCATCTTGCCCATGAGGCACGGTTCGCAAGTACCAAGTGATTCATAATCAAGTGATTCCAGAAGTCCATCAGTATGGAGTTTCTTCATGCGCTTTACACCAATATGACCCAAACGGCAGTGCCACAAATAAGTTGCACTATCATTATCAACTCTGCATCTTTTGGCTTCAACATTATGAATATGTGTATCACTACTATCGAGATTTAATAAAAATAGACCACTCTTCAAGGGTGCATGACCATAAAAGATATTACTCATATAAATAGAACAACTATTATTCTCTGATTTAAATGAATAACCGTCTCGCATCAAACAAGATCCAGATATAATGTTCATGCTCAACGCTGGCACCAAATAACAATTATTCAGGTCTAAAACTAATCCCGATGGTAGATGTAGAGGTAGCGTGCCAACCGCGATCACATCGACTGTGGAACCATTTCCCACGCGCATCGTCGCCTCGTCCTTAGCCAATCTTCGCTTAATCCGTAGTCCCTGTTTCGAGTTGCAAATATTAGCAACAGAACCAGTATCAAATACCCAGGTGCTACTGCGAGCATTAGTAAGGTACACATCAATAACATGTATATCACATATACCTTTGTTCACCTTGCCATCCTTCTTATCCGCCAAATACTTGGGGCAGTTCCGCTTCCAGTGTCCAGTCTGCTTGCAGTAGAAGCACTCAGTCTCAGGCTTAGGTCCAGATTTGGGTTTCTTCTCTTGAGCAACAACTTGTTTGTTGTTCTTCTTGAAGTTCCCCTTCTTCTTCCCTTTACCCTTTTTCTTGAAACTGGTGGTCTTATTGACCATCAACACCTGATGCTCCTTCTTGATTTCTACCTCCGCAGCCTTTTAGCATTGCGAAGAGCTCGGGAATAGTCTTGTCCATCCCTTGCATATTATAGTTCATCACGAAGCTCTTGTAGCTTGGTGGCAGTGATTGAAGAATTCTGTCAATGACACTATCATCAGAAAGATTAACTCCCAGTTGAATCAAGTGATTATTATACCCAGACATTTTAAGTATATGTTCACTGACAGAACTATTCTCCTCCATCTTATAGCTATAGAACTTATTGGAGACTTCATATCTCTCAATCCGAGCATTTGCTTGAAATATTAACTTCAACTCCTGGAACATGTCATATGCTCCATGACGTTCAAAACGTCGCTGAAGATCCGGTTCTAAGCCGTAAAGCATGGCACAATGAACTATTGAGTAGTCATCAGCTTTGCTCTGCCAGACGTTCTTAACATCGTCAGTTGCATCTGCAGCAGGCCTGGCACCCAGCGGTGCTTCCAGGACGTAATTCTTCTGTGCAACAATGAGGATAATCCTCAAGTTACGGACCCAGTCCGTGTAATTGCTACCATCATCTTTCAATTTTGCTTTCTCAAGGAACGCATTAAAATTCAACGGAACAACAGCACGAGCCATCTTTCTACAACAAACATAGACAAGCAAAATACTATCAGGTACTAAGTTCATGATAAATTTAAGTTCAGTTAATCATATTACTTAAGAACTCCCACTTAGACAGACATCTCTCTAGTCATCAAAGTAATCACGTGATCCAAATCAACTAAACCATGTCCGATCATCACGTGAGATGGAGTAGTTTCAATGGTGAACATCACTATGTTCATCATATCTACTATATGATTCACATTCAACCTTTTGGTCTCCGTGTTCCGAGGCCATATATTATATGCTAGGCTCGTCAAGTTTAACCTGAGTATTCCGCGTGTGCAACTGTTTTGCACCCATTGTATTTGAACGTAGAGCCTATCACACCCGATCATCACGTGGTGTCTCAGCACGAAGAACTTTCACAACGGTGCATACTCAGGGAGAACACTTCTTGATAATTAGTGAGAGATCATCTTAAAATGCTACCGTCAATCAAAGCAAGATAAGATGCATAAAGGATAAACATAACATGCAATCAATATAAGTGATATGATATGGCCATCATCATCTTGTGCTTGTGATCTCCATCTCTGAAGCACCGTCATGATCACTGAGGGAGTTCCGGACTAGGGGGTGTCCGGATAGCCGAACTATCATCATCGGCCGGACTCCAAGACTATGAAGATACAAGATTGAAGACTTTGTCCCGTGTCCGGATGGGACTTTCCTTGGCGTGGAAGGCAAGCTTGGCGATACGGATATGTAGATCTCCTACCATTGTAACTGACTCTGTGTAACCCTAGCCCTCTCCGGTGTCTATATAAACCGGATGGCTTTAGCCCATATGACCGACAACAATCATACCATAGGCTAGCTTCTAGGGTTTAGCCTCCTTGATCTCGTGGTAGATCTACTCTTGTAATCCACATCATCAATATTAATCAAGCAGGACGTAGGGTTTTACCTCCATCAAGAGGGCCCGAACCTGGGTAAAACATCGTGTCCCTCGTCTCCTGTTACCATCCGCCTAGACGCACAGTTCGGGACCCCCTACCTGAGATCCGCCGGTTTTGACACCGACATTGGTGCTTTCATTGAGAGTTCCTCTGTGTCGTCACCGATAGGCTCGATGGCTTCTTCGATCATCATCAATGATGCAGTCCAGGGTGAGGCCTTCCTCCCTAGACAGATCTTCGTATTCGGCGGCTTTGCACTGCGGGCCAATTCGCTTGGCCAACTGGAGCAGATCGAAAGCTATGCCCCTGGCCGTCAGGTCAGATTTGGAAGTTTGAACTTCACGGCTGACATCCGCGGGGACTTGATCTTCGACGGATTTGAGCCACAGCCGAGCGTGCCGCATTGTCGCGGCGAGCATGATTTAGCTCTGCCGCCGGACAGTACCCTAGAGGCCGCACTCGAAACCGCTCCGATCTTCAATTCGGAGCTTGCTCCGCAGATCGAGGATGGATGCCTAGACACCGCCTCGGGGGCTGCAACCTCTACGGCGATAGAGACGAACACTGACTTTGTCCCTCATAAAGCTCGTGACTCCGAGGTGCCGGACTCCTCGCCGGACTGCGAACCTCCCGCGCCCGCCCCGGTCGAATCTGATTGGGCGCCGATCATGGAGTTCACCGCAGCGGACGTCTTCCAACACTCACCTTTCGGCGACATCTTGAGTTCGCTAAAATACCTCTCGTTATCAGGAGAGACCTGGCCAGATTGTGGTCAGGATGGTTGGGATGTGGACAACGAAGAAATTAAAAGCCCACCCACCACCCACTTGGTAGCCGTTGTCGACGATTTAACTGACATGCTAGACTATGACTCCGAGGACATCGACGGTATGGATGACGATGCCGGAGACAACCAAGAACAAGCGCCTAATGGGCGCAGGAAAGCCACCCTAGCCCACAACATATACATGGTGGACACACCAAAAGGAGGCAACAATGCGGAAAAACGGGACGTGGCGAAGGACAACTCCCCCAACAAACAAACAAAGCGGCGACGCACGCGCCGCCCGAAGACCGGCATCGACAAAAACGGCACCCATATGGACCCGACCCTAGAGCAGGGCGAAGCAGTGGACGACGCACACGTCAACAAGCAGCCAGCCGGACATGAACCGGACAAGCAACCCATCCCCGGCGAAGATGATCTCACATCACCAAAGCATATGAATTTTCATAAAAGGCTCGTCGCCACTGCAAGAAGTTTGAAGAAGCAAAAGCGGAAGCTCAAAACAGCGGAAGACGCACTCAGAACGAGATGGAGCAAAGTACTCAACACCGCAGATAAATACGGCACTAGTCACCAGACAAAGAGCTACCCGAAGCACAAGCTGTTGCCCGAATTTGACGAGGAGGCCTTCGAGCCCCCGCAGTCAAAAAAGAAAGGGGCCGCCTGGCCGGATAGACGACCAGATGATAGGCCAAGAGCAACACGGGGCGCCACACACGAGCCGGCACATGATCAGCATAAAGATCCTCAGAAAAAGGATAACCCGGCCAGGTCTATCTATGGGCCAAAAAAGCAGACTCCAGGAAGTAACACAACCAGCCGAGCACTTGAAGACAATGGCACACCCAAATACAGGGGCGCCGCACACCCACTATGTTTTACCAATGAAGTACTGGATCATGGATTTCCAGCGGGATTTAAACCCATAAACATAGAGGCATACGACGGAACAACAGACCCCGGAGTCTGGATTGAGGATTATATCCTACACATACACATGGCAAGAGGAGACGATCTCCATGCCATAAAATACCTACCCCTCAAGCTCAAAGGGCCGGCCCGGCATTGGCTTAAAAGCCTCCCAGAAAATACGATTGGAAGTTGGGAAGAGCTTGAGGATGCGTTTCGAGCAAATTTTCAGGGGACTTATGTCCGGCCTCCGGATGCAGATGATTTAAGTCACATAACTCAACAGCCCGGAGAATCAGCACGCAAATTCTGGAACAGGTTCCTCACTAAAAAGAACCAAATAGTCGACTGTCCGGACGCTGAAGCCTTAGCAGCCTTTAAACACAACGTCCGAGATGAATGGCTCGCCAGACACCTCGGCCAAGAAAAACCAAGAACAATGGCCGCACTAACAAGTCTCATGACCCGCTTTTGCGTGGGGGAAGACAGCTGGTTGGCTAGATGCAGCACCAGCGACCCGAGTACATCCGAAATCAGGGATGGAAATGGGAAATCACGATGCAAAAAAGATCAGCACCGGAATAAGGAAAATGGCCCAAATAGTACGGCGGTCAACACCGGATTCAAAAGCTCTCGGCCGAACAACAAAACACTACCCCTAAAGGATAACAGTGACGAGCTATCCAACCTAAACAAGATTCTGGATAGACTGTGTCAAATACACGGTACCTCCGGGAAGCCTGCAAACCATACCCACAGAGATTGTTGGGTCTTCAAGCAGTCCGGCCGACTTAACGCCGAACACAAAGGGCTCGACACACCAAGTGAAAGTGACGAAACCCAAAAGCAGCGCTCCGGAAACCAAAAGACTTTCCCATTAGAAGTCAAAACAGTGAACTCACTTCACGTGATAACACGCAGCGCGACCCCTGCTATACCAGGACACCGTCCGCAGACTGGGGATAGAACCCACCAAAATTCGCTATAGCAGCACTTCCTTCAAAGGAGTGACGCCAGGCCTTTTTTAGCCAATTTTAGAGGCTCTGTACCACTAGAGGTCGGGTTCGGTTCATCCGACAACCTCCATCGCGAAAAGCTCACCCTCCATCGCCCCATTTAGCAGTAGCCCTTAAGCACTACTGGGGCATGCAGCTTTCGCCCGCTTTAATGCAATACCACATTACGCGTCTCTTACGCTTAAAAATGCCCGGTCCACGTGGCATATTCTTAAAACTCCAGGTGTCTCTCGACCACGGAGAATGTGCGGCTGCCTCGACAGCCACACATTATTCCGACCTTGCAGGTCAAAGCCCCTAAAAACAGGTCATTTAGACCTCGGACATGGATAAACGAGTCTGGCGTAACTTAACAAGGGGCTTCCCAGCCGCATGCCCCTTTTTTAGGGGGCCGCGCGCATAAATGATGAAAGCCAATAAAGCTCAACTTTCTTCATCTTCCAAATTATACTTTATTTTTGATACATTTTTTGCACGATATTTCTTAGAAACTAAGTCCTTCTCTTTTACAGATGAAGCACGTGCTACACCCGTCCAGGATACAGCACAACGGAGACACAGGCGCAGACGTGCAGTAGGGACCAGTTGCAAGGATTCTTTTCAGATCAAGACCCTGCGTAAACCTTTCTCACTGTCTCTTGTTGATACACATCCCCCGGTTTCCTACCAGAGCCGAGGAGGAGGCTGGCGTTTTGGCATCGGACGCGTCAGAAGTTCCCGCCTGTACCTGGACACTAGGGGCTTAGGGCTTTATTCTGCCTGATATCATAAAGATCGAACACCTCAGGGAGTGTTCGGCGTCTCGAGTTAGGCCTTATATGCATCAGCTCCGAATCATGTCTTTGGTCAAATGTTGGGTTTGCCCGGCTCCTGTGTTTTGCTGCCTTACGTTCCGTATCATCGGCTAACGCGGCACCAGGAGAACTACTGTGATTGTGCCCCGGTTCGGCCGGGAGAGCACCTCAGTAGAGAAAGCCGAAAACTGACTGTCATGATATAGCGAGAGACTGGTCAACCACTTGATCGACCATTGGAATGTTTAGAATTCCTCCGCTTTGACGAAGGACCGCTTCCCGGTCAGGCACATACGCGCCCCGAGTTCAGAGAAGCGCGGTGCCATCAGGGGCTATATAGTAGCCCCACATTCGAGCTCCTATGGCTAAGTGAAAGTGATAAAGCATTATAGTCCGGTTGCCTAGTTTGCTATGCTATCACCTCCTTAAAAGGACCAAGACGTTGGATTAAGTGTGAAAAAGCGTTTTTCTTTTTGCAAACACCCCCGCACCATGTGCGTGGGGGCTGAAGCCAAAGACTGCCATCTTTCAGATTATACATACATATACGGCCGCACAGGAGATAGTTCAACACTTGAGCACACAAGTATAAAAAGTCATTGCATTATAAACATGATCTTAGAAATCATACATGTCATTCAAACATAACATCTTTCGAGCATTGCGACTCTATTATACGAGCGCCCTGCAGGACTTCCTTAAAGTAATGCTCGGTGGGGAATCGGCTTTTGTACGAACCCCGGGATGCAACAGCGGTGGCATCCATCTCCGCCCAGTATGTTTTACCACGGGCGAGAGCCATCCGCGCACCTTCTATGCATGCCGACCGCTTCATCGCCTTAATATGCGGCACTGCCCCAAGGAATTGCTGCAACAAGCCAAAATAACTCTTCGGCTTGGGCCTTTTCAGCCACAGATGAGTGACCACATCCGTCATGGCCAGTCCGGACAATCTATTCAGCTCAGTCCACTCAACCAGCCGATCACTCAACGGAAGTGGACGCTCCGGACTATGGAATTGAGACCAGAAAAGCTCTTCCATTTCATGATCCTCCTGGCTTCGAAAGTGCACGATTGCGTCAGCCGCACTCGCCGCCAAGTCCAGATAAGGATCCTCCGCACCGTACAATCGGCCCAGCTGAGCATACTTCGGATTCGTGAACTTCCTAGGCAGCATAAAGGGCTTTCCAGCCACAATGTCTCCGACCTGACGCAGTTCCTCCTTCATAGCCCGCATCGCACTACGGGCATCCTTGGCCTCGGCATCGGCCTTCTTCAGGTCCTCTTGCTCCGCTCGGTGTTCTCCTTCAAGAACCTCCAGGCGGTCGGTAGCAACTCTTAATTTCATGGCCATTCCAGCCATCTCCTCCCTGCTTCGACAGTGAGCGGCCTTCTCGGCTTCTAGCCCTTCCACTGCCTTCAAGGCAGCCGCCTCGCTTTTTCTGGCTTGCTCCTTGGCCCGAGCAAGTTCTGCTAGAAGGTCTTCCACAGCAGCAGCACCATCTGCATCTAAGCATACAATTTGTAAGGAATGGGCGTCAGCTACCTTACTAACCAACCGCGGGGCAACCACATACCTTGTGACTCATCAAGTCGTCTATTGACCAATGAGATGTCCGTATCCGCAGTGTCGAGTTGCTTCTTCAGCTCGGCAAATTCATTAGTCCGGCTGGCCACCGAACATTCTGCCACCTGCATGGGAAAGGCGATAGTTAATAACTGAGATTATGATCCTAGGCACGCTGTCGTTTTCAACAGCATACCAAGTCTCAGGGGCTACTATCTATACAGGGCGCACTTCATGTGCAAAACTGTCAATAGGTATGTCATTTTTTGCGTACCTCAAATCCCGTCAGTAAACTTCCGACGGCCTCATACAAGCCGGTTTCGGCGGACGAGATCCTCTCAATCACACCGCCCATTAATGTGCGGTGATCTTCTGAGATGGACGCCCTCTTAAGCAAATCCTGCAGCTCCACCGGCCGTACTCCAATGGGCGCCGAACTCTCCGGCCCCGCCGGACTCGGGGAGACCCTCTGCGACGACACCTTAGGGTCGTCCGCCCCGTGCGATGGGGCGGCAGATGGAGGCGTTTCGCTTTCCATCATCTCCGGACGAAGGTCTCCCAAAGATGAGCTGTGCTGAGATGGGCTGAGATCCGAACTACAAGGTAAAAACTTCGGTTACCTTTAGACATTAAGCAGGGGTGTCTGATAATTATAAAATCCCCTTTTTCACTTACGGCTCATTAGAGGGTTGATTCCTCCGAGGAGACAGTATGGCCGGGGCGCTTTCTGGCGCAGGACCTTCCGGTATAGATTTCTTTCCCCGCTTTAAGGCCTTGGCCTCCGGGTCTTCGGAAGCATTGCTCTTCTCCCCCTGGAGGGAGGGACTCTCGATTCCTCCCTTACTAAAAACCTCCTTGGCAGAGGTGATAGTTTCCCCGTGCCCCCTTCACCCTCATTCGAAGGTGCGACCTCCAACATTTTGATTAACACGGGATCCTGCGTGGTCTCAGGGAGGGGGGCGGACACCGTATCAGTTTTGCTTGCGCTATCCACTCCTGTCCAAGGATAGCTGGTTAAAAGGCAAGCTCAGATAAATAAATGGACGGTGTGTCCGGACACAGGGCTACTTACTTGAGTATCTGGGCGATTGCAGCTTAGGCCAGCGTCCTCGGTCAATTCCGGATGCGTCTCTTGCGATCTGAAGAACAGTTTATACATCTCCATGGGAGTCAAACCCATGAAGTGTTGAAGAGCTCGTGGCCCCTCCGGATTAAATTCCCACAGGCGGAGGGGGTGACGTTTGCAGGGCAGTAGGCGCCGGATCAACATGACCTGCACCACTGCGACCAGATTGATCTCCCTTTCTTGGAGGCCTCGGATCCGGTCTTGCAATAGGGGGACGTCTTTGGGCGGCCCCCAGTCACGCCCCTTGTTGACCCATGACGTCAGCTGCTGTGGAGGGCCCGAGCGAAAGACGGGTGGCGGCTTCTGCCTGCTGCCCCGGGGAGCGGTGATATAAAACCACTCCTGTTGCCACAAGCCGAGCTCCTCCTGGAAAGAGCCCTTGGGCCATGGAGCTTCGGCCCTCTTGCTTATAACCGCCCCGCCGCACTCTGCCTGACGCCCCTCAACCATCTTCGGCTCCACGTTGAAGGTTTTGAGCCACAAGACGAAGTGAGGGGTAGTGCGGAGGAAGGCTTCGCAGACGACGATGAATGATGAGATGTGGAGGATGGACTCCGGAGCCAGGTCATGGAACTCCAGCCCATAGTAAAACATAGCCCCCTCATGAAGGGATCCGTCGGGAAGCCTAAACCCCGCCGGAAGTGAGACACGAACACGACGCTCTCGCCAGGCTCGGGAGTTGGGATAACTTGCCCTCAGGCAGGCAGCCTATGCGAAATTTCGTAGGTTAGGTACCTGGCATCTCTCAGCTTTAGCACGTCCTCCTCCGTGACGGAGGAGGGCATCCACCGGCCTCGTAGGTCAGGACCGGACATTGTCGAAGATCGAAGGTACCTGAATTTGGAGCCCTGGGTGTTGGAACTCGGGGAGAGGGGCGGATTCGATAGAGGATTGAATAAAAAGAACGGGCCTTGGTCTCATTATAAAGAGGAAGAATACTAAGAGCCGTCCTCGTGACCGTTTGGAACCCGCCTTCGATGGAGGGGGTGTGGCAACGGGCGCGGTTGGGTTACCCACTTCCGTATTGATGGGAATCCCGGAATAAGGGGAACACGATCTCTGCTTCGACAAGACGTGCCAAGGAAACCGCCTCGCTAAACGCGCTGAGGTGGAGCAATAAAAACAATTCGAGTAAAGGCTTGGAAGTGGTGTGACGTCACGCCACAGAATACATCAGCAGATTGATCTTGTGTAATATTATTCTCTCTACGGTGGTATGTGGAATTTACTTTTGCAGAGCCGGACACTATCCTGGTGTTCACAATCTTCTATAAATTATTCGGAGGAGGAACCCGCCTTGCAATGCCGAAGACAACATGCGCGCCGGACTCGTCGTCATTGAAGCCTGGTTCAGGGGCTACTGAGGGAGTTCCGGACTAGGGGGTGTCCGGATAGCCGAACTATCATCATCGGCCGGACTCCAAGACTATGAAGATACAAGATTGAAGACTTCGTCCCGTGTCCGGATGGGACTTTCCTTGGCGTGGAAGGCAAGCTTGGCGATACGGATATGTAGATCTCCTACCATTGTAACCGACTCTGTGTAACCCTAGCCCTCTCCGGTGTTTATATAAACCGGATGGCTTTAGTCCATAGGACGAACAACAATCATACCATAGGCTAGCTTCTAGGGTTTAGCCTCCTTGATCTCGTGGTAGATCTACTCTTGTAATCCACATCATCAATATTAATCAAGCAGGACGTAGGGTTTTACCTCCATCAAGAGGGCCCGAACCTGGGGAAAACATCGTGTCCCTCGTCTCCTGTTACCATCCGCCTAGACGCACAGTTCGGGACCCCCTACCCGAGATCCGCCGGTTTTGACACCGATAATCACCATGGTCACCGGCGTGACACCTTGATCACCATCGTAGCATCGTTGTCATTTACGCCATCTATTGCTTCTATGACTATCGCTACCTCTTAGTGATAAAGTAAAGCAATTATAGGGCGTTTGCATTTCATACAATAAAGCGACAACCATATGGCTCCTGCCAGTTGCCGATAACTTCGGTTACAAAACATGATCATCTCATACAATAAAATATAGCATCACGTCTTGACCATATCACATCACAACATGCCCTGCAAAAACAAGTTAGACGTCCTCTACTTTGTTGTTGCAAATTTTACGTGGCTGCTACGGGCTGAGCAAGAACCGTTCTTACCTACGCATCAAAACCACAATGATAGTTCGTCAAGTTAGTGTTGTTTTAACCTTCGCAATGACCGGGCGTAGCCACACTCAGTTCAACTAAAGTTGGAGAAACAGACACGCGCTAGTCACCTGTGTGCAAAGCACGGCAGTAAAACCAGTCTCGCATAAGCGTACGCGTAATGTCGGTTCCGGCCGCTTCGTCCAACAATACCGCTGAACCAAAGTATGACATGCTGGTAAGCAGTATGACTTGTATCGCCCACAACTCACTTGTGTTCTACTCGTGCATATAACATCAACGCATAAAACCTGGCTCTGATACCACTGTTGGGGAACGTAGTAATTTCAAAAAAAATCCTACGCACACGCAAGATCATGGTGATGCATAGCAACGAGAGGGGAGAGTGTTGTCCACGTACCCTCGTAGACCGAAAGCGGAAGCGTTAGAACAACGCGGTTGATGTAGTCGTACGTCTTTACGGCCCGACCGATCAAGCACCGAAACTACGGCACCTCCGAGTTCTAGCACACGTTCAGCTCAATGACAATCCCCGGACTCTGATCCAGCAGAATGTCGGGGAAGAGTTCCGTCAGCACGACGGCGTGGTGACGATCTTGATGTTCTACCGTCGCAGGGCTTCGCCTAAGCACCGCTACAATATTATCGAGGATTATGGTGGAGGGGGGCACCGCACACGGCTAACAGATCAAGAGATCAATTGTTGTGTCTATGGGGTGCCCCCTCCCCCATATATAAAGGAGTGGAGGAGGGGGCCGGCCAAGGGGGTGGCGCGCCCTGGGAGGGAGTCCAACCCCAACCGGGAGTAGGACTCCCCCCTTTCCTAATAGGAGTAGGAGAGGGAAGGAAGAGGGGGAGGGAAGAAGGAAAGGGGGGGCCGGCCCCCCTCCCAATTCGGATTGGGCTTGGGGGGGACGCCCCCTCCTTTGCTTCTTCTCCCTCCTTTCCACTAAGGCCCAATAAGGCCCATATACCTCCCGGGGGGTTCCGATAACCTCCCGGAGATCCGGTATTGTCTCAATCTCACGCGAAACCTTTCCGGTGTCCAAATATAGTCGTCCAATATATCGATCTTTATGTCTCGACCATTTCAAGACTCCTCGTCATGTCTGTGATCACATCCGGGACTCCGAACAACCGTCGGTACATCAAAACTCATAGACTCATAATAAAACTGTTAACGAAACCTTAAGCGTGCGGACCCTACGGGTTCGAGAACTATGTAGACATGACCTAGAACTGTTTTCGGTCAATAACCAATAGCGGAACCTAGATGCTCATATTGGCTCCTACATATTCTACGAAGATCTTTATCGGTCAAACCGCATAACAACATACGTTGTTCCCTTTGTCATCGGCATGTTACTTGCCCGAGATTAGATCGTCGGTATCCAATACCTAGTTCAATCTCATTACCGGCAAGTCTCTTTACTCGTTACGTAATGCATCATTCCATAACTAACTCTTAGCTACATTGCTTGCAAGGCATATAGTGATGTGCATTACCGAGAGGGCCCAGAGATACCTCTCCGACAATCGGAGTGACAAAACCTAATCTTGAAATACGCCAACTCAACATGTACCTTTGGAGACACCTGTAGAGCTCCTTCATAATCACCCAGTTACGTTGTGACGTTTGGTAGCACACAGAGTGTTCCTCCGGTAAACGGTAGTTGCTTAATCTCATAGTTATAGGAACTTGTATAATTCATGAAGAAAGCAATAGCAACATACTAAACGATCAAGTGCTAAGCTAACGGAATGGGTCAAGTCAATCACATCATTCTCCTAATGATATGATCCCGTTAATCAAATGACAACACATGTCTATGGTTAGGAAACATAACCATCTTTGATTAATGAGCTAGTCAAATAGAGGCATACTAGTGACATTAAGTTTGTCTATGTATTCACACATGTATCATGTTTCCGGTTAATACAATTCTAGCATGAATAATAAACACTTATCATGATATGAGGAAATAAATAATAACTTTATTATTGCCTCTAGGGCATATTTCCTTCAGTTTGGATGGGTGGTCAAAGGCGTGTAGGGACGGCGGGGCACCAGGATGATGGCGACGCAGGACGGAGCTGACCCAACGTCCGTTTGGATCTGGGACGGGCGGATCCAGAACGGCGGCATCCGGGCGACCATGGCAGGCGCGACCAAGCTCGCCGGCGTTGAGGGAGAAGGCCAGCGAGGTGGGACGAGGCGGATCCGGAGGGAAGGCTACCGGATCTGGGCGGCGCCGGCCCAGATCGCGATGGAGGTGAGGCAGGAGCGGTGGCGGGGCAAGGTGTGGGGAGACGGCAACTTCGCGCGGCGGGCGGCGGGGGGCGGTGACGGGCAACGGCGGCGCGCTGCGGCGGCGAGGTTCGGCAGCGTCGGGCCTGGGGCGCGCGGGCTGGGACAGGCGAGTGGCAGCGGTGGAGCCGGGCCAAGAGGGCCCCGCCTGGGCCCCGGGGGGCCGCGGCGCGGTGCGGGGAAGGTAGGGAGGCGACGTGGCATGAGCCGGTTGGGTGGGCTGGCCGCGAAGCTGACGTGGCGTGCTCGGATTGGCTGGAGCGACGTGGCTGGTGGACATGTCCAACGCGGGTGGACATGTCCGGTGGCACGAGGAGAGGGAGTCTAGGGTTTGGGTGGTTTTACCCATGATTTGAGGAGGGGGGTCTTTATATAGCTAGAGGGAGCTAGGAGAGGGCTATTGAGGTGTAGTTTTCGCCCCGCACAATCGTGATCCAACGGCTAATGGTGATGACCCACAAGTATAGGGGATCGCAACAATTTTCGAGGGTAGAGTATTCAACCCAAATTTATTGATTCGACACAAGGGGAGCCAAAGAATATTCTCAAGTATTAGCAGCTGAGTTGTCAATTCAACCACACCTAGAAACTTAGTATCTACAGCAAAGTGTTTAGTAGCAAAGTAATATGATAGTGGTGGTAACGGTAACAAAAGTAAGGATAGTAAAAGTAATGTTTTTGGTATTTTGTAGAGATTGTAACAGTAGCAACGGAAAAGTAAATAAGTGTAAACCAGTATATGGAAAACTCGTAGGCATCGGATTAGCGATGGATAATTATGCTAGATGTGGTTCATCATGTAGCAGTCATAACATAGGGTGACACGGAACTAGCTCTAGTTCATCAATGTAATGTAGACATGTATTTCGTATATAGTCATACGTGCTTATGGAAAAGAACTTGCATGACATATTTTGTCCTACCCTCCCGTGGCAGCGGGGTCCTATTGGAAACTAAGGGATATTAAGGCCTCCTTTTAATAGAGAACCGGAACAAAGCATTAGCACATAGTGAATACATGAACTCCTCAAACTATGGTCATCACCGGGAGTGGTCCCGATTATTGTCACTTCGGGGTTGCCGGATCATAACACATAGTAGGTGACTATAGACTTGCAAGATAGGATCTAGAACACATATATATTCATGAAAACATAATAGGTTCAGATATTAAATCATGGCACTCGGGCCGTAGTGACAAGCATTAAGCATAGCAAAGTCATAGCAACATCAATCTCAGAACATAATGGATACTAGGGATAAAACCCTAACAAAAGTAACTCGATTACATGATAAATCTCATCCAACCCATCACCGTCCAGCAAGCCTATGATGCAATTACTCACGCACGGCAGTGAGCATCATGAAATGGGTGATGGAGGATGGTTGATGATGACGACAACGACGAATCCCCCTCTCCGGAGCCCCAAACGGACTCCAGATCAGCCCTCCCGAGAGAGATTAGGGCTTGGCGGCGGCTCCGTATCGTAAAACGCGATGATTTCTTCTCCCTAAGTTTTTCTCCCCGAAAGCCAATATATGGAGTTAGAGTTGGCGTCGGAGGGCCACCAGGGGGCCCACGAGGTAGGGGCGCGCCCAGGGGGGCGCCCCCACCCTCGTGAGCAGGGTGTGGGCCCCCTGGTCTTCATCTTTTGCGAGGATTTTTCTTTATTTTTTCTAAGGTGTTCCGTGGAGTTTCAGGACATTCCGAGAATTTTTATTTTTTGCACAGAAAACAACACCATGGCAGTTCTGCTGAAAACAGCGTCAGTCTGGGTTAGTTCCATTCAAATCATACAAGTTAGAGTCCAAAACAAGGGCAAAAGTGTTTGGAAAAGTAGATACGACAGAGACGTATCAACTCCCCCAAGCTTAAACCCTTGCTTGTCCTCAAGCAATTCAGTTGACAAACTGAAAGAGAAAAAGAAATTTTTTTACAAACTCTGTTTGCTCTTGTTGTTGTAAACATGAAAAGCCAGCATTCAAGTCTCAGCAATTATTATGAGCTAACCATACTCACAATGACAAGTAGGTCTCACAATTACTCATATCAATAGCATAATAAGCTAGCGAGCTATAATAGCAAAACTCGGATGACAACACTTTCTCAAAATAATCATAACATGATATAACAAAATGGTATCTCGCTAGCCCTTTCTGAGACCGCAAAACATAAATGCAGAGCACCTTTAAAGATCAAGGACTGACTAAACATTGTAATTCATGGTAAAAGAGATCCAGTCAAGTCATACCCAATATAAACCAATAATAATGAATGCAAACGACAGTGTGCTCTCCAGCGGGTGCTTTTTAATAAGAAGGGTGATGACTCAACATAAAAGTAAATAGATAGGCCCTTCGCAGAGGGAAGCAGGGATTTGTAGAGGTGCCAGAGCTCGATTTTGAAATAGAGATAAATTATATTTTGAGCGGCATACTTTCATTGTCAACATAACAACTAAAAGACGACGATATCTTCCATGCTAAACAGATTATAGGCGGTTCCCAAACAGAATGGTAAAGTTTATACTCCCCTTCCTCCATAAGCATCAATCCATGGCTTGCTCGAAACAACGAGTTCCTCCAACATTCAACGGGTCCCAAGGGAGTTTTTTTTGCGGTTATTTTGATTTAGTTTGCACAAAGCATGGGACTGGGCATCCCGAATACCAGCCATTTTCTCGTGAATGAGGAGCGGAGTCCACTCCTCTTGAGAATAACCCGCCTAACACGGAAGATAAGGGCAGCTCTAGTTGACATATGAGCTATTCGAGCATGCAAAACAGAATGTTTATTTGAAGGTTTAGAGTTTGGCACATACAAATTTACTTGGAACGGCAGGTAAATACCGCATATAGGTAGGTATAGTGGACTCATATGGAATAACTTTGGGGTTTAAGGAGTTTGGATGCACAAGCAGTATTCCTGCTTAGTACAGGTGAAGGCTAGCAAAAGACTGGGAAGCGACCAACTGAGAGAGCGACAACAGTCGTAAACATGCATTAAAATTAATTCACACTGAGGACAAGCATGAGTAGGATATAATCCACCATGAACATAAATATCATGAAGGCTATGTTGATTGGATTCAACTACATGCATGAACATGTGCCAAGTCGAGTCACTCAATGCATTTAAAGGAGGATACCACCCCATCATACCACATCATAATCATTCTAATAGCATGTTGGCACGCAAGGTAAACCATTATAACTCATAGCTAATCAAGCATGGCACAAGAAACTATAATCTCTAAATGTCATTGCAAATATGTTTACTTCATAATAGCTGAATCAGGAATGGTGAATCATCATATTTACAAAAACAAGAGAGGTCGAGTTCATACCAGCTTTTCTCTTCTCAATAAGTCTGTCATATATCATCATTATTGCCTTTCACTTGCACGACCGAGCGGTGTGTATAATAATAAGAGTGCACGTGCATTGGACTAAGCTGGAATCTGCAAGCATTCAACTCAAGAGAGAAGACAAGTAATATGGGCTCTAAGTTAAATAATCAATCATGCATATAAGAGCCACTAAGCATTTTCAATATGGTCTTCTCGACCCCCAAAGAAAGAAAAAGAAATAAAAACTATTTACACGGGAAAGCTCCCAACAAGTAAAAATAAGAACGGGAAATATTTTTGGGTTTTCTTTTTAATTCTACTACAAGCATGAAAAGTAAACTAACTAATTTTTTTGGTTTTTCTTAAAGTTTATCAAACACACAAGAAGAAAGCAGAAAAAAGAAATTTAAACTAGCATGGATATTACAGTGAAAAAGTATGAGCACTGACATCTAGCAATGAGTGTGTGTGAACATGAATGTAATGTCGGTGGGAAATACGTACTCCCCCAAGCTTAGGCTTTTGGCCTAAGTTGGTCTATTGCCAGGGATGGCCTGGCGGATATCCGTAGGTGAAGCTGGGGTCGTACTGTGATGAAGAAGATTCCGGCTGTCACTGGCTGGCAGCCTCCTCTGGATCCCAAGAATAAACAGATAGTCATGGAGGCTCATCTTGTGGCTCCGGCTCCGGGGCTGGTGCAGGTTTGCGATAGGCTTGAACAGCCGACCACGGAACGATGTGAGGTTCTGCAAACAAGTTAAACAAAGAAGGAGCATGCAAAGTAATAGTCTCAGGGTGATGTTTATCAAAGTATAATTTATATTTGAGCTCCCCATCGCGACTGTTAACAAGAAAATCATGCACTATCATACTTTTGTAATCTAAATAAGCACGGGGCAGCGCTGTTTCTTCTTTCTCCGCATGCCTAATAGGTATTTCAAAATGTTCAGCTAGGCGTGAAGCATAAATGCCTCCAAAGATGGGGCCCTTAGTACGGTTCAAACTTAACCGTCTAGCAACAATTCCACCCATACTAACAGAGTTATTGTGCTATAAACCATGGAGCAAAATAATAATATCAGGAATACTAAGGTTCCCACAGTTCCCGCGTCCAATCAAGCAACGACTAGCAAATAAGGCAAAGTAGCGTAAAACAGGATAATGTATGCTAGTGATCCTTGCGTCAGAAACCTTCCTGGTTTCTCCCACCGTGATAGTGTTAATAAAAGCTTCTACTTCGTTACAGTGGGGTTCATCTAAGGTGCCCTCAAAGGGTATTCTGCAAACCTCGCAGAATTCTGCTAATGTCATCTCTTTAACAACGTCATATAAATGAAACTCTACTGTTGGAGGTGATTTCTTAGGGAAAAAGTAGAAGTTTTGCACAAAAGTATTTGTGAGTAAGAGATACTGATGATGTTGGTCGTGGAGGAAGTTGGTGAGGCCAGCGTTCTCAATCAATAAATAGAAATCTTCATAAATCCCAGCTCTCCTCAAGAAGTCATCGGAAGGCCATTCACAAGGCCGGACCTCCGCGGTGCGAGGTAAATTAAATTTGGGCTTCTCCTCTTCTTCCTTTTGTTTTTCCTTAGAGCTTCGGCTCGACGAGCCCCTCAAAAGTCTCTTCATTATTTCTGAAACAATCTGAAATTTTTAGTAACTTCAAATAAAAGTGAACCAACTTCAATAAAATTGATAGCAACAACTCCCACAAGTGCCTAGGGCCTATGTAAAGCATTGGAACTACTTGGAACCATATAAATTTGTCATGCAAGCTCAAGAACATGGTCACCTATGCAGCATAAATTTGCAAAGAATAAAGCACTGGAACAAAAACTAATTGGACCAATGGAGGAGTCACATACCAAGGAACAATCTCCCCAAACAGTTTTGCAAGAGGTGCTTTGAGCAAGGAGATCGAAAATCACAGCAACGGGGGCTGGAACTCGTGCTTGAGTTGGTTTTTCGTGTTTGTGTGAGACAGAGGAAGAAGATGGATGCAGGAATAAGTGGAGGTGGGCCACCGTGGGCTCACGAGGCAGGGGGGCGCGCCCAGGGGGGTAGGGCGCGCCCTCCACCCTCGTGGCCAGGTGGCAGCTCCCCCCGTGGTAATTTTTGCACAGTAAATTCTCAAATATTCCCGAAAAAATCATATTACATTGGCATGGCATTCTGAGGACTTTTATTTTCGGGATATTTTTATATTGCACGGATAAGTCACCAAACAGACAGAAAAATACTACTTTACTTTATTTCTACTAAATAACAGAAAATATAAAGAGGGCACAGAAGGTTGTGCTTCTAGTTGCATCCATCTCGTGATCATCAAAATGAACCCACTAACAAGGTTGATCAAGTCTTGTTAACAAACTCATTCTGAATAATCCCAGAACCGGAGAAATTTTGAATGACACTAAGTTACCTCAATGGGGATATGAAAATCCCCAACAATAAGAATATCATACTTTTTCTTGACAGTAGGGAGAGGAAATTCGAAACCTCCAAATATAATCGATGGAGCTTTTCCAATAGAGTTGATACTATAAACTTAAGGTTGTTTCCTCAGAAAATGCATCGTGTGCTCATTGCCATTAACATGAAAAGTGACATTGCCTTTGGCGCAATCAATAACGCCCCCTGCAGTATTAAGGAAGGGTCTTCCATGAATAATAGACGTACTATCATCCTCGGGAATATCAAGAATAACAAAGTCCGTTAAAATAGTAACATTCGCAACTACAACAGGCACATCCTCACAAATACCGACAGGTATAGCAGTTGATTTATCAGCCATTTGCAAAGATATTTCAGTAGGTGTCAACTTATTCAAGTCAAGTCTACGATATAAAGAGAGAGGCATGACACTAACACCGGCTCCAAGATCACATAAAGCAGTTTTAACATAACTTCTTTTAATGGAGCATGGTATAGTAGGCACTCCGGGATCTCCAAGTTTCTTTGGTATTCCACCCTTAAAAGTATAATTAGCAAGCATGGTGGAAATTTCAGCTTCAGGTATCTTTCTTTTATTAGTAATAATATCTTTCATATACTTAGCATAAGGATTTGTTTTGAGCACATCAGTTAATCGCATACGCAAAAAGATGGGTCTAATCATTTCAGCAAAGCGCTCAAAATCCTCATCATCCTTTTTCTTGGATGGTTTCGGAGGAAAAGGCATGGGTTTCTGAACCCATGGTTCCCTTTCTTTACCGTGTTTCCTAGCAACGAAGTCTCTTTTATCATATCGTTGATTCTTTGATTGTGGGTTATCAAGATCAACAGCAGGATCAACTTCTACACCACTATCATTACTAGGTTGAGCATCAACATGAACATTATCATTAACATTATCACTAGGTTCATGTTCATCACCTGATTGTGTTTCAGCATCAGAAACAGAGATATCATTTGGATTCTCAGGTGGTTCAGCAATAGGTTCACTAGAAGTTTCCAAAGTCCTATCATTTTTCTTTTTCTTCCTCTTAGAAGAACTAGGTATATCAATATTGTTTCTCTGAGAATCTTGCTCGATTCTCTTAGGGTGGCCTTCAGGATACAAGGGTTCCTGAGTCATTCTACCAGTTCTAGTAGCCACTCTAACAGCGTAATCATTTTTCTTGCTATTCATTTCATCAAGCACTTCTTTTTGAGCTTTAAGTACTTGTTCTACTTGAGTAGTAACCATAGAAGCATGTTTGCTAACAAGTTTAAGTTCACCTCTAATATGAGCCATATAATCACCCAAGCATTTAATCATAAAGGTATTCTGTTTTAATTGTCTACCAAAATAAGCATTAAAATCATCTTGCTTAAACATAAAGTCATCAAACTCATCCAAGCACTGACTAGCAATTTTAGTAGGAGGGACTTCAGCTTTATCATATCTATAGAGAGAATTTACCTTTACTACCTGTGTCGGGATATCGGGAGGTTCTTCATTAAATAAGTAATTGAGATCATATACTTCTTCAACAGGAGGTAAATTAAGACCATGTATTTCTTCAATAGGAGGTAAATTCTTAACATCTTCAGCTTTAATACCTTTTTCTTTCATAGATTTCTTTGTCTCTTGCATATCTTCGGGGCTGAGAAATAGAACACCTCTCTTCTTCAGAGTTGGTTTAGGAATAGGCTCAGTAATTGGCTCAGGAACTGGCTCAGGAGGTAGCTCAGGAGGTGCCCAATTATTTTCATTAGCCAACATATTATTCAATAGAATTTCAGCGTCATCCGGTGTTCTTTCCCTGAAAAGAGAACCAGCACAACTATCCAGGTAATCTCTGGAAGCATCAGTTAGTCCATTATAAAAGATATCAAATATTTCAGGTTTCTTAAGAGGATGATCAGGCAAAGCATTAAGTAACTTGAGAAGCCTCCCCAAGCTTGTGGGAGACTCTCTTCTTCAAGTTGCACAAAATTGTATATTTCCCTCAAAGCAGCTTGTTTCTTATGAGCAGGGAAATATTTAGCAGAGAAGTAATAAATCATATCCTGGGGACTTTGCACACAACTAGGATCAAGAGAGTTATACCATATCTTAGCATCACCCTTTAATGAGAACGGAAATATCTTGAGTAAATAAAGGTAGCGCGATCTCTCATTATTAGTAAACAGGGCAGCTATATCGTTTAACTTAGTAAGATGTGCCACAACAGTTTCAGATTCATAGCCATAAAAAGGATCGGATTCAATCAAAGTAATTATATCTGGATCAACAGAAAAATCATAATAGTCCTGATCAGGAACACAGATAGGTGAAGTAGCAAAAGCAGGGTCGAGTTTCATTCTACCTCTAAAAGATTCTTTACTCCATTTAATTAGCAACCTCTTAAGTTCATATCTATCCTGGCAAGCAAAAATAGCTGCAGAAGATTCAGCATCAAAAAGATAACCCTCAGGAATAGAAGGTATAGGTTCATCATCACTAACATCATCGTGTTCAGGTTCAATAATGTCTCTTTCTCTAGACCTAGCAATTTGCTCATCAAGATATTCACCAAGTGGCTTTCATCATAAGTATCATGCATAGCAGAAGTGGCATCATCAATAACATGCGACATATCAGAATCAATAGCAGTAGTAGGTTTAGGTGTCGCAAACTTACTCATAACAGAAGGAGAATCTAGTGCAAGGCTAGATGGCAATCCCTTACCTCCCCTCGTAGTTGAGGGCAAAATAGTAGTTCGGTCATCTTTCAAGTTCTTCATAGTGTCCAGCAGATATAAATCCTAAGTGACTCAAAGAATAGAGCTATGCTCCCCGGCAACGGTGCCAGAAAATAGTCTTGATGACCCACAAGTATAGGGGATTGCAACAGTTTTCGAGGGTAGAGTATTCAACCCAAATTTATTGATTCGACACAAGGGGAGCCAAAGAATATTCTCAAGTATTAGCAGTTGAGTTGTCAATTCAACCACACCTGGAAACTTAGTATCTGCAGCAAAGTGTTTAGTAGCAAAGTAATATGATAGTGGTGGTAACGGTAACAAAAGTAAGGGCAGTAAAAGTAATGTTTTTGGTATTTTGTAGAGATTGTAACAGTAGCAACGGAAAAGTAAATAAGTGTAAACCAGTATATGGAAAACTCGTAGGCACCGGATTAGCGACGGATAATTATGCCGAATGTGGTTCATCATGTAGCAGTCATAACATAGGGTGACACAGAACTAGCTCCAGTTCATCAATGTAATGTAGGCATGTATTTCGTATATAGTCTTACGTGCTTATGGAAAAGAACTTGCATGACATCTTTTGTCCTACCCTCCGTGGCAGCGGGGTCCTATTGGAAACTAAGGGATATTAAGGCCTCCTTTTAATAGAGAACCGGAACAAAGCATTAGCACATAGTGAATACATGAACTCCTCAAACTATGGTCATCACCAGGAGTGGTCCCGATTATTGTCACTTCGGGGTTGCCGGATCATAACACATAGTAGGTGACTATAGACTTGCAAGATAGGATCTAGAACACACATATATTCATGAAAACATAATAGGTTCAGATCTTAAATCATGGCACTCGGGCCCTAGTGACAAGCATTAAGCATAGCAAAGTCATAGCAACATCAATCTCAGAACATAATGGATACTAGGGATCAAACCCTAACAAAACTAACTCGGTTACATGATAAATCTCATCCAACCCATCACCGTCCAGCAAGCCTACGATGCAATTACTCACGCACGGCGGTGAGCATCATGAAATTGGTGATGGAGGATGGTTGATGATGACGACGGCGACGAATCCCCCTCTCCGGAGCCCCGAACGGACTCCAGATCAGCCCTCCCGAGAGAGATTAGGGCTTGGCGGCGGCTCCGTATCGTAAAACGCGATGATTTCTTCTCCCTGATTTTTTTCTCCCCGAAAGCCAATATATGGAGTTGGAGTTGGCGTCGGAGGGCCACCAGGGGGCCCACGAGGTAGGGGGCGCGCCCAGGGGGGCGCCCCCCACCCTCATGAGCAGGGTGTGGGCCCCCTGGTCTTCATCTTTTGCGAGGATTTTTCTTTATTTTTTCTAAGGTGTTCCGTGGAGTTTCAGGACATTCCGAGAATTTTTATTTTCTGCATAAAAAACAACACCATGGCAGTTCTGCTGAAAACAGCGTCAGTCCGGGTTAGTTCCATTCAAATCATACAAGTTAGAATCCAAAACAAGGGCAAAAGTGTTTGGAAAAGTAGATACGATGGAGACGTATCAAATGGCATGGAGGGGGATTAGATGGGCTAGTGCGTTGTTGTGGAAGGGTGCCGGGCTCCAAAGAGAAAGGGGTCTGACGGTTAACGCGGTTAAGTGTTGGGGCATCAAACGACCTCCAAATGGAATGAAATCTGACACGCGGTCTACCGGTGATGTACCAAGACCACTCGTCAACTCTCGGCCCATTCCGAGAACGTTTTTCTCCCGCTCATGAAACAAGATCTGGGAGGTGCCGCGGGCGCGTGCGAGTGTGTCTGGGCTCAGAACGGACAACGGAGAGAACTGGGAGGACCCAGACGGATGCAAGTTTTGAAAAACATGCATATGAAATGCATATGATGACATGGCAAAGTGCAACACGCAAGCAAATGACATGGCAACGATGGCGAATAACTGGAAGACATCTTGCGCATCGGTCTTCAGGGCGTTACAATAGTGGATACTAGGATCAAGCCCTAACAAAATTAACTCGATTACATGATAAACTAGACCATAAAGGCGCGCTTTGTTGCGCCCCGTCCATCTTAAGGAAAGAATGATAGAAATATTCGAGAAATTAGGAGTTGTAACATATAACCAAATCCGTATGGTTGACATTGGCAGCCTTTCGGTGATGCCAAAGAAACAAAGTTGCAATTCCGCAAAGATGAACAAACCTAAAGTACTCACCGGGAACCTCGCATGTTTAGATAGTAAAGGATGTATTCACATACATGAGACAGTATACCACCATGGAAATGATTTTGTTGAAGAATCAAGTTATGAAATCTATATATCCACGTGCTAAAATATGAAAATAGCTAAAACGCACATAAAAAGATCATAGAAATACTTTGCTCTAGGAAATATTGTAATTTTCTTCACAACGTCGACATACCTGGTACACTAAGCAAAAAATTAACTTACGCTGCTGCATGGTAATTTGCAACACATTTGTCGAACCAGAATATGTGCATTTAGACCAATCCGAAGCCTTGCTATATGGAGCTTCCAGAGCTTCCTATTCATAAATAAATAGATAATAATAATAATAATAATAATAATAATAATAATAATAATAATAATAATAGTTTATTAACAATGATGTTAACCTAATTCTTGTGCGGAATAATTATGAGACATTAGCTAGTGAAGATTAGGAAATTCCAGTACCACACAAAAGCTGACAAGCGGCCTTGTAGATAATATAATAGCGAAGCAATCCTCTTTCTTTAACAGACATTTATGAACTTGATAGAAATAATCAGCTAGATCAATTGTCGTCTTATGTGAGTTCTCAAAAATCTTTAGTTTACTTGCTCTTTTTTGGTTATTATCAGGGAGGCATGAGGCATTTCCCTCTTTGCATTGTTTGCCTCTTCCTAAAACACTGCATGAATAAAGATTTGGCCCAATGCCCTAGAAGATAAATCAAGTCTGGTGCCCCAAAACGCCCACGAGATTAGAATTAAGAGCTCCAGGAAGGAGGAAACCTTGAGTTCACTCTAAAATTCATGATCACATCCTGAATTTTCCCCTGGCCTACGTTCGAATTAATGTGGGAAAACATAACAAACTGAAATTGAAATAGCGAGATGCTTTATTAGATGCCTGCAGAGAACTGCAATCAACACAGAAAGCAGGCATCATAGATAAGGTCACCTGATTACTTACAACATGACTAAATTGGGAGATGCTGTTGAACACAATGTTGCCAACGAACATGCATCGTACTTGAGTCTCAACAAAGCAGAACAACCCTATCAATCCCATCTACTCCTCGCTCGTATCATCTTGCTAACTCTAGCGCACATGCGAAGGTGTGAAAGCATCCCGCCGCCGTCTGACCGTGCGCCCCTGCGTCGCTGGCCATGGGACCGCTTTCTTGCTAGGGTTCGGTTGGAGAGGGAGAGGCAGTGAAGAAGAGGGGACCTGACTGAATTAGCGAGGGGACGGGGCGAGCATGCCATAGGAGTTTCGTCCGCCAAAGTTGGGGACGCGCGTAGAGTTCCCTTCCCGGCGCAGGCGAGGCCGTCTCAGAGGCGGCGCTAGATGGCCGAAAGTCTGCCGCAGGAGCAGCAGCGATGCTTCTGCGTGGGTTGCTTAGCGAAGAAGAATGGGTCGTTGTCCCAAGAAAAGAAGAACGGGTTGTTCATACTTGGCCCGATAAACCAAAGGCCGCCTCGGTAGATTTTCGGAGCAGCGGCCCGTTTACGGAAGCCTGAGTGGATCCTGGACGTCCAACGGCGCGATCGTACGGTGTAGAGCGTCAAATTGCTGTGGTTGCTCGTAGCTAGCTCCATTATACTGTTTCTCAATCTCATCCAACCCATCACCCTCTAGCAAGCCTACAAAGGAATTACTCACTCTCGGCGGTGAGCATCATGAAATTGGTGATGGAGGATGGTTGTTGATGATGAAGACGGAAGACCCCCCCTTCTCCGGAGCCCCGAACGGACTCCAGATCTGGCCTCCCGATGAAGAACAGGAGGTGGCGGCGGCTCCGTATCATGAAACACGATGAAACTTTATTTCCTATTTTTTCTCCGGAAATAGGAATTTGTAGTGTTGAGATTAGGGTCTGCGAAGGCACATGGGACCCACAAGCCACCAGGGCGTACCCTGGTGCCTCGTGGGCACCTGGCGGTCCCCCTCCAGTGGGTCTTTGCTCCAGTATTTTTTTATTCCATAAAAAAAATCTCCAAAACGTTTCATCCAATTCCGAGAACTTTTATTTCTACACAAAAAAATACCATGTAGTTTTGCTGAAAACAATGTCAGTCCGGGTTAGTTTCATTCAAATCATGCAAATTAGAGTCCAAAACAAGAGCAACAGTGTTTAGAAAAGTAGATACGATGGAGATGTATTGCTACCTCTTGAGCACTGCGTTTGATTTCCCCGAAGAGGAGAGGATGATGCAGTAAAGTAGCATAAGTATTTCCCTCATTTTTTGAGAACCAAGGTATCAATCCAGTAGGAGACCACGCACAAGTCCCTCGCACCTACACAAAACAATAGCAACTCGCAACCAACGCTTAGGGGTTGTCAATCCCTTCACGGTCACTTACGAGAGTGAGATCTGATAGAGATAATATTTTTGGTATTTTTGATAGATAGATGCAAAGTAAAAGTAAAGGCAAGGTAAAAACAAAGCAAGTAAATAAAGTGATATAGATTGATATGATGAGAATAGACCCGGGGGCCATAGGTTTCACTAGTGGCTTCTCTCAAGAGCATAAGTATTCTACGGTGGGTGAACAAATTACTGTTGAGCAATTGACAGAATTGAGCATAGTTATGAGTATATCTAGGCAATGATCATGTATATAGGCATCACGTCCAAAACAAGTAGATCGAAACGATTCTGCATCTGCTACTATTACTCCACTTATCGACCGCTATCCAGCATGCATCTAGAGTATTAAGTAAAAACAGAGTAACGCCGTAAGCAAGATGACATGATGTAGAGGGATAAATTCATGCAATATGATAAAAACCACATCTTGTTATCCTCGATGGCAACAATACAATACGTGCCTTGCAACTCTTTCTGTCACTAAGTAAGGACACCGCAAGATTGAACCCAAAGCTAAGCACTTCGCCCATTGCAAGAACTACCAATCTAGTTGGCCAAACCAAAAAGGATAATTCGAAGAGACTTGCAAAGATAACTCAATCATACATAAAAGAATTCAGAGAAGAATCAAATATTTTCCATAGATAATACTGGATCATAAACCCACAATTCATCGGTCTCAACAAACACACCGCAAAAAGAAGATTACATCGAATAGATCTCCACAAGAGAGGGGGAGAACATTGTATTGAGATCCAAAAAGAGAGAAGAAGTCATCTAGCTACTAGCTATGGACCCGAAGGTCTGAAGTAAACTACTCACACTTCATCGGAGGGGCTATGGTGATGATGTAGAAGCCCTCCATGGTGGATGCCCCCTCCGGTGGAGCTCCAGAACAGGCCCCAAGATGGGATCTCGTGGATACAGAAGGTTGCGGCGGTGGAATTAGGTTTTTGGCTCCTGTTCTGATCGTTCGGGTGTACGTAGGTATATATAGGAGGAAGGAGTACGTCGGTGGAGCTCCGAGGGGCCCACGAGGTACGGGGGCGCGCCCAGGGGGCGCGCCCTCCACCCTCGTGACCTCCTCGGAAGCTTCTTGGAGTAGGGTCCAAGTCTCCTGGGTCACGTTCGGTTGGAAAATCATGATCCCGAAGGTTTCATTCTGTTTGGACTCCGTTTGATATTCTATTTCTTCAAAATATTGAAAAAGGCAAAAAACAGCAATTCTGGGCTGGGCCTCCGGTTAATAGGTTAGTCCCAAAAGTAATATAAAAGTGGAAAATAAAGCCCAATATAGTCCAAAACAGTAGATAAAGTAGCATGGAGCAATCAAAAATTATAGATACGTTGGAGACGTATCATGTATCAATCCCCAAGCTTAGAAGCTTGGGTCTTCCTTGAATATTACCTTGGGGTGCCTTGGGTATCCCCAAGCTTAGGGTCTTGATGCTCCTTATTCCTGCATCCATCGTGATCTCACCCAAAACTTGAAAACTTCAGCACATAAAACTCAACAGAAACCTCGTGAGATCTGTTAGTATAATAGACAAATCATAAGCTTTAGGCACTATTATAAACTCATTCGTAATTTATTCTTGCATAATACCTACTGTATTCTAAGTTTCTAACTTCTCTATGACTTATACCCCCCATATAATTCATAGCATCATTAGAACAAGCACATTATACAATAAAAACAGAATCTGTCTAAAACAGAAAGTCTGTAATGATCTGAACGAAAATCATACTTCTGTAACTATAAAAATTCTGAAAAGTTGGGACAACGTGGCCAATCTGTATATCAATCACGTGTAAACCTTTCAGATTAAAAGCATGTTCCAGTGAATTATATAAATTCTTGGCTTGAGAGCAAAAGTTTCTGTTTTTTTCACAAAATCAAGTCAACTATTATCTAAATCATCCCAAAGGATTTACTTGGCACAAACAGTAACTAAAACATAAAAACACAAACTAGCAATAATCATGTCTAAAAATAATAACAAAATGATAAGTACTGAGTTGTCTCCCAACAAGCTTTATTTTTATAGCCATTAAGATAGGCTTGAGATTTTATCGATGCTCACATGAAAGATAATAATTGAAACACAAAGGGAGCATCATGAAGCATGTGAAAAACACACTTAAGCCTAACATACTTCCTATGCATAGGCATTTTATAAGTAAACAGTTTATCAAAGCAAGCAATATTTAGCATATGCAAGGAGAAAGGACAAAACATTGACAATTTAACCATCAAGAGAGGTAATTGAGTAACATCAAAATTTATGCAACCATATTTTCCTCTCTCATAATAATTACATGTAGGATCATATTGAAATTCAACAATATGGCTATCATAAACAATATTGTCTTTATCATGCATAATTTTTTTATAATCTTCCAAAATAGTGGGATTATCATTAATTAAAGTCATGACCTCACCAAACCCACTCTTACCAATTTTTTTATAAGATTGATCATTCTTGAAAGTAGTGGGATTATTATTACCTAAAGCTGACGCTCTTCCAAACTCACTTTCAATATTATTGCAAACATTATTATCAATAACATATTCATCATGAAGTTTAAATACATTTTCGAGATCATAAGAAGAATCATAATCATCACCCCAATCATGATCATTAGCACAATTGACATTCATAACATTTATACTAATGCAATTGCAATCATGCTCTTCATTCAATAAATGTATTCCAATAGCATTTTCGTTAATCATTTCTTCAGTATTAGCTATTGGTTTACAATAAGCAGCAAGTTTGAAAAGATTGGCAAGTGGATGACGATCCATATGCCTTTATTTTCTGTTTTTGTGTGATGACATGATTATTGCAATCAAAATAAAATGTTTTTGTGTTTTTGATTTTTTTAGAAGTGGAGGGAGATGAAAAAGAGAGACAAATATAAAGTAGAACAAGTAGAGGATAGTTTGAGTGAAGGTACCTGTAGTGATTTGATAATGTCTCCCCAACAACAACGCCAAATATTCTTTCTGCTACTTGTGAGCTCCATTGGGATTTTCCCTGAAGAGGAAGGGTGAAGCAATGCAGTAGTTGATAAGTATTTCCCTCAATGAGAACCAGGTTTTATCGAACCAATAGGAGAACCATGCAAATCCTAGTGAACAACACCTGCACACACAAAAGCAAATACTTGCACCCAATGCAGGCAAGAGGGTTGTCAATCCCCTTGAACTCGTTACTTGCAAGGATTAATCCTGATAGTGGTAAATAGATAAAAAGAAAAGTTAAATAAAAGTTTATAAATTGCAGCAAGGTATTTTTGGTTTTCACTAAAGGCTTCTCTCTTGAAACAATAGCATACAGTGAGTAGACACATTACTGTTGGACAATTGATAGAAAAGCGCATAGTTATGACATTATTCATGGCAACGATCATGTATATAGGCATCACGTCCATGATAAGTAGACCGAAACGATTATGCATCTATTACTATTACTCCACTTCAAGAGCGCTTCTATGCTTGCCTCTCAACGTATTAAGTTCGTAACAAACATAGTAATGCCTGAAGTATAATGACATGATGTAGACAAAGTAACTCAAGCAACATGAATAAACCCCATCGTTTTACCCTTAATGACAACAATACAAACACGTGCCTTGCTACCCTTTCTATCACTGGGTGAGGACACCGCAAGATTGAACCCATCACAAAGCTCCTCTCCCACTGAACATAAATCAATCTAGTTGGCTAAACCAAATAGATAGATCAGAGAGAAATACAAAGCTATAATAATCATGCATAACAAAGTTCAAAAAAGACTCAATTACTTTTAGTGAATAATCTGATCATAAACCCACAATTCATCAGATCCCAACAAACACACAGCAATAGAAGATTACATTGGATAGAACTCCAAGAAGATCGAGGAGAAAATTGTATTGAAGATCAAAGATAGAGAAGAAGCCATCTAGCTACTAGTTATGGACCCGTAGGTCTGTGGTGAACTACTCACGCATCATCGAAAGACAACAAGGATGATGTAGAAGCCCTCCGTGACCGATTCCCCTCTGGTAGAGTACTGGAAAAGGCCTCCAGATGGGATCGCGGAAGAACAGAAGCTTGCGGCGGCGGAGTGCCAGAGAAGGCCTCCAGATGGGATCGATCACGGAGGCCTTCTCTGGCACTCCGCCGGAGGGGGAATCGATCACGGAGAGGCTCTACATCAACCTTGTTGCCCTTCTGATGATGCTTGAGTAGTTTACCATAGACCTACGGGTCCATAGTTAGTGGCTAGATGTCCTCTTCTCTCTATTTGATTTTCAATAGAATGTTATCCTCGATGTTCTTGGAGTTCTATTCGATGCAATCACTTTTTGCGGGGTGTTTGTTGGGATTCGATGAATTTTGAGTTTATGATCAGATTATCCCTAAATATTATTTGAGTTTCTCTGAACTCTTTTATACATAATTATCATATCTTCGTATTTCTCTCCGATCTATTGATTTGGTTTGGCCAACTAGATTGATTTATCTTACAATGGGATAGGTGCTTTGTAATGGGTTCAATCTTGCTGTGCTCAATCCCGGTGACAGAAGGGGACACGACACGTATGTATCATTGCTATTAAGGGTAAAAAGATGTGATTTATTCATGCATGAGTTTACTTTGTCTACATAACGCCATCTTGCTTAAGGCGTTACTCCGTTCTTTATGAACTTAATACTCTAGATGCATGCTGGATATCGGTCGATGTGTGGAGTAATAATATTAGATACAGACAGGAGTTTGTCTACTTGTCTCGAACGTGATGCCTATATACATGATCATCGCGTTGGATATCGCCATGATTATTTGATTTTCTATCAATTGCCCAACAGTAATTTGTTTACCCACCATATGCTATCTTCAAGAGAGAAGCCTCTAGTGAAAACTATGGCCCCGGGTCTACTTTTATCATACTAATAATCTTTTGAAAACCTTGTTACAACTTTATCTTATTTATTATATTTTGTATTTTTGTTCTATCTATCTATCAATTAATACACAATTTTATCTTGCACGTAAATGCCAAGGAATTGATAACCCCTTGTTCGTGTTGAGTTGCGAGGATTTGTTATTTGTGTGCAGGTGCTGCTAATGAGGTGTTGCGTGGTTCTCCTACTGGATTGATAACCTAAGTTCTTAACCGAGGAAAATACTTATCTCTATTGTATTGCATCATCGTTTCCTCTTCAGGAAAATCCCAACGCAGTTCACAAGTAGCATCGGTCTCCCTCGCCTCCCAACAGGCGCGCTTGGTCGCCTAGAGGCGTTGAATGGTCGGATCGAAGATCCGCCCGAGGTGACGGAAGCTCGCCCATGCCAGCGCTCCGGCGCTGTGGGACCGCACGCCACAGCGGTGTGCCTGCTCCCTGCACCTTTTCGACACTGGAGGGCGGAGGGAGGAGCTTCCGACCTAATCGACTTTACGCCGCTTGCGGCCGCCGAACCCCCCGCGGCACCCAAATCCCTCGCCGCAGTCACGTCCGGCACCCGCGGACGCCATCTCTACAAGATCCAGTGGTCAAATGCATCACAAATCGTCGCTGAAGGTGTAGTGATTTGTCGCCGGAGGTGTAGGGATTTGTCGTCGGAGGTGTAAGGATTTATCGCCGAAGGATGGATTTCACGGCGCAGGTGGATGGGGGGGTGAGGGGGTGATGGGGGAAACTGGGACAAAAACCCTAAAAAGCCGCGACGCACGCATATATGAAGGAATGGAGGGCGTTTTACGGGCCGCCTGTAAGAATTTTACGGTCTGGGCCCTTTTTAGCAGACCTGTTTGGACCATTTTTTCGACTCATCCCGTAAAACGGCCAGAAAAACGCACTTCGCCGGACTTATACGGGACTAGCTAGAAATGCCCTAACATAGTTTTTTGCATGCATTACGGTAGCCTATCCCAGTTGAGTCATATATGCAAGAGGGAAAAAATGCGACAGTATATCAAACACATCATCAAATTGACAAATTAGTACACTGCGCGGTCGTAGATTAAACCGAGGCAAACTTGCCCGAGATGGAGAGGGTAAGAGCATCTCGAGCCGTTGAGCCCCCCAGGAGGCATTTTTTGCCGCTTGGGGGGCTGCCGGCGAAAGTTTTGTCCTGGGGATGAGAAAATCTCCAGCCGTTTCCACCCCAAGCGAGGTCGTTGTCCTCGCCGTGCCGTCCTGCTCCTCGCCTTCGCTGGCTCCGCGCTGTTGCTGTTCACGCCCGCGCCTGGCCGTGGACACCCTCTGCTGCTGACGCCCTGCGCGTGCACGCGCGCACCGGCCGCCGATGGTAGCTGCTACTGCCCCTGCCCGACCCGCAGGGCTACGCCAAGCGCCGAGAGCTGGCGCGACGGCTCGAGTCGCTCGCCGTGCGGGAGGTGGAGGTGGTGGCCGCGTTCTTCGAGGGGGACCGGGGGGCGCCGCTGGCCGAGCTGAGCTCGTCCGAGGGCGTGCTCCCGCATGAGCCTAGCGCTTCAGAGATGTGGCAGCTGCCGGGGAGCGCCGCCGAGGTGGTCTACCACGCCAGCGCGGCCAGCTTGCTCCCGCGCCTCACCGCACGGGACAAATCCGAGGGCGTGCTCCCGTGTGAGCCTAGCTCCTCAGAGGTGTGGCAGATGCAGGGTTGTGCCTTCTCCCTCGGTTGCTTGCGCTGGGCGGCCCTGCCGCGCCCTCGCCGGCAGCGAAGGGCAACGGCTGTGGCGCCAGCGCGGCGGTGCTGATGGACGAGCTCCCCGCCTTCCTGCTCCGGCACCCTCCCGGCGAGCTCACGCGGCCGTCGTGACGCCTGCGCCCGCCGTGACGCCCGCGCTCGCCCTCCATGACTCCGGCGCCCGCCGTGACGCCCGCGCTCGCCCGTGCCCCAGCTCTGGCGCCCTGCTCACCGCGCCCGCCCCGTCCCAGCGCGCCTGCAGCAGTGCCCGATCAAAGCTGACCATGCGCGCCTGCTTGCCTCGGTGGGTGGGGGATGGGGGAGTGTGCCTTGTGCGGCCGAGCACGTGGGTGGGCCTGGAGAAAAGAGAGGGAGAGAGAGGAGAGAGGGAATTGGGACACTGACAGTGGACCATTTGCATGCAAATAATAGTGCCGGCATCCCCAGCTGCCCCCCGGGGGGCTGGGTTTCGCCTAGGCTCGCCGGCTGTATTTTTGTTCAAATCCGATGAAAACTGGGCTCTTGGGATGACGAGTGGAATTTTTTTTAGCCGCCAACGCTTAAAAAGTCCTCGAGGGCCTCCCGGGGGACGGCTGGAGATGCTCTAAGAGCATGTCTAACAGAGCCCTCAAAAAACTCAACCTTCAAAACCAGTTTGAGGGCTGAGAAAATGTCGTTTTGAAGGCCGAAAATCCCTAGCGCAGACCAGTGCCCTCAAACCAACCCTCAAAACAGAATATTCTGTTTTGAGGGTTGGTTTGAGGGCACTGATCTGCGCCCCGGCCTTCAAACCCTCAAAACTGGACAGAAACATAAATCACTTCAAATTTGCAAATGATCATCATCACAAACATGAAACAAACTTGCAAATCATCATCATCACATAGTAAATCCCTGGCGCAGATCTGCGCCTCCGCTTCCATCTTCATCCTCTCTTTTGCCTTCTTGGTTCCCCCGGGCTTGTCATGGTTTCTTCCTTCTTCATCACTATCATCCATTTTGAGCATATCCGATTTTTTTGGTGCACTCTCTTGATCCCTCAGTTTCCATTTGTCAAGATGTTGGAGCAATGCCCAATAATGCATGAATGGGAAGGATTTGCCCTTGGAACCGGCCATGTCCTTGTACCTCAAGTCGGCATATTTCTCCTAAGACATATCATCATTGGAAGCATATGAAAATCACAACCAAGCATAACCAACAAGTAAATAAAGCATGGACCAAAAAGTAAATAAAGCATGCTATTTGTATTGACATAATCACTCTCAACACAGCCACTTGGGGGTTGATCCCTCACTTGATCCATAGCCGCACTCCAACGAGCACAAGCGGGTTTCATCAACTCCCACCGGCCTTGAAGCGGTCGGTAAGAACGAGCTCTCAATGTGGCAGTCTTGGGTTTCAGCTTACAATACTTGCCCTCAATGCGTTGCCAATAATGTTTCCTGGTTTGATCGGTGCCGGTGACCGCATCCAAGCCCACTTGCGACCAAGCCTTGACCAAGAGGACATCCTCAACCTCCGTGTAGTTCGCCGTGCGAATTGGCCTTCGAGCACCACCTTCCGCTTCAAACATTTCCTCTTCGATCTCGGTGACATCTTCATCTTCTTCGTCCTCCTCACCCGCCTCCTCCTCCTCACCAGCCTCCCCCTCCTCAACCGTCGGCCCCTCAACATGGAAGTCGAAGGAAGCAAGTGGAGGAGACGCGATGTTCACCTCCGCATCGTCAAGCAATGCCCTATATGACACGGTTGGCGCGGACATTTCATCGAACACGTCGATGGCGGTGGCGGGCGGCGGTGGCGGTACCGCTTGCTCTGCCCTCCTCTTGCGGCTTGCGAGCTGCTTCTCCTTGCGCTTGGTAGCAGCCGCGGTGGAGGTTGCCGGCTTGCCGGGCTTCGCCGGTTTCGTCGCCTCCCCCGCCGGTTTTGCCGGCTTCACCGCGGGGGCGGGCATGGGCGGCTTGCTCGTCACGAGGTGGGTGCCCGCCCGCCTCCATTTTTGGCCGACATGGGTGGCCGCCACCATCTCTGCCACGGCGGCGTCGGTCGAGGTGGCCGGTGGCGGGAGGCG
>NC_041385.1:419595190-419604295 GCF_002162155.2 Triticum dicoccoides
GACAAGCACGGGCGACGGTGGCGCGGGGCGGCGGGGAGAGAAGTTGGGAAATTTCCCTCACTAGTGCAGGTTGGACTCCAAGTTGAAGGTTCGACCTGAATATCTTTTGAGGGTTTAGGGATTTGAGGGTGCTGATATGCGCCTTTTTTTCTGCTCAACCCTCAAACTGGCAGTTATTTTGAGGTTTTGACCAGTTTGTTTGAGGGGAAACGTTTGGGGCCGGGGCACCGGCCGAAGCTTCGGCCGGTCCAGTCCACGCGCGCACGCCGCGACCCAGTCGCGAGCAACCACGTGGCGCTGCGGATCTCGCGAATCTCGCCTCATTCCTGTCTCACAGCTCCGCGGATCTCGCCCCCATCCTCATTTCCTGCAGCGTCGACGCCCACATCTCGCCGTCGGCCATGGAAGGTCGAATCCCCGCGCGTCCATGGATGTAGATCTCACCCCGCCATGCTTTTACAGCCTGTTTTGCCATTGGATGCAGCCCGTTGACCAATCCCCATCCCCGGCGGTTGCAACTCCCACACGTCTCGTGCTTCTGCCTCGCCGACGACGAGCCGGACGGCGATGGTTGACACCGGAGGCTTCTGCAGAATCGTCGCACCCCCTCATGTTGCAACCGTTTAACAAAAAGCTTCATCCCCTAGATGAAAAGCTTCAACCGGATGTAGAGAAAGCTACAAGCAGTCAGCGCCATCGCCGGAAAGCTACAACCATTGACATGAAATGCTACATCCTTCGACTAAAAAAGCTTCAACCGAAACGACACAAAAAGCCTTGACCAAGTGCTACTAAAAAGAAAATAGCTACAACTTTTGGTAGAAAAGCTTCAACGGTTGTTGGAAAAAGCTCCAACCATTGAGAGAGAAAGCTACAACTAGACATTATGAAAATAAGAAAGCTTCAACCAGCGACGGCTGGAGGTGGAAGAAGATGATAAAATGCTGCAGTTTTGCTACATGCTTCAACCGGCATAGATTTTTGCTACAACTGGCATAGCATTTTGCTACAACTAGCGTCACGTTTTGCTACAACACACAGCCGGCGTCGCGGTTTTGCTACAACTAGCATCGTTTTTTGCTACAACCGGCATAATGTTTTGCTACATCCATCACGGCCGAGCTGCGACCCAGCACGGGTTTCCGTGAATTCCGGCGTCGAGATCCAGCACGGGAGGCAGGGGCGGATGCTGCAACCGGTCGCCGGTGAGCTGCTACGGGCTCGCGGCGAGCTGCAACCTCGACCGGCCGTAACGGAACTCGAGCCCAAATCCATGGCGGCAAGGAGGTCATGACGTATGTAAGACATGATTGAAGCAATCCCAAGGCGGCTTGATAGGTGTGGGAGCCCATCGTTGACATGATTCGGCTGCGGGGAACGAATAACAGGCGGATCTAGCCGCCGCCGCCGCGGATCGGGGACGGGTAGTCGCGGGGGGATCCAGCTCCCCTGTTCTCCTTGCTGTGGCTGTTCGTACACGGTCGCAACAAAACTGTTCTTTTTTGCTGTAACGGTTGCTTCAGTCCGTGCATGCGCGCAGATCTAACGGTCCATGCAAAACGCATCGGACGGCTGGGCCTGGACCGGCCGAACCGTTTGGGCCGGCGCACCGGCGACATGCTCTAACCCCGTCGCCTCCAGTCGACACTCCAAAGTCCAAACCCTGCAGCCCCACCCCCTGTTTCGATTTTTGAACTCCCGGTCTCAAACTCTCCCCCACCCCCTACAGACGCGGCGCCTGAGCACTTCTGCCCCCTCGTGGCGGCGAGATCCAGGCGGGGCCCGGCCGCCGCCGGCGCATGGCCTCCGTCGACGCAGCGGGTGACCCCCTCCGCTCCTTCGCCTCTGCGACGTCCCTCCTTCTCCGGACCCTTGGCCCTGCCGCGGCCTCCGCATCCCCCTCCAGGGCCTCTGGGGCGCTGCTCGGCGGATCCCTGGTACACTCCTTACGCGACCCTCCGCTCTCGAACCGGCGCGCGTGCGCGTGCTTGCTTGTCTGGGCTCATGCGGTGTTCGACCTCACTGGGGACCGAGTTTTTTTTTTATTTTTATTTTTTACCGCGGGGCTGTTTTCCTTTCGAGATTACAAGTTTTCTTTATCTTCCGAGAAATATACATGGGATAATCCATATAGATATAGGAGAATAAGTCACAAACTATCTGCTGTTTCAAGTGATTGCTGGAGCTAGTCTCACAATGCCCGGTCCGGTGCAGAAACGCTCCAAGGAGCTGATGGAGCAGGCCAGCCTGGTCTTGAAGGAGCGGGGGGACATCCAGAAGCTCTATCAGGAGGATCGAGCGGATGGCAAGAACAACCAGCAGGGTAGAAGGCCTGGGCTGGACCGCAAGCGGGCTCAGTTCTCTCTCAAGCCCACCCAAAGGCAGCCCACTTGCTTGTTCTAGGCTGTTACTTTCAGATATAGCTTTGGTGACAGCTTATGGAACAATGTGTTCATAAGTCAGTTGCATTCTGCTATAGTGAGCTGTGAACGGAGTTCAAATAACTTGTTTTGATGCTACTGTTTTGCAGCAACCCCGTGAATGTTGATTTCTCCCAGGCGCTTAGCATTGACGATCCAGAGGAGTACTTCTTAACCTTGGAGCGGCTCGAAAGTATCCCCATCACCCCCTTCTAATTTTTTGTAGTAAGTGCAGCAGTAAATGACAGTAATGCTCTAACATGTTGTTCATGAATGCAGAGGCTGACAGGGAGATAAAAAAGCTAAGAGGTGAGGTTCCAACCAAAACAGCAAATTATGATCGGCCTATCCAACCACCCAAGAAGCGGCCTGGAATGTCGAGGTATGCTGCCTATCTTGTTCCATGTTTTAGCTGATAAACTGCTCTTTCTAACTTGTGTTAATGTTTAGAGATGACTTTATTCATGGTATGACCTTAGAAGCCATTCGTGTAATATAGCCTCTTGTGCTTTGCGAAAAGTCAATTTGGATTTCTTTACATACTTATCATCTTGCTGTTGCTTCTGGTTGCCACTGATTGAAGCAGATAGTCAGTATTAAGAAAGTGCACTTTTATGTAGCTAATTCATATTGACCTATCATCACTTTACAATAACCTATCGGTTCTTGCCAACTTGTTATGCATGTAAGCGTCCATCATGAAATTGAATTGACCCATGCTTTGTTTTGTAAACTATCAGGAGAAAATCGGTCTATTCTTACAATTTTAGTGTGGGCACGGATACCTCAGATGGTACTGAAGCACCCGATTCCCAGATGGGAACTTTACCAGAATCTCAGTCCACTCAAGACGACACGCCTCCTTCAGTTCCTGAAAGAACCAAGCCACCGGTCCCTTCAAGTTCTAGCCAATGTGACATACAAGATGTCTCAACGAGAGAAGGTTAAAACCCCCTCGTCATTTGTGTTTCAACTATTTCAACCTAGATTTGTTTAATATAATTACCTCTATACAGATTCATTTGCTAAGAAGGATAAAGGCGCCACTCTGGATTCCCTAATGTCAGCATTCAAAAATTTGGATGAATCTAAAGAGGAAAGCCTGTTGCGAGAGAAGTTACAGATCAAAGAAATAAACATAGGGGAAGCTTGTATCCCTGACCTATTGAATGTTCCTGGTGATAGGCCTGTAAGAAGAACTAAGCAGAAGTATCTGACGAGTGACCGTACTCCAGAAAGACCTGTATTAGGGAGCCACCATGCTCCAATTTCGAAATGGGAGAAACACATACTTGGTCGAGACATTCTGAACGATAAAGCAGATCTTTCAGAAGACGATGAATCTGATAATTCTCCAGAAACTGTTGTGGATAAACAATCGCAGGTGCACAGTTCTTACAATGATGTTGTTTTGACGAACGGTGAGGCCTCTACTGCAAGGGAGACCCCAACTTCAAGCATCAAATTTCCAGACCATGTTCTTGAACCAGTAAGTTCTGCACTTGGTGCGTGCATAGATAGTGACGTTGCCAAAGAAAAGGATGCATCTAGCGGGCAAAATGTTTCATTAGAGGTAGTTAGTTACTATTGAACTTTTTATTGACTTTCAACTTGTTTATTATTGAACTTCTCCTGAACCATTGACTTCACTGCACATTATGTTTTATTTTGTTCTTCAGGAAGAGCACATGCCAGTGAATCACCCATTTACCGAGAGGCCAAATAATGAACCAGAAACTTCTTCTCACCATTTGGAAGGTGAAACAACAAAAGTGCTGGGTAGTGCACCAGGTAGAAATGCGTCGGTGTTGCATGGTGAAGATGACAATATCAGATATCAGGCGAGTTCCTGCACAAACTATTACTCTCAATTATAGGCCCCATTCCAGCGTGCTTAACATGTATCATACTTTGATTCCTATTGTGTGACAGGGAGTGCTTGGAGGGGACATGCTCGTGCAAGGTACCTATTTTCCTTGCAAACTTTCGTATGTATGCCCTCAAAAGAGTTGTGACATTTTGCTCATCAGAACTGAGGACTCAAGATTTAGCAAAAGAGAGAGAACAATTTTTATTTATTGTAGCCCCCACGTTAGAATGAATTTTTACTGCTTAAAGAAACAAGATGATAGTACATTATCACGAAGTCGACTCTGCTCTGGCAATATTAGTTTCCTAGTTATGCTATTTTGGAGTCAGACATACTATAAGAAGCATGACTCCTATGGACCACCCACACAAAGTTTGTGAATGCTATTCTGGACATGGACAACAAATTTTGGGCGACAGGAATCATCCGGTGCATGAGGTTTGATGATTGTTTCTAGAGATTTCAGACCTATAAGGGTGGATGCATTCCTCCAAAGAACTGTGTCACATCGAAGCATTGGTTTTGATTAATAGCATATACATGGTTTTTCTCTATTAGTTGACTTGAGAGGATTATGCTGTCTTATAATGTTATGTGTCAATCATTCTTCTAATGTTTGGTTGCAGCATGCCTTCTTAACTAATTACAATAAGTGCATTTTTTCTAACTGGGAAAACCTTACCCCTCAAACACCACAATTTGTTTTGTTGCATTTACATGCACAGTTCTAAATCATATTTTCTTGTTTTGTTGAGGTCTAAAGCAGACTACCAAACATGTCTGTTTTTGTAGATTTTTCTTTTTTACTCTTTGGTGAGGTCTAAAACATATTTTCTACAGATGAACCAATCCATCCACCGGAAATACCTCCAGATGCGCATAATCAGTCTCATATTCAGGATGAAGATGTTGAGGTAGGCTTGTTTCAATAAGCACTATTCTCCTTTGAAATTGCTGTTGTAAAGAACTGGGCCTAGCTCAGTTTGTGGGACTGTGGGACTTAGTTCCTCCTAGGTCTGTATCACTCTTTTGTTCCCCACAATTGCCACTGTAAATAATCTTATGGAAGTAAGTAACTTAGGTGAGCATCTTTCTCTATCTTTTTCTCTAGTTACATATGTATAACATATCACTTTGCCATAATATGCCTTTCTAACATATCTATTCATTTAACCCTATAAAGCTGCTACACAATTGCTTAAGCACTGATGCACTACTTATTCCCTTCACATGCAATGATTTTAGCATATTGCATGCACATTTTCTTAAATGTAGAAAAAAGTTACGTATTTGCCTGCTCTAAAGAAAAAGTTCTTTATGCCTGCATTTTTTGGACTTCCAGAAGCAGGCAGTTGATATAAGCCGTGAACTCCCTCTGAGCAAAGGTGGTAAGCAAAATGCAGTCCAAAAAAGAAAAAACAAGAAGCAGTCAGCAAAGAGAGAAAAAAGAGTTTCAGGTCTTGCATTCTTTGTTTGACACCTTTATCTACTTTTTAGCTGCTTTAAATTACTTAATAAGTTAGTGTATGTTTCACGACTTAAAGTTTTTTACTCTGTGGAGTTCCGGAAGAACATAGGTAATTATCGCCATGAAGATGAGCACGTAGATGATTAGATTAAGAAGTAGAGCATTCTAACCAGTGGCGGCTCCAGGAATTTGCAACCGGGTATTCATGTGTATTCATTTTGCCAAAATCATTGCTGTTTTTCGAAAATTGTCACTCTTTTGCCAAAATCAACATTGTTTTGTAAAAAACTAAAAATCATGGGTATTCAGATGAAGACCCAAGAATACCCCTAGCGCCGCCCCTGATTCTAACCTATAAGAAGGCTGGCCGACCCGCCCATCTGAGGGCTCCGTCGATTTCGCGCCGTTCTGCCTGTTTGAAAGGACGAATGGGAGAGATAACAGATTGATAAATTTTATGAAGAATAATATGGTCGTAACATTCGTCATGAACTTGAGATAGTTCACCTGGGATGAATGGATGATGTTTTTGTCCCACCTCTTAGCCAGCCTATTATTCTTTTATCTCCTTATCCTTCAGCACCATCCTGTGAAAAGTTGTAACAGCAGCCTCCAAAATATGGTTAGTTGCCTACTTTATTGGTGCTATATAGGTTTATAGCAGTGTTTTTCTCCAACATGAATATAAACTTTTACTGCTTCAAGAAGTGAGATGGCAGTACAGATTTTGAAGAGCAACCTTTATGCTGTGTTTCTGAGCTACGTAAAGAGACATGATGGTGTTGTATTATCATGAAATTGACCATATTATGGCATGGTAGTGCTAAGTTTCCTAATGATGCCGTTGCGGAATCAGTACATGCTATCAGCTGCATAGCTTATTGGAAACTAGGAATCTCCTGTACAGCATATACACGTGCTATTCTGAACCCTAGTAACAAATTTGTGCAAAGGAATCTAGTACCATTTCCATTTGCTGCATGAGATCAGGTGATTGTTTCTAGCCAGGATTTGGGACCTTTGCAGGATGGGTGTGTTCCTCCAAAGGAGCATCATAATGCGGAAGCATTGACATAATTAATAACTTGGAGGGATAATTTATACCTAGGCACCACTTTATGCGTATAGGGACATGTTAGCACTGTTTTACTCGTTTTGTGAATAGCGTAATGACCACTTCCTAAAAACATGGATACGACAACCTCACAGTTTCAGTATCAGTATCAGCCATCAAGATAGTAACTGATGGTGACATGTGGATGCCAATAACACATCACTGTATCTAAGTGTTGTAAAAGTAGTAGCCATAGAGCATTGTTTTTAAGGCGTCCCTAAGGCGTCGCTTAGGCGACGCCTAGGCGTCAGGGCGCCCCCAGGCTACAAGGCGTCGGCCTTGCCTTACGTGCATGCCTAAGGCGTCCGCCTTAGTCCATAGGGCGTCCAAGGCGTCCGCCTAGGCGCCATTCTTCCCGCCTTAGGCAAATGAAGACGCCTTAGACAGGGCAGGGAGTTCAGGCGGGAAACAGAGCTCTGGGCGGGAAGAGAAGGGCGGGAAACAGAGTCTGGGCGCCAACAGTTACTAGCAGGGGGAGAGAGAGCCCTAACCAGTTTCAGTTTTCCCCCAACCCCACCTCTGGCGGCTGGATCTGAGCTTCTCCAGCAACTTCTCCCCCTCCTCTCCGGCTGCTTCTCCCCCTCCTCTCCAGCAGATCCGCCTCCCCCTCCTCTCCAGCAGATCCTCCTCCCCCTCCTCTCCAGGACAGCAGGCAGCAGCAAGCAACCATCACCTACCTCTCCTGCAGTTGCCTACCAAATTCTGCTCAATTCTACTACTTAGAACTCTCTAAGGCGTCGCCTTGCCTTGTGCCTTAGCGCTTAGGCAGTGAGGCGCCCCCCCAGCGCCTTGCCTCGCCTTACCGCCTTAAAAACATAGCCATAGAGTTTGTCTCTATGTCTAGGAGCAAACTGTACATCTCTACCAGTTGTTTCAGATTTGGTCGTCCATGCTTGTACGAGTCCACGACTCATTTTATGTGCCATTTACATGTACACTCATTATCTAGTCTTGCATTAAAGCTTGTTTTCTGTACAGATAAGCCAATCCATACATCAGAAATACCTCCAGAAGATATTGTCCCACAGAATAACTCTCATGTTCATGAAGGAAACTTCGAGGTAGGATTCCTTCATTAAACACCATTGTCTTTTTAGCCGTAGCTTTGGTATTGCAGCCGTAAGGAACTGAGTTTAGCTTGTGCATTTTTTTAATATAGAAAAGTTGCATATTTTTCTGCTTTCAACTCTTTTTACGCCTGCCATCTTGGAACTTCCAGAAACCTGCAGTTGGTACAAGCAATGGACTCTCCCCAAGCAAAGATAGTAAGCAAAAGCGAGTTCAAAATGAGGAGTCTAAGAAGCAGCCATTGAAGAGAATGAAAAGAGGGGCAGGTCTCACTTCTGCCTATTCTGCTTCATGTTCCTGTTTAATACTCCCTCCATCCCAAAATAAGTGTCGTGGTTTTAGTTCAGATTTTGACTTATTTGAACTAAAACCACAGCTCCTTTGGGACGGAGGGAGTAGTTTGTAATGCATGTAGGCACATACTTTAGATGATTCCTACAAGGATTGCTCTTAGCTAGGGTCTGTGCCTTCATCAAATACAGAACCTGTTATTGTTACTGTTTCATATACATGTATGCTACAAAACAATCTTATAATCTGCCAGCTGATTTTAATTTTCTTTTGTTATTATGCTGTACGCTTTGTAAATGTAAACACATGCTTTAAGCTGCTCTAAATTACTTGGTATAAATAAATTTCATGACTCTAACATTCTTCTACATGTGAAGTACTGAAGTATACTTTTGTTACAGAAGAGGCAAGCAATCCATTGGGAATACCCCCGGAAAATTGTGATACAGAGACTCAACCTAGTATGCAAGATACAAATATCGAGGTACATTTGTTTCTTGAACATTCCCATGTTTTAGCTTCTAGACTGAAACTTTTGTCCTAGTATAATCTTACATATGTGATATGCCACCTCCAGTGGGTATCTTGTTCTGTTTATTTGTACAGTATAGTAGGGATAACATAAATACAGCTATGAAAAAGTGTTTGGAGTTCACTGTTTATATGTCAAGCTCATGTTATTCATGAGCATAAAGATGCTACATGGCTGAGCCTTAGCACATCACTCCATATTGAGGGGGCTGAGTGGTCACTTCTGGTTTAGTAGTATATGTTAGGAGAAATAGCAACTTGGCATTATCAGGAGGCAAAAGCCATCATATATACACATACAGGAGGAGGCCAAAGGCCAGAATTCAAAAGGCCAAAGGCCATC
>NC_041385.1:419604501-419621981 GCF_002162155.2 Triticum dicoccoides
CAAACTCATGGTGGATCCACAACACTGAGTTTGGAAAGGTAAAACCCATGTTGCGCTCTAGTCTAGGCCTTCGTGAAGAAATCTGCCAGCTGTAACTCGGAATGCACATACTGAAGAGCAATAATATGGTCCTGCAGACCAGCGTGGACAAAGAAAGCATCAACACCAATATGCTTGGTAAGCTCATGCTTCACGGGGTCCCGTGCAATACTGATAGCACCTGTACTGTCTGACAAGAGTGTAGTAGGTGTAGTAACAGTAACACCAAAATCCTCAAGTAACCAGGGTAACCAAGTCACCTCAGCCGTGAGCAACTCAGCCTCTGCACTCGAACGGGAAATTGCCGTCTGTTTCTTCGTCTTGCACGCAATGAGAGAACCACCAAGAAAGAAACAATAAGCAAAAAGTGAACGACGATCCGAAGGATCACTAGCCCAGGTAGCATCCGAATAGGCTTGGAGCTGTAGCGAGCTGGAATGAGGAAAGAAGAGACGATGAGAGATCGAGCCATGGAGATATCGTAGAACACGAAGAAGGTGACTATAGTGAACCGAAACGGGAGAAGAAACAAACTGACTCAGGATATGGACAGGATAGGAGATATCTGGACGAGTGACAGTAAGATAGACAAGACTCCCAACAAGATAATGATAACGAGTCGGATCAGACAAGGGCTCACCATCAGAAGCACGAAGGTGAACATTAAGCTCCATAGGAGTCTCAACAGTGCGCTCATCACTAAGAGCCGCACGAGTAAGAAGATCCTGGATATATTTTTCTTGGGAAATAAAAAAGCCATCAGGTGGAGGAAATCTCAATCCCAAGAAAGTAACAAGAGGACCAAGATCAGACATAGAAAACTGCTCACTGAGACGAGCCTTGACAAAGGCAATGTACTCAAGATCATCACTAGTGATGATCATGTCATCAACATATAGAAGAAGAGTGCGACCATGAGCAGAAAGGTGGACAAACAGTGCTGGATCATGAGCACTGGGCGAAAAACCAGCTACAGTGACCACCGAGGCAAAACGCTCAAACCAAACACGGGGGCTTGCTTAAGGCCATAGAGAGAGCGACGAAGATGGCAAACCATGCCATCAGGAACTGAATACCCAGGTGGTGGCTGCATATAAACTTCCTCACGCAACTCGCCATTAAGAAAAGCATTCTTAACGTCAAGCTGAGACACGGACCAGTGGCAAACAGAGGCCACGACAAGAAGTGTGCGGGCAGTGGTCATATGGGCCACGGGAGCAAAAGTCTCATTGTAATCATGACCATGCTCCTGTTGAAAGCCATGAGCCACAAGACGAGCTTTATAACGCTCAAGAGAACCATCAGAGTGAGTCTTGATCTTATAGACCCACTTACAAGTGATGGGATGAACATGGGGTGGAAGAGAAACCAAATCTCATGTGCCAGTGCGCTCAAGGGCAGCAATCTCCTCTGCCATCGCAAACTGCCATTTAGGATGAACATCTCGATAAGAAGTCGGCTCAAGAACGGTCGAAAGACCATAGCGAGAAGGAGAATATTGGTTAGGGGGCGGGTGAGGCCGAGAACGAAGACCATAAGTCGGTTGAGAGGAGGAAGATGACACACCAGAAATAGAGGGCACATCAGTAGACTCATCTACAACACGTGGACGACGAGTATAATGGAAAGGTAAGGAGGGAAGAGGTGGAATCACTAGAGGTGGAGACGGGGAATGTATCGTTGATGAAGGTGGAGAAGGTGAAGGTATCGGTGATGAAGGTGGAGAGTCATGCGATGAGGAAGGAGAAGAAACCGTAGGAGAGGGCGAAGATTCATGCGCTGAGGTAGGAGAAGAAATCGTAGGAGAGGACGGTGTCAGATTTGGCACAGTGGGACGAGGAGTAGAAATACTGGGCGCAGAGGAAGGTGTATTCGGAAACGTAAGAAAAGAGATGTCCTCCGTGGAAACGGCAGAGGAGGATGGGCGCGGGTAGAAGGGACGAGACTCATCAAAGGTCATCCCGAGAAATACGCATCCGGCGACCGACAGGATCCCGACAACGATAGCCTTTATGCTCATCACTGACAGGATCCCAACAACGATAGCCCTTATCCTCATCACTGTATCCGAGAAAGACACACTCAACAGATTGAGCAGTTAGTTTGGTACGTTCACGAGGGGCAAGCAAAACATAGCAAACACAACCAAACAAACGAAGCACCGAATAATTAGGAGAACGACTTGAAAGACGCTCAAGCGGAATACCACCCTGTAGAGCAGCAGATGGCTGAATGTTGATGAGATAGGTGGAAATGGTAACAGCCTCAGCCCAGAAGTGAGGAGGAAGAGAGGCGGCGATCATCATCGCACGCATCGTCTCAAGAAGGTATCGATGCTTGCGCTCAGCCACACTGTTCTGAGCATGAGCACTAGGGCAAGAGAACTGTGCAAGAGGATCATGGTTAGCAAGGAATCCTCGCAACGCATGAGAGATATACTCACCAGCTGAATCTGCGCGAAAAACACGAATAGGAGTGGAAAACCGGGTACGAACCATGGCAGCAAATTTTTTGTATATAGATAAGACCTCGCTACGAGAAGACACGAAATAGACCCAAGTGTACCGAGAAAAACCGCCTATAAAGATTATATAGTAGCGATGACCCCCTTTGGAAGCGAAGGGAGCTGGACCCCAAACATCAGAGTGAATGAGATCAAAAGGGCGCTCGGACACTGACTCACTGTGAGGATAGGGTAGCTGAATCTGCTTACCAAGCCTACAACCCAGACAATCCAACGAAGCGTTACCAGAGACAGACCCCAGAACACCACGATGAACCAAGGACGAGAGACGAGAACCACATAAATGGCCAAGACGATGATGCCACTGCTGAAAAGAGCTGGTAGATGCAGCAGGGGCTGCGGGACTGGCGGCGGTGGCAGCGGAGGGAAGACGAAGCCAGTCAAGCTCCCAGAGGCCATCAGAGCGTCGAGGGCCAGCACCAAGCACGTGCAGATTGTTTCTAGTTGTAGGGTCAGATTGTTGACTCTAGTTGTAGGGTCATTCTCCACTTTGATTCGTGTTCTGTTCAGGATCGTTGCACGGGCGCGTGAGGAGTGAGTCGATGTAGAGCGGCCACCATCACGTGTGGAAGCCATGAAATGAGTCGATGTAGTGGCCACAACTGTGGGTGGAAGCCGCGTGAGGAGTCGATGTAGAGCAACCACCGACGCGTGCAGAAGCCGCAAAGTGAGTCGACGAAGAGCAGCCACAATTGTGGACAGAAGCCACGCGAGGAGTCAACGTAGAGCGACCACCAACACGTGCAGAAGCCGCAAAGTGAGTCGGCGAAACATGCAATAGGGCCTGCGGAGGAGCACCGAGCAGAGATGGAAGGTGCACATGCGATACGACGTCTGTAGGACCACCATCGCCACAAGAGTCTGGACAGACAGGAAGAGGAACAACACCATGCAACATAGTCTGTATTTTTTTTAAGCTCACGTACTGATCTGACTTCTGATGGAATCAGATACACCACACGAGGCCCAAAGGAGAATCACTTAGATGAGGCCCAATTGAAAACAATGAGAACACCAGCACGATCGGCAGCAGATCAGAGGAGACCGACGACCGACGGGCAGAGATGGCAAACGACCAGAGGATTCGGCGAAACCCGCACCAGCGAACGGACGGACGACGACCGAATCGGGAGTCGTCGGCGGCGCAATCCAGCACCTCGGCTGGGATCCAACCAAGCAGACGGCGGGCTGAAGCGGAACGAAGCAGCAGCAATTAGCGCGTCCAAGCGCAGCCAGCGGGCTGAACGTTCACGCGCTGAATCGACCATTGGCGGGTTGGATCGAGCCAGTGCTCACGCGCAAGGACCAGAGAGTCCCGACGGGCTAGTAGCATTCCGGCGATTGAATCCAGCTGGAGGTGGCGGGATCAGGCGGCCGGCGGCGGCGATCCAGCGAGGAACGCGGCTGAGGGCGGAATCTAGGCGGGGCGGCGAAGATCAAATCGAAGAGAAACAGCAGCAGGGTCGTTCGGTGGAGGGGTGGACACTGGACAACAGCGACCAGTGGCCTCGCAGGTGGCAGGAGTGGACAGCAAGGTTGACCTGCGGTGGAGGCGCAGAAGAGCAACGCCGGTACAGGAGATGAGCACGGCCAGCCAGAGAAAAGATGCCGGCCTGGAATTGGGATCGGATCACACGAGTTGCGCGTGCTAAAAAAAACCTTTGCTCATGATACCATGTTAGGAGAAATAACAACTTGGCATTATCAGGAGGCAAAAGCCATCATATATACATATACAGGAGGAGGCCAAAGGCCAGAATGCAAACGGCCAAAGGCCATCATAAATATAACTCTAACAGTATACTGTTATGGGTCGGCTGCCCTAGCGCAAAGAACATTTTTCTACAGCAACATCCAGTTCACTGCAAGTTATAGATCTCAGGATTACTACTAGAAGCTGAGCAGGGGAACTAGAGTAGAAGAAACCTGGTTGGATGAAAGCTGAGATAATTTTGTAGCACCTTGTGGTCGCCAGAGTTGAGGATTGTCCTACTAGGGTCGCAGCAACTGCCTGCAAGGTACGCACACGTACAGGGCAGCAATGTTCCACATCGGAATGCTAGAGTTGGTGTGTTAGTGCACATTAGCTATTTGATATCTACATATATATGATCTGTGAAACATCATTATCCATAAATACATGTGCTCGCATACAGTTCATATGTGTTCTTTGTATGATTTATGACCCTCGGTCATTTTCAGTAACATCACAAACATAAATATAGCCCCGTATACTTGCCAATCAATATTAATAACATTCAAGGAACGAGATAGTATAGCAAGTCAAAAGATAAAACACATATTGATTGCCAAAAGGGCGTGTTACCATCTAGTAGGTCCATGTAACTCGTGTAAGCAAGTTGTGCAACAAGCAATAGGCATATTGACCTCATGAGATTTTTGTATGCTAATTTTCAGCTTTTCCTTTGTATTTCCAGCAGCAGACAGTTGATACAAGGGTTCCACGGTCCCCAAACAAAGGTAAATTGCAAAAGGAAGGTCAAAGGAGAAAGAAGAGGAAAGAAGTGAATAGAAGGAAAAGCCTGACAGGTCCTACTTCTGCACGTTGCAGCATGCAGACATTTCTTGTTCCAAATAAGTATGTGTATATTGCAAGGAAACTGATGTTCTTGTCTATTTTCATGGAATGCTATCAGCATTTGGTCTTGCGTGGCAATCTGGCGTGAGACGCAGCACAAGAATACGGTCCAGGCCATTGCAGGATTGGCTTGGCGAAAGGCTCCTATATGGGCGTATACATGACAGTAAGTACACCACTTTGTTTTTCTTTTGTCTGGAAATGCCTCTCTGTTTGCTGCTTCACTCAAAATGCTGCTACGGAGAAAGTTGTACAATATATTTACGAAATTGCTTGACAGACGATACTTGACGCACGATCTGCGAACGACACTGCCTTCCCGTTCAAATCCCGTGCATGCACGCTCACGCTAGCGCTGCCATGTAGTATCGGGCAGGAATCGGGCGCATTTTTATCGTGTGTATAGCAGCGCCGATATATTTACTAGCTCTAGGCAGTTCTATAAATTTTCTGCCAACACTGACAGGCCTATGAGTCTGTCATCTGTGAACCAGTGCCTCTTTGCCCTGGCTCGTGCTTTACTCATTACAATCGGGCATAAACCATAATTTAAGCAGGCCAATTGCATCAAAGTTAACTTGCTACTTGCATATGTAAACTTGCGATCTCACAATTTCACTCCATTTAAACTTGTTGAAAGTCTATGTTGTGAGATCTACATCCTGTCTAGGTACCCTGCTGTTAGTTACTATAAATATCATGCAAATGTTAATAAAACCGGCATTTGATTTGAACTTCAATCTGTTGCAGCAATGGCCACAGTCATCGGCGTGAAATCATATTCTCCCAGTCAAGATGGCAAGGTTGAATTGAGAGTGAAATCCTTCGTGCCAGAACAGTACTCAGATATGGTAGCTCAAGCTGCAAAGTATTGAGGTTACTGGCCTGGACAAGTCTCACTTTGTTCCGGGACAAGTCCTTTTGTGGCCAAGAGGGTCGGTAGCCTTTCAGGTGCTTTCTCATGCTCTGCCATCTATCTTTCTAAAAGAGATTTGCACAATGTAGTGCAACCATGCTGTTAACATCCAAGACCATGTAGAAATATGGATGTAGTAGTAGAGACAGAAGAATTATCTTCACCTTTGTTAGCTGTTTTTAGTGTCATCTCTGGATGATATGATGTCAATTGTCTCTAGTTTGTATATGCAGGAAGTCCCTTGTCGTATGATAAAATTATTGTACTATGTTTAAATGCGTCGGAACCAGCTATGGCCTGCCATTTTGTATGTCTAGGTGCTATTTGTATAATTGTGTCGCGTTCTCCAAGTGGAAGTTCCGCGTGAGTGATTTTTCTGCAATGCGCATTTGAAGTTGTACGAGTATATGACGATTTTAGTGGTACTGACATCTGCATTCGCACAGTTGAAGGGTCTTTTTCTTGAGATGAGTTTGGTTTTCTTTTTGGAGGGGAAGGGACGAGGTTTGGTTAATAGTTTTTTGGACAAGGCAGGCTGGGTTTATTATTGCGCAGCACATGGGGTTGGACTGTATTGTTGTTGATTGGTGAAACAAGAGTTAAAACCAGAAGCTCAGTGCAACTCATAACAATTAATCACAACTTCTAGAAATTTAGTGGAAAGCCATACCAATTTTTGAGGTGCAGAACAGTAACTATTTAGCTACTGTTAGGTATAGTAAACTAATGGTTGGATGGTTAGGAGGGTAGCGGTACCCCCAAACATATTAGGCATCAAACCCATGTTTGATGCTTTGGTGTGTCATTAATGCGGATTACCTTAAGTGGAAGGCGATGTTTCTACTGATAGCTAGGCGGTGACTTCGTCATTCTTGAAGCTTCGTGACTCCGATTTGGTCTTGTGTGGACATTGTATGAGTGTGCGCATGTGTGTCAATATTCTAATCGGTGTTATTAAAGAAAACAAACCTAAGTTTAGTGGTTTAGCTCACTTGACACGCCATACGACACATGACTGGTCGGGTCCACCAGGTGTCTTTGTAGCTCCAGAATGTTTCAGTTTATGTTCCTACCTATTGTCTGGATATACCAAGAGAGATCTACGGTCTAATGAGGCTACTATGGAATATTTACTCATGGGTGGGGCAAGCTCTTCTATTCTGGTTCATGGTTTCTCTTGGCTATATGGTTCATCTAGGGGGGAGATCAGAAACGCAAAAAAAAAATAAAGGGGAATCTCACCCCCTTCTTTATCATAAAGAAAAGATCTATTTTGAAACTTCTTTAGAAAGAAAAAGAAGTTAGTCTAGGGGGAAATTGGGAGCCATAATTTTAGCAAAGGAGACGACAACATGGGCCTTGGCCCAAGATCCTTGTTCCTGACATGAGCACACAGGCAATGTAGGTTGACATGAGTGAGACCAATTAAGGAGTCTGGTCAACGAAAGGAGTATCCAGGTGATAAAATCGATGTCGAATGTCATGGCCTTGACCACAAGGTTTGACACAAATATCATGGACACAAATTCATAGGCTCGCGTATCCCACCATGACAATCACGAAGGAAGCCTCACTCGGAATAGATCTTCACACGAATTAGGCGATCTCCTTACCTTCACAACTCGGTTCCTCAACACACCTTGAAGGCTCTCAAGCACACCTAGATGATCTAGGAGGTGTGCACCCTCCAAAAAATATCAAGAAATTGGGTTGCTTACTGACTAATCTCTTGCTTGTGCCATAAAATATAAGCTTCTCCACACTTCAACACTCATAGTATCTATAGGAAATGAGAGGTTGGAACGCTCATATGATAGGAATGGAACCCATGAAGGAGGGAATATCTGAAAATATGGGTTGGAGAGTGGAGAAAATGTGTTATGAAAGCTTGGCACAACACTCATTGGTCGGGTGCATCATGTATATATAGGGTGGACTAAATCACATAAATCAGAGGGTCTGGATGGATTAAAGGTGGCAACTTTTAACATACCCGAAGGGTCCACCAATGTCGTTTAGAGGTTTCAGACGAGCCTAGAACAAAAAGAACCTCAGTCGATCCGGATGACATATTCTGGCCCATAATGCAAGTGATCTATCCACAAAGGCTTGGAGGCTCTAGATGTCAGACACTCGGAGGGTCCGAATGGAACTTATGGTCTTGACAGTTCACTAATCCTAGCTTGGAGGCTCCTAGTAATCACCATTCAGAGGGTTTGAACTATACTGGATCCTAGGATTTTTCTACTAGATGATCTCGAAATGTCCAGACGGGTATCACTCACAAAATCGGAATGAGACTTCGAAATTGAACTTAACGCGCTCAGATGTACTAGCTTGAATGATGATGCTTCCAAAACAAAAGTTGGCCGCCACTCCTTCGTCTACTCAACTATGGCTCCAAATCCTTCCCTACGCGTGATATTATGTCATAAGGGTTTCTTCGATTTCGACAAATAAGTAATGAATCAAGAGCAAAAACCGGTAAAAATCTGAAGTAATCAATAAGAAATCTCCTGTAAAACACTATAAAATGGAGACTTGAGTAAGCATGTATCATCCAATGCATCCATGACTTTTATGTGACAAGTGTTGGTATAAATAAGTAAAGAAGACGATATGAGGAGCACGAGAAACTACGCCACTTAAAGCAATGGTCCGATCTTAGTTGCCAAGCCAAGCATGTGTTGAAATGTGAGATGGGCCTAGAGCCCATATGACAATTTCAGATTTGATCTCTAAGGGCCCATGTAGGTGGCATGACAAGGTGGGAAGTTTAGTCCCACCATGCTAGTGGAAGGAAAGTTGGAGTGGTTTATAAGGGTGGCTCTTCTACATGCTATTGGAGCTTGAGAAGAGAAAAGGTCCTCGCGCGCTCCTCCTCCGCCGCCCGCCTCGCCACGCCTCGCCTCGCCTCGCCTCGTCACGATGCGCCGCGGGTTGCGGGAACGAGCCGAGCTCACACCTATGCGCTTATTTTTGCCAGTCACCAACGGAGAGGTTCTGACAGCAGGGCCACGATCTGAGACGTCGGATCGTGGGCTGTCACAGACTCGGACATGGGTTTGTCAAGCCCACGTCTCTCCACGCGGCTGCGTCTATATAAGTGTGTTGTGTCTCCTAACCCTAGCCGCCACGAACAGATCACATCTGCTCACTGTTTGCTTAGTACGTGCATGTTTAGATTAAAGTCAGTACGTCATCAACTTAGTCAATGCCATGCTAGTGATTTACTCGTGGATTAATTTAATCGAGAAATTGCCTATTTACTCAACAATCCAAAAACCTATTATGTGTAGGAATTTTTCGGCAAGTGGCTTTGCCGCTGCACTGAAACCGGATAAGTTTACCGGTACGTATTTTAAGCGTTGGCAGACAAAGACCACCTTATGGCTCACGGCTATGAACGTGTTCTGGGTCACCGGTGTGTCCACGGGAACGATTGCTCCTGAACAGGAGAAGGCGTTCAGGGAGGCAACCACTGTGTTTCTCGGAGCAGTTCTTAGCGCGATCGGAGATAAACTGGTCGACGCATATTTACATGTGCATGTCGCCAAGGACTTGTGGGAGGCGCTCGAATCTAAGTTCGGGGCCGCCGATGCAGGGAGCGAGATGTATATTATAGAGCAGTTCCACGATTACAAGATGATTGAGAACCGTCCTGTACTGGAGCAGGCTCATGAAATAATATGCATTGTTAAGGAGCTTGAGCTTCTGAAGTGCGAGTTATCGGGCAAGTTTATCGTGGGCTGCATAATCGCTAAGCTCCCCAATTCCTGGAGGAACTTTGCCACCACTCTGAAACATCAGAGGCGTGAATTCTCTGTGGAGGATGTCATTGGCCATCTGAGTGTTGAGCAGAATTCGAGGGCAAAAGACTCGCACGAAAAAGGGGCCGAAGGGACTTCTGTTGCCAACATGGTGAACCAGAAGAACTTCAACTCCCACAAGCCCAAGGGAAAGAACGGTGTCCAACACAATATCGACTTTAAGAAGAAGGGTAAGAAGACCTTCAAGAAGAACAAGAAGGATGAGGGATGCTTTACTTGTGGGTATGGTAATTTATTTACTGTTTTTCAGTGTTTCAGCCTACCGATTGGTGGGTGGACACAGGTGCAAGTGTTCATGTGTGTGCTGACATTTCATTGTTCACTTCTTACCAGGTCACAGGTCACGGGTCCGTATTGATGGGGAATGGCGCGAGTGCTTCTGTTCATGGTGTTGGCACGGTCGATCTGAAGTTTACTTCGGGAAGGATCGTGCAGCTGAAGAACGTGCAGCATGTCCCCGCCATCAAGAAGAACCTCGTTAGTGGCTCCCTTCTATGTAGAGAAGGGTTTAAGTTGGTTTTCGAGTCTAATAAATTAGTTGTCACGAAATATGGACTCTTTGTTGGAAAAGGTTATGAGAGCGGAGGGATGTTCCGCCTTTCCCTCGCAGATTTTTGTAATAAAGTCGTGAACCATATTCATTCGAATGTTAATGAATCTGAAGTTTGGCATTCACGTCTTTGTCACATTAGTTTCGGTGTTATGACGCGGCTAGCCAAGTTGGATTTAATCCCGAGTTTCACTTTAGCCAAAGGTTCTAAGTGCTTATCATGTGTGCAAGCTAAGCAACCTCATACATTCTGATCTTTGTGAGATGAATGGCGTGTTGACTAAAGGTGGAAAGAAGTACTTCATGACATTGATAGATGATTCCACTAGATATTGCTCTGTATATATGTTAAATACTAAAGATGAGGCTCTACACTACTTTAAAATCTATAAGGCAGAAGTTGAGAATCAACTTGAAAAGAAAATTAAACGAATCCGGTCAGATCACGGTGGAGAGTACTTCTCGAGTGAGTTTGATTCCTTCTGTGCGGAACACGACATTATTCATGAGAGGACGCCTCCCTATTCTCCCCAGTCAAACGGGGTTGCCGAGCGGAAAAACCGTACTCTAACTAATTTGGTTAACGCCATGTTAGATACATCGGGTTTATCCAAGGCATGGTGGGGGGAGGCTATATTGACAGCATGTCATGTCCTGAATAAAGTTCCGACAAAGGATAATGAGATCACTCCCTATGAGAAATGGGCAAAGAGAAGGACAACACTCTCGTACTTGCGTACTTGGGGCTGTTTGGCGAAAGTCAATGTGCCGATCCCCAAAAAGCGTAAGCTTGGACCCAAGACTGTGGACTGCGTTAATTTGGGCTACGCTAAGAACAACGTTGGCTATAGATTTCTAGTAGTGAAATCTGAGGTACCTGACCAGAAGGTCGGTACAATTATGGAGTCTAAGGATGCTACATTCTTTGAGGATATTTTTCTCATAAGAGATATGCAAAGCAGTTCTAGACAGGAATCTGAGGAGACTCCTGAGCCTGCCATTCCTATGGAATATTATGAACAAACACATGATGAAAATCCTGAGGAGGATGACGAGGAAACCCTTGGTAGGGGCAAGAGACAAAGGACTGCAAAGACCTTTGGTGATGATTTCTTCGTGTACCTCGTGGATGATACTCCCACTTCTATTTCAGAAGCGTATGCCTCTCCAGAAGCTGACTACTGGAAGGATGCGGTCCGTAGCGAGATGGATTCCATCATGGCTAATGGGACATGGGAGATCACTGAGCGTCCCTATGGTTGCAAACCATTGGGATGTAAGTGGGTGTTCAAGAAAAAGCTTAGGCCCGATGGTATGAGTGAAAAGTACAAGGCTAGGCTTGTGGCCAAGGGCTATGACCAGAAAGAAGAGGAAGATTTCTTTGATACTTATTCACCTGTGGCTAGACTGACCACCATTCGAGTATTACTCTCATTGGCGGCCTCACATGGTCTTCTCGTCCATCAAATGGATGTTAAGACGGCTTTTCTGAATGGAGAGATAAATGAGGAAATCTACATGCAACAACCAGATGGCTTTGTGATAGATGGTCAGGAAAGAAAGGTGTGTAGGTTGATGAAATCTTTATATGGCCTGAAGCAAGCACCTAAGCAATGGCATGATAAGTTTAATACAACTCTGACATCTGTTGGCTTCGTTGTTAATGAAGCTGACAAATGTGTATACTATCGCCATGGTGGGGGCGAAGGAGTTATACTGTGCTTGTATGTTGATGACATACTGATATTCGGAACCAACCTCAAAGTCATTGAGGAGGTTAAGTCGTTTCTGTCTCAGAACTTTGAGATGAAGGATCTTGGTGTAGCTGATGTTATCTTGAACATCAAGCTACTGAGAAATAAAGAGGGTGGGATCACACTTCTGCAATCCCATTATGTTGAGAAGGTGTTGAGTCGTTCTGGATATTCGGACTGCACACCATCTCAAACACCATATGATCCTAGCGTGTTGATTCGAAAGTCCAAAGGCATGGCTAAAGATCAATTGAGATATTCTCAAATCATTGGTTCACTGATGTACCTAGCGAGCGCAACGAGGTCTGACATCGCGTTTGCTGTGAGCAAACTGAGCCGGTTTGTTTCCAAACCGGGTGATGTACATTGGCATGCTGTTGAAAGAGTTATGCGCTATCTGAAAGGTACTATGAATTATGGACTTCACTATACCGGAGACCCATCGGTACTTGAAGGGTATAGTGATGCGAACTGGATCTCTGATGCTGATGAGATGAAGGCCACAACTGGGTATCTGTTTACTCTTGGAGGTGGCGCTGTTTCCTGGAAGTCTTGCAAGCAAATGATCTTAACGAGATCGACAATGGAAGCAGAATTAACAGCATTAGACACTTCTGGTGTTGAAGCAGGATGGCTTCGAGATCTTTTGATGGACTTGCCACTGGTTGATAAACCGGTTCCGGCTATCCTTATGAACTGTGATAATCAGACTGTCATCACCAAGGTGAAGAGTTCAAAGGACAACATGAAGTCCAACAAACACATAAGAATGAGATTAGAAGCTGTTAGAAAATTAAGAAACTCCAGAGTGATAGCGTTGGACTATGTCCATACGGCTAAGAATCTGGCAGATCCCTTTACGAAAGGGCTATCACGTGTAGTGATAGATAGTGCATCAAGGGAGATGGGTATGAGACCCACATGAGTTACCATGGTGGTAACCCAACCTATGTGATCGGAGATCCCGTGAAGTAGGACCTGGGAAACAAGCCAGTGGTGAACTGAGGAGAGTAACTTTACTAACCCACTCCGTTGGAGATGCAATACTCTCGGAAACTGTATGGAAGGATGACTACTGTCTTAATGTGTTCCAAGGCTTATATGTATAAGCAAGATGCTATCCTACAGAGCGATCTTTGGAGGAACATACCTATGTGAGCCCGACTGCTAGTCACAGTCTATGAGATTGGGGTGATCTCTAATAAGCTCATGAATAGGCCAGGAGTGTGACTTATATGCTCCACCCGAGGGGTCAGCCTTCGGCAGCCCAGTACTAATAAGACATGCGGTGAAACTTCTTTACGCCAAACTGATAATTCAAGGCATAGTCCATTGTTCAGTTGTGAAGAAGTGTAGCTACTTGCTCTAGGTGAAGCTCAACCTTAACAGGTCTTCACTGAAACACTAGTATATCAAAACAACATTTGGAATAAAGGACGAAGTGGGCCCCTGAGATCTGGTGGGGGATTGTTGAAATGTGAGATGGGCCTAGAGCCCATATGACAATTTCAGATTTGATCTCTAAGGGCCCATGTAGGTGGCATGACAAGGTGGTGGGAAGTTTAGTCTCACCATGCTAGTGGAAGGAAAGTTGGAGTGGTTTATAAGGGTGACTCTTCTACATGCTATTGGAGCTTGAGAAGAGAAGAGGCCCTCGCGCGCTCCTCCTCCGCCGCCCGCCTCGCCACGCCTCGCCTCGTCACGACGCGCCGCGGGTTGCGGGAATGAGCCGAGCCGAGCTCACACCTATGCGCTTATTTTTGCCAGTCACTAACGGAGAGGTTCTGACAGCAGGGCCATGATCTAAGACGTCGGATCGTTGGCTGTCACGGACTCGGACGTGGGTTTGTCAAGCCCACGTCTCTCCACGCGACTGCGTCTATATAAGTGTGTTGTGTCTCATAACCCGAGCCGCCACGAACAGATCACATCTGCTCACGCGCACGCCCACCGTCGTTCCTTTGCTGCTGCTGCCGCCGGTGACTCCATCCCGTTCGCCGCGTACACGGTCGACGGGAGAGCAGGTCTCCGAGACCACGCCCTTCTAGTTCCTGTACGGGGTGAGGGGCGAATAGGTTTTTGGGCAGCGATTACGCGACTGCTCGCTTCCGATCGTCTACCTCCTCTACGTCCGCGTCGCCTTCATCATCACCATGTCCACCGACGCCGACCGTGCCGCCACCGAGAAAGCTGAAGCCAACAAGAAGTCCACCGAGGACGCCGCTGCTGCCACCAAAGCTGCGGCCTCTGCATGGCCTACTGGAGGGTATAACTCGTTTATCCCGCTCCTGATTATTTTCATATTAGCAGTACTAGCAGTATGTGTAGATTTGTTTACTGTTTGCTTAGTACGTGCATATTTAGATCAAAATCAGTACGTCATCAACTTAGTCAATGCCATACTAGTGATTTACTCGTGGATTAATTTAATCGAGAAATTGCCTATTTACTCAACAACATGGCAATGGTAAATGGGAGGTGAGAGATGGGACAGTAGTGTCACACTAGCCTTGTAGGGAGGATTTGGCTATTCACGAGTGATTCACCTACCGCGCATCACAAACGAAGGGTAATGTCACAATACTACTTGACAAAGGCATGTCCATTCATCACCATGAATCGAACTCTCGTGCGCCTAACCATTCCACTACAGGAAACACCGTTATTTTAGGCTTTTTACTCCTCTTGCAATTTAAGTATTTTCAGCGTAATTCTTTGTTTCACAACTTTAACTACTTTGTAAGTCTTCTAGGTACTCCAATAGTCAATCCACTAGAGCCTAATGACACCTCAGGTGCGGCAAAACACACCTTGGCTCATTCTTTCTGGAAGAAACCAAAACCTAGGGATTACAAGTAGTACAAGAATACTTGCCACACTAAGGAATTGCATTGCCTTGTTCCGGGGCAAGAAATGAGCTTTGAGTGGATCATCAGTTTCCTCAAAAAATACAGAAATAAATAGTACTAGCGCCGAGAAGCACGACGCACGCCGCGCCCGTGACCACTCCCGTCTATATTTTTCGGAATAAGCAAAAACAACATGTATTATGTGAGAAAATAGAATGAAAAGGAAAATAAGAATTTTATCTTTACCACATGATCTGTGTAGACATCTAGCAAACACTAAATGAATTGACAAATTAAGTAAGCCGGCTGGCCTATTACTTTTTTTTGTAAGCACATATTTTCCCCTAAGTAAGAAAAAATATGATGGACTCGGTAGTAATATGTATTTGGATTCATTCTCATATGCCATGTTTGGTCAATAGTGAGATCAAATGAGATTGTTACCAATGTGTAGATTATATAATAGGAAAATATTTCTTGTTCGGTTTGTGCATCTTTTTCACCTATATTCCGTATCTAGTTCCTAGCCGCCTCTATTTTATTCTTTCTCAAACAAGGTTTTATTTAATAAAATTCAAATTTAAAATTTTGTAAGTAATTTAAACCCCGAATTGGTCATGGTGTAAAAATGGATAGTAATTGACGGAGTGATGTCGTGGTCTAAAAATGTATAGTCATTGCCGTAGGAATTATTTAAACGCAATATCTAGGAATGGCTAATCTGATTATAGAACGTTCATCCCATTGCGCTTTTCAAATTGTGATATAGGATACGTGGTATGTTCATAATTCATAAAATTTTGGCCACTGAGGAATAACTGGTTCTACAATACTCCCTCCATTTCAGAATATAAGGTGTATTGATCTTCATGCAAGTTAACGATTTAAATGTTTGAATAAGATTATAGAATAAAATAGAAACATATGCAATACCTAATAGATAAAATATGAAACTTATTTTCATAATGGATCAAACAATATAAATTTTATATTGTGGATATTGATATATTTTTCTAAAACTCGGTCAAACATGAACTTATTTGACTTTTGAAAAAATAAATACACCTTATATAAAGGAACGGAGGGAGTAGTTTTTTTAAGTAAACACTACCCTCCGCGGATGATCCATTGTCTTGTATTTTTCTCTTTTTCTTTGAATTGGCTGAAGACATAGATTAGGGTATGCCGTGAAGAGGTCGGTCAAGCGATAGTTTTTATTTTCATGTTGCCTCTTCTTGTTGGTTGCTTATAGACTGACGTGATTGATCTCGTCCTAGGGGTGACTTTAGTGATGACATTGTAGCTGAAGCCTTGGTTTGGTTAGCCATAGGGAAGGAGAAGGCGAGGTAGACGACGACAACAACATTGGTTATTCTCCTCACGTAGGTGAATGCACCGAGGGAGAAGGAGGCTTAGTTTTTTTTGAAGTTTTTCTGTATTCCTTCTGGATTACTGTTCACATGAATGCATAGTGCTGATTTACTATTTTTATCGTGGTGTATTGTTCTGGATCACAATTCAGGTATGTTGGGGAACATTGCATGAAAAACAAAAAAATTCCACTCACACACAAGATCTATCCATGGAGATGCATAGCTACGAGAGGGAGAGAGCATCTACATACCCTTGTAGATCGCTAAGCGAAAGCGTTTATCAACGCGGTTGATGTAGTCGTACAACTTTACGATCCGTACCGATCAAGCACTGAACGCACGGCACCTCCGCGTTCAGCACACGTTCAGCTCGATGACGTCCTCGCCTTCTCGATCCAACAAGAGAGGCAAAGTAGTAGATGAGTTCTCGCAGCATGACGACATGGTGACGGTGGTGGTGAAAATGTTCTGCAGGGCTTCGCCAAGCTCAACAGTTTAGGACGGAGGATGTGCTGAGAATCGTTGCATGGAAAACAAAAAAAATTCTATGCATACGCAATGATCTATCCATGGAGATGCATAGCAAAGGGGGAGAGTGTGCCTGCGTACCCTCGTAGGCCGTAAGCAGAAGCGCTTCACAACGCGGTTGATGTAGTCAAACTTCTTCGCGTTTCCCGATCAAGTACCGAATGCACGCCACCTCTGCACACGTTCACCTCAGTGACGTCCCTCACCTTCTTGATCCAGTAAGACGTCGAGGTAGTAGATGAGTTCCGTCAACACGACGACATGGTGACGGTGATGGTGAAGTGATCTCCGCAGGGCTTCGCCTAAGCACTATGAAAATATGACCGAGGGTGTAAACGGTGGAGGGGGCGCCGCACACGGCTAACAATTGATCTGGGTGTGCTAGGCGCCCCCTCCCACATATATATAGGTGGGAGGGAGGGAGGAGCAACCATAGGAGGCGCCCAAGTAGGAGGAATCCTACTTGGAGTCTCTCCCAAGCCGTGCCCCTGCCTTATATAACCGAGGGGGAAGGAAAG
>NC_041385.1:419622337-419643153 GCF_002162155.2 Triticum dicoccoides
AGGAGAGGGAAGGAAGGGGGAGTCCTACTCCACACTTTCCTTCTCCTCATAGGCCGGCCTGCTATGAGGGCGCACCAGCCCCTTGTGGCTGGTGCGTTCCCTCTCTTGGCCCATAAGGACCATATCTTTGCCGGGGTGCCCGAAACTCCTTTCCAGTGACCCGATAAGTACCCGGTACCCTCCAAAACACTTACGGTGTTCGAATACCATCGTCCTATATATCAATCTTTACCTCTTGACCATTTCGAGACTCCACGTCATGTCCGTGATCTCATCCGGGACTTTGAACAACATCCGGTCATCAAATCACATAACTCATATAACACTATATCGTCAACGAACGTTAAGCGTGCAGACCCTATGGGTTCGAGAACTATGTAGACATGACCGAGACACCTCACCAGTCAATAACCAATAGTGGAACCTGGATGCCCGTATTGGATCCTACATATTCTATGAATATATTTATCAATCGAACCGTTATGACAACATACGTAATTCCCTTTGTCCATCGGTATATTACATGCCCGAGATTCGATCATCGTTATCTTCATACCTAGTTCAATCTCATTACCGGCAAGTCTCTTTACACGTTCTGTAATACATCACCTCATGACCAACTCCTTAGTCATTTGCTTGCAAGCTTATGATGTGTATTACTGAGAGGGCCCAGAGATACCTCTCCGATACTCGGAGTGATAAGTCCTAATCTCGATCCATGCCAACTCAACAAACACCTTCAGAGATACCTGTAGAGTATCTTTATGATCATCCAGTTATGTTATGACGTTTGATAGCACACAAGGTATTCCTCCGGTATCCGGGACTTGCATAATCTCATAGTCGAAGGAGTATATATTTGACATGAAGAAAGCAATAACAATAAAACTGAACGATCATTGTGCTAAGCTGACGAATGGGTATTGTCCATCACATCATTCTCCTAATGATGTGATCCCGTTATCAAATGACAACACATGTCCATGGTCAGGAAACCTTAACCATCTTTGATCAACGAGCTAGTCTAGTAGAGGCTTACTAGGGACACGGTATTTGTTTATGTATTCGCACATGTATTTAAGTTTCTGATCAATACAATTCTAGCATGAATAATAAACCTTTATCATGAATAAGGAAATATAAAATAACAACTTTATTATTACCTCTAGGGCATATTGCCTTAAGTTTCCTCCTTGTACTAGAGTCAATAATCTAGTTCACATCGCCATGTGATTTAACACCAATAGTTCACATCGTCATGTGACTAACACCCATAGTTCACATTGCCATGTGACCAACACCAAAAGGGTTTACTAGAGTCAATAATCTAGTTCACATCTGCATGTGATTAACACTCAAAGAGTACTAAGGTGTGATCATGTTTTGCTTGTGAGATAGCAAGGGTCTACCACATTCAGAGCCGTATGTATTTTGCAAATTTCTATGTCTACAATGCTTTGCATGTAGCTACTCTAGCTAATTGCTCCCGCGTTCAATATATATCTAGATTGAGACTTGAATTCATCCGGATCGGCGTCAAAGCTTGCATCAACATAACCCTTTACGATGAACTTTTTTATCACCTCCATAGCCGAGAAACATTTCCTTAGTCCTTTTCAAGTATCTAAGGATAATTTTGACCGCTGTCTGTGGGGGTTTTCCCCACAGTTCACAGTCAAAAAATTTTGACCGCTGTCCAGTGATCTACTCTTGGATCACTATTGTACCCCCTTGCCAGACTCATGGCAAGGCACACAACAGGTTTGGTACACAACATGGTATACTTTATAGAACCTATGGCTGAGGCATAGGGAATGACTTTCATTCTCTCTCTATCTTCTGCCGTGGTCATGTTTTGAGTCTTACTCAACTTCACACCTTACAATACAGTCAAGAACTCCTTCTTTGGCTGATCCATTTTGAAATCCTTCAAAATCTTGTCAAGGTATGTACTCATTGAAAGTCTTATTAAGCGTCTTTATCTATCTCTACAGATCTTGATGCCCAATATGTAATCAGCTTCACTGAGGTCTTTCATTGAAAAACTCTTATTCAAGTATCCTTTTATGCCATCCAGAAATTCTATATCATTTCTAATCTACAATATGTCATCCACATATAATATTAGAAATGCTAAAGAGCTCCCACTCACTTTCTTGTAAGTACAGGCTTCATTGTAAGTCTGTATAAAACCACATGCTTTGATCAAATCATCAAAGCATATATTCCAACTCTGAGATGCTTGCACCAGTCCATAGATGGATCGCTGGAGCTTGCACACTTTGTTAGCACCTTTAGGATCGACAAAACCTTCTGGTTGCATCATATACAACTCTTCTTTAAGATATCCATTAAGGAATGCAGTTTTGACATCCATTTGCCAGATTTCATAATCATTAAATGCGGCAATTGCTAACATGATTCTGACGAACTTAAGCATCGCTACGGGTGAGAAAGTCTCATCATAGTCAACCCCTTCAACTTGTCGAAAACCTTTTGCGACAAGTCGAGCTTTGTAGACAGTAACATTACCATCAGCGTTAGTCTTCTTCTTGAAGATCCATTTATTCTCTATGGCTTCCCGATCATAGGGCAAGTCCACCAAAGTCCATACTTTATTCTCATACGTGGATCCAATCTCAGATTTCATGGCCTCAAGCCATCTGTTGGAATCTGGGCTCATCATAGCTTCTTCATAGTTCGTAGGTTTGTCGTTGTCCAACAACATGAATTCTAGGACATGATTACCATACCACTCTGGTGCGGATCATGCTCTAGTCGACCTACGAAGTTCAGTAGTAACTTGACACGAAGTTTCATGATCATCATCATTAGCTTCCTCTCTTGTTGGTGTAGGCATCACGGGAACAATTTTCTGTGATATGCTACTTTCCAATTCGAGCGAAGGTACAAGTACCTCATCAAGTTCTACTTTCCTCCCACTCACTTCTTTCAAGAGAAACTCCTTCTCTAGAAAGGACCCATCCTTAGCAACAAAGATCTTGCCTTCGGATCTGTGGTAGAAGTGGTGGGGAACGTAGTAATAATTCAAAATTTTCCTACGTGTCACCAAGATCAATCTAGAAGATGCTAGCAATGAGAGAGAGAGAGAGAGAGAGAGAGAGAGAGAGAGAGAAGGGAGTGCATCTTCATACCCTTGAAGATTGCTAAGTGGAAGCATTACAAGAACGTAGTTGATGGAGTCATACTCGCGGCGATTCAAATCACGGAAGATCCAATCTAGCGCCGAACGGACGACGCCTCCATGTTCAACACACGTACAACCCAGGGACATCTCCTCCTTCTTGATCCAGCAAGGGGAGAGGAGAAGTTGAGGGAGAGCTCCGGCAGCATGACGGCGTGGTGGTGGAGCTTGTGGTTATCCTGTAGGGCTTCGCCAAGCACTATGGAGGAGGAGGAGGAGGTGTTGGTGAAGGAAATATGCCCTAGAGGCAATAATAAAGTTATTATTTATTTCCTTATTTCATGATAAATGTTTATTATTCATGCTAGAATTGTATTAATCGGAAACATAATACATGTGTGAATACATAGACAAACGTAGTGTCACTAGTATGCCTCTACTTGACTATATCGTTAATCAAAGATGGTTAAGTTTCCTAACCATAGACATGAGTTGTCATTTGATTAACGGGATCACATCATTAGGAGAATGATGTGATTGACTTGACCCATTCGTTAGCTTAGCACTTGATCGTTTAGTATGTTGCTATTGCTTTCTTCATGACTTATACATGTTCCTATAACTATGAGATTATGCAACTCCCGTTTACCGGAGGAACACTTTGTGTGCTACCAAACGTCACAACGTAACTGGGTGATTATAAAGGAGCTCTACAAGTGTCTGCAAAGGTACTTGTTGAGTTGGAGTATTTCGAGATTAGGATTTCTCACTCCGATTGTCAGAGAGGTATCTCTGGGCCCTCTCGGTAATGCACATCACTATAAGCCTTGCAAGCAATGTAGCTAATGAGTTAGTTGTGGGATGATGCATTACGTAATGAGTAAAGAGACTTGTCGGTAACGAGATTGAACTAGGTATTGAGATACCGACGATTGAATCTTGGGCAAGTAACATACCGATGATAAAGGGAACAACGTATGTTGTTGTGCAGTTTGACCAATAAAGATCTTTGTTGTCGGGTGGTAGGTGCGACATATGCCAACGGGTGGCTTATCATTTGTGGGAGCCAGTAAGACATCGCCGGTGCCTAGAAATGGGATGAGGCGAAGACATGCATGCCGATGGATCTTACCCAGGTTCGGGGCTCTCTGTGGAGATAACACCCCTAGTCCTGCTCTGCGGGGTCTCCGCATGATCACTAGATCAACAAGTGGCTACAAGAGGCTCCTTGAGCTGTTCGGCGAGAGGAAGAAGGGCAAGGCTAGCTCTCTTCTCCCCTCAATGTAGTGTCTTAAACTATCTGAGATCAACCCTTCGCATGGGTGCCCTGGGGGGTTTATATAGGCCTACCCCCAGGGATACAATGGTAATCCGGCTAGGCGTGGGCCCTAGCCGTCAGTGTCTATGTTCACAGGCTTCTCCGCCGGCCGCTGGGGCCCGCCGTCTGGTGGGTCCCATCGGCTGCCGGCCTCTTGGTCGATAAGCAGGTCCCACCGCTTGGGGGTCTTGTCGGGGGCCGGTTACTGTTGCCTCACTCTTGATGACGAGGGCTTTGTCGAGGTAAGCATGGCTACAGTGCCGCCATCTGGTGGGCTCTCACTGTAGCCTTACCTCATCTTGTCTCCTTAATGGTGTGCGTACTTCGAGGGGGGAGCGAGCCGGCTGGCGAGAGCCGGCTACATCCCAGGACGACTGGTGGAGGCGTGGCCGCCTTCGGGTGTCTCTCTGACTGAAGGGGCCCGCCGCCCGCGGGCCGTACTGACAGCCTGTCGTGGGTGGCGTCATGGTCAGCATGGCAACAGTGCCACGCCGGACGAGTCATGGCTGCCCCGTACAACGTACTGTGGCCATGCGTGCTCCGGGATTCGGGGGTGGCAGGCTTCACTGTAGCCACGCCCCGTCTCATCACCGTTATGTGGGTGCAGACTTTGAGGATACGATCTTGGCCGCCTGCCGGGGGTCGGCTTCTTGGAGGCGGTCTCCTCATGGTCGGCTTCTTGGAGTCGGCCCTCTCGTGGCTTTCTTCATGAGAGTTTAGGGCCGGGCCACCTTCCGGTAGTCGGCCTGCGAGACAGCCGGCCAGGGGAAGGCGGCCCCATGCCTTGGGTGCTTGAAGGCTCGATCGGCCTGCCATTTTTTGAAGAGCCAGGGGGAGCCGGCTAGGCTACCCGTGGTCATTTACTCCGACAGTAGTCCCCGAAGCTGGTTGGAATTCATGGCTGAAAGGGGAACGAGAAGCTCAATCAGCTTCCTATCCCGAAAGGCCGACAACTGGGAGCTGGCTTTGATCAGGCATGCTGTCTCGGCGTGGCTTTTTGAAGTGTGAAGGCAGGAACCAGCTGGCGCGTAAGCCAGGCTGCGGGCTGGCTGCTCGTCGCCTGCGTGCCACATGGCACCCTTTGGCTGGAAGGGCCTGTCAGCCCACGCGCGTGATGGGACATCGTCGCAGACCGGGGCCCGCCACTTCCATGCCTCGGCCCAAGTGTGGATCTTCTGTGGCCCGAACGGGCCGCTCACCTTCCGACGCAGTTTCTGCATGTTGTTAGGGCATAATAATCGCGGGGCGTTGGGGAGTGGGCACAGTTAATCCCACGTCCCCCCATGCCTCACCTCCTCGGCTTCGCCGCACGAGGCTATAAGTAGGGGGAGGAGGGGGAGCGGCAGACGCTCGCACGCTCGCCCTCGCTCCGCCATTTTTTCCTCTTCCTCCTCTCCGTCGCCGCAGCTGCTCGCTGCCGTGCCGCCCTTCCACTAATCTCCTTGGTGCGCCGTAGCTTTGCTGTAGCTGAATCGTGCGCCCTCCGCCACCGCGCTCTTCCTGTCACCTCTCCGTCCTCATGGCGCGGTCCAGCTCCTGGGATGGCTCCAACGTCCACGAGGACCGCGTCGACTTCCTCCGCAAGACGCGGCGGTTGCCAGGCACAGATTATGTGTGGGTCTGTCTCACGCCGGAGAGAGAGAGATCTCACCGGTGCCGGAGGAGGACAAGCGGGTAATCTTCCGCTCGCACTGCCTGCGCGGCGTCGGCCTGCCGGCGAGTGGTTTCTTCCACTCCTTTCTTGAGTTCTATAATCTCTAGCCGCACCACCTTACTCCAAACACGGTGGTGCTGCTGTCGGCCTTCATCACTCTGTGCGAAGGCTTCCTTGGCGTCCTCCCCACTCTCGAACTTTGGGAGGAATTCTTCCAGTCCAAACTTGGCACCGTCGTCACGGGCGTGCCTGCCCCATGCGGCGCTTTCATCGCCGTGCGGAGACCGACGGGCGACAACCCATTTCCGCCCATCGTGTTGATCCAGTCGGTGAAGCTCTGGCAAAAATCTTACTTCTACGTGAAGAACGTCGCTCCGCAAGGCGACTTTGTCAATCTGCCGGCTTACGCAGCCGGCCCGCCAGCTGGGAGGCGGCCTTCATGGTCCTACCGAGCCAAGACATTGTCTCCGGCTGGTGCTGCCGCTGTCGCACGACTCCGGGTGCTGGTCCAATCGGAGGGCCTGACCGGGTCCGACCTGATAGCCGCCTTTGTGGAGCGCCGGGTGCTCCCACTCCAAGGCCGCCCTCACATGATTTGCCAGATGAGTAGTCGTTTCTACCCAAGTCGGCTAAGCACCAAGGAGATGCCTCATGACGAGGTATCTTACATGGTGAATTATGTCGCCAACTGCAAGCTCACTAAGGAGTGGCGGTTCGACAAGGAGCCATACTCTCGCGCCAATCCTCCGCCTTCGGTATGCTTCCCTTCTTTTCTTCTTCTCTTGTTGCCGAGTTCATACCAGCCGACTCTTGATCAGTCATCTTGTTTTTAACAGAGCTCCCTCCTTCAACCGGCGGTCGGAGCCGCGGGGGTGGAGCGCCAGTTCGTCCCCGACCGTGCGGCGGACGACTTGGACAATCCTGACTTGGGGCGGCCGCTCTAGACAACGACGCCGTAGGGGGAGGCGGCGAGGCAGGCGGCTCTGGGTTCGGGGTTGGCTTCGAGGACTGGCCGGATGACGATGAGACCGAAGTTGTTCCGTGCCGTCAGCCGGTGCCCGACCATCAAGGCGCAGGCTCATCTGTCGCGCCGGCTGTTCGTGGTGGCGCGCAGAAACGCCGGGCCGCGCCGACCTTCTTCGGCAGTCGGCCAAAGAAGCCCAAGGGTACTACAGCGGCGACCAAGCAGGACGAGGCGGCCACGAAAGCAGCCCGCTTCTGCAAGGTGGTGAAGCAGCCGCAGGTGGTTTCGGCGTAAGTGTCAATTCTCTCACGCCTTTCTTTTTTCTCTTTGGTTGACATTCTTCTAAGCCTTTTCATTGACTTATCAAACAGGGCTCCGCTTTCTCTCGAGCGGACCATTGCCGCCTCCGTAGTTGGAGCGGCGGGAGGGTCTGCGAGCGCCCGCCGCGTGGACCCCCGTGCCGATCTCCTAGCGGCGATGGAGCAGAACATGCGAGAGGCACGGGAGGAGTGGAAGGCGGAGGAGCAGAGGGCGGCCACTGCCAGAGCGGCTCAGGAGACGACGGAGGAGTCGGCGGAGGCGCAAGCCGATGCAGCGGCCAAGGCTCAAGCGGAGGCTGCGGCCGCGGAGAGGGCGGCGGAGGCCCTGCGTAACTAGCCTCCGCAGTTCATCATACCCCTTCGCGCCGCAGCTCCCGATATCCTAGTGCCCCCGCCGGAGGAAGCCGGCTGCGACCAGCCGGCAATGGAGAGGGAGGAGGGCGACACAGTCGTCCTGGAGGGGGAGGCGGCACCGCCATCGCCGCCTGGAACGGACCAAGGCGGCCGGCCTGGCGCGCCGCCTGAGCAGCCGGCTGGAGGCGAGCCGACTGTGAGGGCGGACCTTGTGGTCCTGTCGCCGTCTCGTTGGCGTGTAGGGAAGGCAACTTCAGCGCCGGACCCGCAGAAAGCCGCGGGCTCCAGCTCGTCGGCCCAGGATCTGGAGACGGCCAGCGCCAGCTTGCCGGGGTAGAAGCCAGGCGGTGGGACGGCCGTGCTGAACATGGCGGCGCAAGACGTCCGGAACCGGCTTCAGTCCCAGGCCGCCGCGCTGAAGCAGTATACTCAAGAGTTTCTTGCGACGCGGACGGCCATTCGGGTGAGTCCTCCCGCTTTTCGTTGATTGCTCTTGATTTCTTCCATGGGGGCGCGTCAGCACACCCACTGGGTGTAGTCCCCGAGTTCTGAGTCGGCTGCTAAGCAGGCGGCTTGGAACTTCTTAGTAGACTTTGATTGCTGTCTTGTCCTTATTCGCACCTCCGTCCTATTTGCAGGACTATCACAACCTCCGCGCGACTGCCTTCAACTCCCAGACCCAGGAGATAAACCAGAAGACCACTGATCTGACCGAGAGCCGGAGTAAGTGCTTCATTTTTTATCTCATGTGGGGGCGCATCAGCGCACCCACTGGGTGTAGTCCCTGAGATTTGGGTCGACTGCTGAGCAGTCGGGTCAGATCTTTCCTGACGACTTCTTCCTTATTGCTTTTTTCTTCTTCTTCATATCTGCAGGAGCCAATGCCGACCTGAGGGAGCAGCTAGGTGGGGCCCAGACCGCCCTTCACGCCAAGGAAGCTGAGTGCAATGCCTTAGCTCAGGAACGTGATCGCCTGGCCAAAAAACTGGCCGACCAGGAGGAGAGCCATAAGGCGGCCCTGAAGGCGGCGCAGGACAGCAAGGTCGTCCTCGAAGCCGAATATGAGACCGAGGCGGTGAGCTGGGCTGAGGCAAGGCAAGCGCTGAGCGAAGGCTATGGCCGGATTGAAGATTTGATTGACGGTAGGCCTTCTTCTTCTTCGTTCCTTTGCTCGCCCCCTGTCATCTGGTCTATCTTCTGACTTTGTTCTACTTCTTTCTTCTTTGTGCAGATTACTTCCCTGGTTACTCCGTTGTCGCCAACCAAGCCATCGAGGCTCACCGTCATGCACGATGACAGTGGGGTTGAGATCGCACCAGATGTTGGCCGGTCGCGTGAGGAGCAGCTTCTGGCGATTCAAGCCCGCCTTCAGACGACTTACCGTATGCTCCGCTGTCTTCAGCATGCCGGGGCGCAGGTGCTGGCCGCCCTCTGGCCCGGCGAGGTGGTTCCCCGCACCCCCAGTCGGACTGCCGACTGGCTGTAGGTAGCAGTCGGCCGCTTCGAGGCCTGGAAGGCCTCTGCAGCTCGGTCCGGCGCTAGGCGGGCGCTAGAGTTCGTCCGAGCTTGGTATCCTGGGCTGAACTTGGCCCAGCTGAACACCTGACGGCAGGAGGCCAACGAGGAGCTGGAGGCGGTGCGGCCGACTATCATCCAGCGCGCCTCGGCGATCGCCGACTACACTAACACCAGTGCCTTTGCCACTGAGGTAAATGATGATGGCATCGCTCAGCCGGAGGAGTGGTTCGGGCTGAACCCGGCAGAAGGTGAAGACTCGGCAGAGGAGATTGATTCCAGCTACGAGGGCAAAGAGGAAGAGGGGGAGGATGGTGAAGACATCGTGCCAGATGGTGGAGCTACCAGCCAGCCTCAGCCTGATCGTGCCTCCAGCAACGAGGCGCGTACGAGCGCTCCGCCTGCAACAGGTGAGGATCATGCCGAGACTCGCCAGCCGGCCACTCCTCCAGCCAGCACTGCCGTCTCCACCAACCTGCCCGACTCGCCTGTTGCTCCCTTGGCCTGATCCGCCGTCTTTGCTTTCCTGCTCGTTACTCTTTGAACAACTTTTATTAAATATGCGTAGTTCCACCCACTGGGGGTGTATTCAAACTATGTTGAATGCTGGCCTTTCGAAGGCATTTTGTGTAAATATAATCATGCATGTGCTTGGCTTCCATTCATATTTGCTTTTCATCCTTTTAGCTGTTTCCTTTGCCGCCCTCCCTTGGTCGCCGCCTTCCTAGCCGGACAGTTGCTCTGTAGTCTGTGGCTGGGGAAGGGCTTGGCCGTTTGGGAGGACAACTACTCAAGCTTTCTTAGATTGTAGCAAGGTGAATGGGAAGTTGGCCAGCCGGCTGCTCTAATAGCCGGTTGGCGGGGTGGGAGGCCAACTTGTGTTATATAAGTTCGTTAGTCCTTAGCCGTTTTTCATGTGGGCATCCTTTCCTGCCTTTGGCTCTTGCCAGCCAGACATTCGATTCTTCGAGCTGCGACTTTCAACAAGAGAGGGCTTGGGTGCCGGCACACTACTTGTCTGACTGCAGGTAGAACTTGAATATAACTCAAGGCGGCAAGTCCCCGGGCCGACTGATCGAACCCGGTGCCGGACGAGAAAACAAATGTAGTAACATAATCATAGGCATGATACTCATCATACATAGATAAAAGAGGGTAGTCCCCGAGTTCTCCTCGGGGGGCCCGTTGCCTCATACTTAATACAAAAGGTAGCATGGTACATACTGCATTTTAACTGTAAAATCTTCGAAGGAGATTGGCGTTCCATGGTCATTTTGACTCCTTGCTGGAATCATCTCTCTTGTGTGCCTTCGGCTTCTACGCGTCGATCAGGTAGTAGGAGTCGTTGCCTAAGGCCTTGCTAATGACGAAGGGGCCTTCCCAAGGGGCCGAGAGCTTGTGCTGGCTGGCTGTTCGCTGGATCAGTCGGAGCACAAGATCACCCTCTTGGAAGGATCTTGGCTTGACCTTCCGGCTGTGGTAGCGGCGTAAACCCTACTGGTAGATGGCGGACCGGCTGAGGCTAACAGTCGGCCTTCTTCAAGCAGGTCGACGCCGTCTTCTCACGCTTGGCCTCCGCCTCCGTGTACATGGTGACCCGAGGTGAGTCGAACTCAATGTCAGTTGGGATGACAGCCTCGGCACCATATACAAGGAAGAAAGGGGTGAAGCCGGTTGACTTGTTCGGGATAGTGCGCAAACTCCAGAGGACGGCCGGCAGCTCGTTGAGCCAACAGCCGGCCAAACGCTCCAGTGGCACGACCAATCGGGGACTACTGTCGGAGATGCGAGCCTCGCCACGAAGATCGGCGAGGCAGCTCGCCGCACAGGCGTCGGTGACGCCTTGCAGTGCGTCGGGGCAAGCGCCATCGGGCGTGCCGGGCTGGCTACGCTTGCTGGGGAGGAAAAGGGTTCCCGTCCAGAGCAGGTCTCCGAACGACGGTGCACCTGGCCCCACAGTGGGCGCCAAATGTCGGGTGGTAGGTGCGACATATGCCAACGGGTGGCTTATCATTGTGGGAGCCAGTAAGACATCGCCGGTGCTTGGAAACCGGATGAGGCGAAGACATGCACGCCGGCGGATCTTACCCAGGTTCGGGGCTCATCGTGGAGATAACACCCTTAGTCCTGCTCTGTGGGGTCTCCGCATGATCACTAGATCAATAAGTGGCTACAAGAGGCTCCTTGAGCTATTCGGCGAGAGGAAGAAGAAGGGCAAGGCTAGCTCTCTTCTCCCCTCAATGTAGTGTCTAAAACTATCTGAGATCAACCCTTCGCATGGGTGCCCTGGGGGGTTTATATAGGCCTACCCCCCAGGGATACAATGGTAATCCGGCTGGGTGTGGGCCCTAGCCGTCAGTGTCTATGTTCACCGGCTTCTCCGCCGGCTGTTGGGGCCCACCGTCTGGTGGGTCCCGCCGGCTGCCGTCCTCTTGGTCGACAGGCAGGTCCCACCGCTTGGGGGTCTTGTCGGGGGCCGGTTACTGTTGCCTCACTCTTGATGACGAGGGCTTTGTCGAGGTAAGCATGGCTACAGTGCCGCCACCTGGCGGGCTCTCAGTGTAGCCTTACCTCGTCTTGTCTCCTTAATGGTGCGCGTACTTCAAGGGGGGAACGAGCCGGCTGGCGAGAGCCGGCTACATCCCAGGCCGACTGGTGGAGGCGTGGCCGCCTTCGGGTGTCTCTCTGACTGAAGGGCCCGCCGCCCGCAGGCCGTATTGACAGCCTATCGTGGGTGGCGTCATGGTCAGCATCACTGTAGCCATGCCCCATCTCATCACCGTTATGTGGGTGCAGACTTTGAGGGTACGATCTTGGCCGCCTGCCGGGGGCCGGCTTCTTGGAGTCAGTCTCCTCGTGGCTGGCTTCTTGGAGTCGGCCCTCTTGTGGCTTTCATCATGAGAGTTTAGGGCTGGGCCGCCTTCCGGTAGTCGGCCTGCGAGACAGCCGGCCAGGGGAAGGCGGCCCCATGCCTTGGGTGCTTGAAGGCTCGATCGACCTGTCATTTTTTGAAGAGCCAGGAGGAGCCGACTAGGCTACCCGTGGTCATTTACTCCGACATTCGTAGAATATGTAGGAGCCAATATGAGCATCCAGGTTCCGCTATTGGTTATTGACCGAAGACGTGTCTCGGTCATGTCTACATAGTTCTCGAACCCGTAGGGTTTGCACGCTTAAAGTTCGGTGATGATCTGTATTATGAGTTTTTTTGTTTTGATGTACCAAAGTTAGTTCAGAGTCCCGAATATGATCACGGACATGACGAGGAGTCTCAAAATGGTTGATATGTAAATATCGATATATTGGACGACTATATTCGGACACCAAAAGTGTTCCGGGTAGTTTCGGAGAAAGCCGGAGTGCTGGAGGGGTTACCGGAACCCCCCGGGGGAGTATTGGGCCTTAGTGGGCTTTAGGGGAGAGAGAGGGCAGCAACCCAGGAGGTGGTGCGCCTCCTCCCATGAGGGGTCCGAATTGGACTAGGGGAGGGGGGCGCACCCCCTTTCCTTCTCCTCTTTCCCTCTCTTTCCTTCCCCTTCCCTCTTCATAGTTTGACTAGGAAAGGGGAGTCCTACTCCTACTAGGAGGAGGACTCCCCCTCCTTGGCATGCCCCAAAGGGCCAGCCCCCCTTTCTCCTTTATATATGGGGGCAGGGGGGCACCCTAGAACACACAAGTTGATATGTTGATCTCTCCTAGCCGTGTGCGGTGCCCCCTCCACCATATTCCACCTCGGTAATATCGTAGCGGTGCTTAGGTGAAGCCCTGCGTCGGTAGCATCATCGACACCGTCATCACGCCGTCGTGCAGACGGAACTCTCCTGCAAAGCTCTACTGGATCGGAGTTCGTGGGACCTCATCGAGCTGAACGTGTGCTGAGCTCGGAGGTGCCGTACGTTTGGTATTTGATCGGTCGGATTGTGAAGACGTACGACTGCATCAACCGCATTGTGCTAACGCTTCCGCTTTTGGTCTACGAGGGTACATGGAAAACACTCTCCTCTCTCGTTGCTATGCATCACCATGATCTTGTGTGTGCGTAGGAATTTTTTTGAAATTACTACATTCTCCAACAGTGGCATCCGAGCCAGGTTTTATGCGTAGATGTTATATGCACGAGTAGAACACAGTGAGTTGTGGGCGATACAAGTCATACTGCTTACCAGCATGTCATACTTTGGTTCGACGATATTGTTGGATGAAGCGGCCCGGACCGACATTACGCGTACGCTTACGCGAGACTGGTTCTACCGACGTGCTTTGCACATAGGTGGCTGGCGTTTGTAAGTTTCTCCAACTTTAGTTGAACCGAGTGTGGCTACGCCCGGTCCTTGAGAAGGTTAAAACAACACTAACTTGACGAACTATTGTTGTGGTTTTGATGCATAGGTAAGAACGGTTCTTGCTCAGCCCGTAGCACCCACGTAAAACTTGCAACAACAAAGTAGAGGACGTCTAACTTGCTTTTGCAGGGCATGTTGTGATGTGATATGGTCAAGACATGATGCTAAATTTTATTGTATGAGATGATCATGTTTTGTAACAAAGTTACCGGCAACTGGCAGGAGCCATATGGTTGTCGCTTTATTGTATGCAATGCAATCGCCCTGTAATTGCTTTACTTTATCACTAAGCAGTAGCGATAGTCGTAGAAGCAATAGGTGGCGAAACGACAATGATGCTACGATGAAGATCAAGGTGTCGCACCGGTGACGATGGTGATCATGACGGTGCTTCAGAGATGGTGATCACAAGCACAAGATGATGATGGCCATATCATATCACTTATATTGATTACATGTGATGTTTATCCTTTATGCATCTTATTTTGCTTTGATTGACGGTAGCATTATAAGATAATCTCTCACTAAATTTCAAGTTATAAGTGTTCTCCCTGAGTATGCACTGTTGCGAAAGTTCTTCATGCTGAGACACCACGTGATGATCGGGTGTGATAGGCTCTACATCCAAATACAACGGGTGCAAAAAAGTTTCACACGCGGAATACTCAGGTTAAACTTGACGAGCCTAGGATATACAGATATGGCCTCGGAACACTGGAGACCGAAAGGTCGAGCGTGAATCATATAGTAGATATGATCAACATAGTGATGTTCACCATTGAAAACTACTCCATCTCACGTGATGATCGGACATGGTTTAGTTGATTTGGATCACGTGATCACTTAGATGATTAGAGGGATGTCTATCTAAGTGGGAGTTCTTAAGTAATATGATTAATTGAACTTTAATTTATCATGAACTTAGTCCTGATAGTATTTTGCAAATTATGTTGTAGATCAATAGCTCGCGTTGTTGCTTACCTATGTTTATTTTGATATGTTCCTACGGAAAAACTATGTTGAAAGATGTTAGTAGCAAAGATGCGGATGGCTCCATGATCTGAGGATTATCCTCATTGCTGCATAGAAGAATTATGTCCTTGATGCACCGCTAGGTGACAGACCTATTGCAAGAGCAGATGTAGACGTTATGAACGTTTAGCTAGCTCAAAATGACGACTGCTTGATAGTTTAGTGCACCAGGCTTAATGGCTTAGAATCGAGACTTCAAAGACGTTTTGCACGTCGTGGACCATATGAGATGTTCCAGGAGTTGAAATTAATATTTCAAGCAAATACCCGAGTTAAGAGATATGAAGTTTCCAATGAGTTCTATAGCTAAAAGAAGGAGGAGAATTGCTCAACTAGTGAGCATGTGCTCAGATTGTCTGGGTACTACAATCACTTGAATCAAGTGGGAGTTAATCTTCCAGATAAGATAGTGATTGATAGAGTTCTCTAGTCACCATCACCAAGTTACTGGAACTCCGTGATGAACTATAGTATGCAAGGGATGACGAAAACGAGTCCCGAGCTCTTCATGATGTTGAAATCGACGAAGGTAGAAATCAAGAAAAGAGCATCAAGTGTTGATGATTGACAAGACCACTAGTTTCAAGAAAAGGGCAAAGGGAAAGAAAGGAAACTTCAAGTAGAATGACAAGCAAGTTGTCACTCCCGCGAAGAAGCCGAAAGCTGGACCAAAGGCTGAAACTGAGTGCTTACACTGCAAAGGAAATGGTCACTGGAAGCGGAAATGCCCTGAATATTTGGTGGATAAGAAGGATGGTAAAGTGAATAAGGGTATATTTGATATATAGGTTATTGATGTGTACCTTACTAGTCTTTCTTGTAGCCCCTGAGTATTTGATACTTGTTCGGTTGCTAAAAAATTAGTAACTCGAAACAGGAGTTACAGAATAAACAGAGACTAGTTGAGGGTGAAGTGACGATGTGTGTTGGAAGTGGTTCCAAGATTGATATGATCATCATCGCACACTCCCTATACTTTCGAGATTAGTGTTGAACCTAAAATAAATGTTATTTGGTGTTTGCATTGAGCATAAATATGATTGGATCATGTTTATTGCTATACGGTTATTCATTTAAGTCAAATAATAATTGTTGTTCTATTTACATGAATAAAACCTTCTATGGTCATACACTCAATATAAATGGTTTATTGAATCTCAATCGTAGCGATACACATATTAATAATATTGATGCCAAAAGATGCAAAGTTGATAATGATAGTGCAACTTTTTTGAGGCACTGCCGTTTGGGTCATATCGGTGTAAAGCGCATGAAGAAACTCCATAAAGATGGGTTTTTGGAATCACTTGGTTATGAATCATTTGATGCTTGCGAACCGTGCCTTTTGGGCAAGATGACTAAAACTCTGTTCTCCGGAACAATGGAACGAGCTACTGACTTATTGGAAATAATACATATCGATGTATGCGATCCAATGAGTGTTGATGCTCGTGGCGATCCAATGAGCAGATATGGGTATATCTACTTAATGAAACACAAGTCTGAAACATTTGAAAAAGTTCAAACAATTTCAGAGTGAAGTGGAGAATCATCGTAACAAGAAAATAAAGTTTCTACGCTCTGATTATGGAGGAGAATATTTGAGTTACGAGTTTGGCCTTCATATAAAAATGTGGAATAGTTTCACAACTCACGCCACCTGTAACACCACAGCGTTATGGTGTGTCCGAACGTCGTAACCGCACTTTATTGGATATAGTGCGATCTATGATATCTCTTATCGGTTTACCACTATCGTTTTGGGGTTATGCATTAGAGACAGCTGCATTCACATTAAATAGGGCACCATCTAAATCCGTTGAGATGACACTGTATGAACTATGGTTTAGCAATAAACCTAAGCTGTCGTTTCTTAAAGTTTGGAGTTGCGATGCTTATGTAAAAAAGTTTCAACCTGATAAATGCGTCTTCATAGGATACCCAAAGGAGACTGTTGGGTACACCTTCTAATCACAGATCTGAAGGCAAAATATTCGTTGCTAAGAATGGATCCTTTCTAGAGAAGGAGTGTCTCTCGAAAGAAGTGAGTGGGAGGAAAGTAGAACTTGATGAGGTAACTGTACCTGCTCCCTTATTGGAATGTAGTTCATCACAGAAATCATTTTCTGTGATTCCTACACCAATTAGTGAGGAAGCTAATGATATTGATCATGAAACTTCAGATCAAGTTACTACCGAACCTCGTAGGTCAACCATAGTAAGATCCGCACCAGAGTGGTACGGTAATCCTAGTATGGAGGTCATGTTACTTGACCATGGCGAACCTACGAACTATGAGGAAGTGATGATGAGCCCAGATTCCACAAAATGGCTTAAGGCCATAAAATCTGAGATGGGATCCATGTATGAGAACACAGTGTGGACTTTGGTGGAATTGCCCGATGATCGGCAAGACATTGAGAATAAATGGATCTTCAAGAGGAAGACGGACGCTGATAGTAGTGTTACTATCTACAAAGCTCGACTTGTTGCGAAAGGTTTTCGACAAGTTCAAGGGGTTGACTACGATGAGACTTTCTCACCCGTAGCGATACTTAAGTCTTTCCGAATCATGTTAGCAATTGCCACATTTTATGAAATCTGGCAAATGGATGTCAAAACTGCATTCCTTAATGGATTTATTAAAGAAGAGTTGTATATGATGCAACCAGAAGGTTTTGTCAATCCTAAAGGTGCTAGCAAAATGTGCATGCTCCAGCGATCCATCTATGGACTGGTGCAAGCATCTCAGAGTTGGAATATACGCTTTGATGAGTTGATCAAAGCATATGGTTTTATACAGACTTTTGGAGAAGCCTGTATTTACAAGAAAGTCAGTGGGAGCTCTGTAGCATTTCTAATCTTATATGTAGATGACATATTGTTGATTGGAAATGATATAGAATTTCTGGATAGCATAAAGGGATATTGAATAAGCGTTTTTCAATGTGAGACCTCGGTGAAGCTGCTTACATATTGGGCATCAAGATCTATAGATCAAGATGCTTAATTGGACTTTCACAAAGCACATACCTTGCTTGGTAATTTTTTGAATAAGTTCAAAAATGGATCAGTCAAAGAAAGGGTTCTTGCCTGTATTACAAGGTGTGAAGTTGAGTAAGACTCAAAACCCGACCATGGCAGAAAATAGAAAGAGAATGAAAAGTCATTCCCTATGCCTCAATCATAGGTTCTATAAAGTATGCTATGCTGTGTACCAGACCTATTGTATACCTTGCTCTGAGTTTGACAAGGGAGTAAAATTTTGATCTAGGAGTAGATCACTGGACATCGGTCAAGAATATCCTTCATGAGGACTAAGGAGATGTTTATTGATTATGGAGGTGATAAAAGTGTTCATCGTAAAGAGTAACATCGGTGAAAGCTTTTACACTGATCCAGATGACTCTAAGTCTCAATCTGGATACATATTGAAAGTGGGAGCAATTAGCTAGAGTAGCTCCGTGCAGAGCATTGTAGACATAGAATATTTGCAAAAATACATACGACTCTAAATGTAACAGACCTGTTGACTAAACTTCTCTCACAAGCAAAACATGATCATACCTTAGTACTCTTTGGGTGTTAATCACATAGAGATGTGAACTAGATTATTGACTCTAGTAAACCCTTTGGGTGTTGATCACATGACGATGTGAACTATGGGTGTTAATCACATACAAATGTGAATATTGGTGTTAAATCACATGATGATGTGAACTAGATTATTGACTCTAGTGCAAGTGGGAGACTGAAGGAAATATGCCCTAGAGGCCATAATAAAGTTATTATTTATTTCCTTATTTCATGATAAATGTTTATTATTCATGCTAGAATTGTATTAACCGGAAACATAATACATGTGTGAATACAAAGACAAACGTAGTGTCACTAGTATGACTCTACTTGACTAGCTCGTTAATCAAAGATGGTTAAGTTTCCTAACCATAGACATGAGTTGTCATTTGATTAACGAGATCACATCATTAGGAGAATGATGTGACTGACTTGACCCATTCCGTTAGCTTAGCACTTGATCGTTTAGTATGTTGCTATTGCTTTCTTCATGACTTATACATGTTCCTATAACTATGAGATTATGCAACTCCCGTTTACCGGAGGAACACTTTGTGTGTTACCAAACGTCACAGCGTAATTGGGTGATTATAAAGGAGCTCTACAGGTGTCTCCAAATGTACTTGTTGAGTTGGCGTATTTCGAGATTAGGATTTGTCACTCCGATTGTCGGAGAGGTATCTCTGGGCCCTCTCGGTAATGCACATCACTATAAGCCTTGCAAGCAATGTAGCTAATGAGTTAGTTGCGGGATGATGCATTACGTAACGATTAAAGATACTTGCCGGTAACGAGATTGAATTAGGTATTGAGATACCGACGATCGAAGTCTCGGGCAAGTAACATACCGATGACAAAGGGAACAACGTATGTTGTTGTGTGGTTTGACCAATAAAGATCTTCGTAGAATAGGAGCCAATATGAGCATCTAGGTTCCGCTATTGGTTATTGACCGGACACATGTCTCGGTCATGTCTACATAGTTCTCGAACCCGTAGGGTCCGCATGCTTAAAGTTCAGTGACGATCTGTATTATGAGTTTTTGTGTTTTGATGTACCGAAGTTAGTTAGGAGTCCCAGATATGATCACGGCCATGATGAGGAGTCTCGAAATGGTTGAGACGTAAAGATCGATATATTGGACGACTATATTCGGACACTGGACGTGTTCCGGTAGTTTCAGAGAAAGCCGGAGTGCCGGAGGGGTTACCGGAACTCCCCGGGGGAGTATTGGGCCTTAGTGGGCTTTAGGGGAGAGACAGGGCAGCAGCCCAGGAGGTGGTGCGCCCCCCATGAGGGGTCCGAATTGGACTAGGGGAGGGGGGCGCACCCCCTTTCCTTCTCCTCTTTCCCTCTCTTTCCTTCCCCCTTCCCTCTTCCTAGTTAGACTAGGAAAGGGGAGTCATACTCCCACTAGGAGGAGGACTCCCCCCCTCCATGGCATACCCCAAAGGGCCACCCGGCCTCCCCCTTGCTCCTTTATATACGGGGGCAGGGGGGCACCCTAGAACACACAAGTTGATCTGTTGATCTCTCCCAGCCGTGTGCGGTGCCCCCCTGTCACGCCCAATATGCGACCCTATCCAAAAGGAACTCGAAGGTCCCACCCAGAATAGACCCGCATATTGAAACGCTTTTGCAAGGTGGATATCATTACATCAACATTACATAATAGATGGGGATACATACAAGAGGCATACAATGCCACACGAATACAACATCACAATACATAAGAGCATCATCCGACTACGGATGAAACAGAAACAGAAACTCAAACGACATCCACCCTGCTAGCCCAGGCTGCCGACCTGGAACCTATCCCCTGATCGAAGAAGCAGAAGAAGAACTCAATGCAAGCAAGCATCGCTCTCGCGTCATGATCATCGCAAAACCTGTACCTGCAACTGTTGTTGTAGTAATCTGTGAGTCACGAGGACTCAGCAATCCCATTACCATGGGTATCAAGACTAGCAAAGCTTAAAGGGAAAGGAAGGGGTAAAGTGGTGAGGCTGCAGCAGCGACTAAGCATATATGGTGGCTAACATACGCAAATAAGAGCGAGAAGAGAGCAAGCAGAACGGTCGAGAAGCTAGCAATGATCAAGAAGTGATCCTGAAGTCCTACTTACGTCAAACATAACCCAGAAACCGTGTTCACTTCCCGGACTCCGCCAAAAAGAGACCATCACGGCTACACACGCGGTTGATGCGTTTTAATTCGGATCTGGTGTCAAGTTATCTACAACCGGACATTAACAAATTCCCATCTGCCTATAACCACAGGCACGGCTTTCGAAAGATTATACCCTGCAGGGGTGTCCCAACTTAGCCCATGACAAGCTCTCACGATCAACGAAGGAATAGACCTTCTCCCAAGAAGACCCGATCAGACTCGGAATCCCGGTTTACAAGACATTTCGACAATGGTAAACAAGACCAGCAAAGCCACCCGATGCACCGACAAATCCTGATAGGAGCTGCACATATCTCGTTCTCAGGGCACACCGGATGAGTAAGACGTTGGGTTGGCATAGACCCTAGTTGCCCAGGGGGCGCCGGACATCGCTCGGTTCGGACCAACACTTAGACAAGCACT
>NC_041385.1:419643526-419707326 GCF_002162155.2 Triticum dicoccoides
GGGGGGTAAAATAAAGATGACCCTCGGGATGCGCGACTCCCAAGGGAAAAAGGGCTAGGTGAGGCAAATGGTAAAACCAATGTTGGGCCTTGCTGGAGGAGTTTTATTCAAAGCGAACTGTCAAGGGGGTCCCATAAATCACCCGACCGCGTAAGGAACGTGAAATCCGGGAACATAACACCGGTATGACGGAAACTAGGGCGGCAAGAGTGGAACAAAACACTAGACAAAATGCCGAGTCTTCCACCCTTTACCAAGTATATAGATGCATTAATAATATAAGAGATATTGTGATATCCCAACCAAAATCCTGTCCACCATGGAGAAATCTTCAACTTCACCTGCAACTAGCAACGCTATAAGAGGGCTGAGCAAAGCGGTAACATAGCCAAACAATGGTTTGCATAGGAAAGGTGTCAAAGGTTAGAGGTTCATGGCAATTTGGGATGGCTTGATAAACAGGTGATAGGTAACGCAACATAGTGATAGAACGAAGCAACTAGCATAGCAATGATAGTAGTGAGATCCAGGGTAGCGGTCATCTTGCCTGAAATCCCGCAAGGAAGAAGAACGAGTCCATGAAGAAGACGAACGGATGAAGCCGAACCAACCGTAGACGAACGAATCCTCACGATCGCAACGAAACAGGAACTATCGAAAAGAAGCACACGACATAGTAAACACACCACACATGAACAAGGCATGAAGCACAAACAAGCATGATGCATGACAAAGCTACATGAAGCTACTCATGGCAAGGGATGATGCAAACGAGAGCAACACATCAAGGCAAGTTTAAATGAGGCCGGGAACAACATATAACAATTCCGGTAAGTCCTCATATGCAAATTTCGAAGTTAGTCCAGATCTGAATAAACCTTATGTTCAAGTTGTTAAACATCAAGTTAAGATACACAACGATGATCTACACGAGATTCTTGTCAAGTTACATATAAAGTTCATTAGATTCGGAGCTACGGCCTAGAAGATATGAGCAACACAAGTTAAACATGGCATTGATACAAAATGCACCCAAACATCAAGCAAACACATCAAAACAAGGATGCAACATGATAATATGAAGCTACATGCAAAACTAAGCAAGTTTCATATAAAGCACAATCAAAACGGAGCAACGGTTCAAACACATACACTCCATACAAGTTTAAAGGACAAGCTGTCCAAAACAACAACTAGGCATATTGCAAGCATCAAAACAACATGCTACAGGACCTCAACAAGAAAATAAAAGGCATGGGCATGATGTACAGGTAAAGCATAACAAAACATGAACACTGAGCTATCTCCAGAAATCACTAGAACATGCTCAAACACACATGGTAAGATTGCAAGTTATAACAATTTCAGACTTTGCAGAAAATAACATCACGATGCACTGTTTAGAGCTATCAAACAACATGTTACAGGAACTTATCATGGCAAACAAAGGCATGACATGATTCTACTCAAATCCTAGATCAAAAGTCCCTTAGTGACCATAAGCCAAAAAGGATCAGAAAATATAATGGCACCCACGTAAACATAGCAAGTTATTATACAGATTCAAACATGGCAGAAACAGAATTATGAAGGCATGTTAATGAGCTTGTACCACTCACTACAGAGCAAAACATGACATGGCAAGGCAATCAATAGTAAGAAGACATGTTTAAGAAGCTAGGCATGGCAAGGGCAAGTCCATAGGGTGCATGGAACACTAGGAACAACCATGGTAACAACTGAACTTAATGTTAACAGACTGACAACAACATTATGAAGCAATTTTGGAGCAAGATATGAACAAGCTACAACAAGCTATAAATGCAACTAGGGGCATGTATGGTTAGAGGATGACATTTAGATGAAAACATATTTAGTGGACATCTCCAGATTATGCATAGAATGATTAGTAGCAACTTGTTTATATAGCATCACGAAATAACAGATTTAGCCTAGCAAAACAGCAACATCATGTACACTACTTAACAAGCTCGATTCACTCACCACAAGTCATTGCATGACAAGATAAGCATAGCATCATCAAAAAGACATGTTTATATAACCAACCAAGGCAAGAACAAGTCCATAGCATCCAAGGATCAACTATAGCATCCTTGGCTAAATTGAATAACAAGTAAACGATCTGCCAGGAAACATTTTGAAGCAAAAGTAGAGCACGAAAATGACATGCTAGACTACTCCATTATTGCAACCAAGGGAAGGGATGAATAGACAATAACTTATTGTTCAAAAAATCCTTACTGAAGTATCTCAAAATATGCATGGATCTCTCTGTAGCATCAAGTTTACATGGCATCAAAATAACAGCAGAACAGGGGCTAAAATCAGCAACATGACGATGCCTAGTTTGCATGCTTGTGCTAGTCACCACATTGATCACAAAAATGCATGGCATACACCACTGTAAAGAAGACATAACATAGATCAAAACACATGTAGACATCAACCTCATAGGATGGACACATTAGACATGGCAAAAATGACAAAAGAGCTCGTTCTGTTAACAGACAGCAGAAATCATTATGAAGCACTCTTACAACGATGATTCGGGCATCTAGATGACCTCAAATGAATATGATGCAATGGAATGAAATGATGTACTCATTGAGGCGAACAATTTTACATATTACACGCACGAAATGGAGCTACGGATGCAGAGATACAAGGCGATGAACATGGCATGATTATTGCAAAATATCAGGGACTTGGTGAAAAATTCAACCTCCGAAACTGGACGGGACGAAGCGGGACGAGGAGATCCGGGCGGGGAGGCGCGTTTGGATGGGCGAGGCGGCGGCAACGCTCGCCGACAGCGGAGCCGGGGCGGAGACGCGGACGGCGGGGCGCGAACGACGGGAGGAGGCGGCGGCGGCTACGGGCCCGACGAGGCTCGGTTCGGCCCCGGGGCGGGCCGGATCTGGGCCCCGGGCGGCGGCGGCGACGGGCGCTGGTGGCGGTGACGTGGCGCGTGGAGGTTGGCTGAGGCGGCGGCGGCGATGACGTGTCGCCCCGGGATTGGTCCGGGCGACGTGGCCGGCGGACGTGTCCGGCGCGGGCGGACGCGTCCTGCGGCGCGAGGAGGAAAACTGCTAGGGTTCATCCGCGAATTTCAGGGGAGGTGGCCTATATATAGTTCTGGGAGCTAGGAGAGTCCAAATGAGGCACGGTTTTCGCCCACACGATCGTGATCGAACGACCGAGAGCATGGAGGGGAGTTAGATGGGTTTTGGGCCACTTTGGAAGGGGTGTTGGGCTGCAAAGAGAGAGGGGCTTTAGCGGTTACCCGGTTAACCGTTGGAGTATCAAACGAACTCCAAATGGCACGAAACTTGACAGGCGGTCTACCGGTGGTATACCAAGGCCGCTTGGCAAGACTCGGTCCATTCCGAGAAAGTTTAACACTCGCACACAACGAGAGAAAAAAGGGGAACGCCGGAGAGCATAGGAGCGCCGGATTGCAAAACGGACAACGGGGAAAAGGCTCGGATTCATGAGACGAACACGTATGCAATGCAATGCACATGATGACATGATAAAATGCAACACGCAAGCAAATGACATGGCAACGACAGCGAATAATTGGCGGACACCTGGCGCATAGAATCCGGGACGTTACAACACTCCTCCACTAACAAGAGATCTCGTCCCGAGATCTTAGGACCGAGACAGAAGAGAAAAGGGATGAGGTGAAACAAGAACTCAAGACAAGAAGCAAAGAATCGAGAGGACTCGAGAAGAAGAGAGGAACGACGAGAATGACGAGAATCGAAAGCTCACGGAATCAGTTAGACTATGAAACCACTCCGGATAGAACGAGATAAGAAACAAATAAGACTGAAAGGATTTAGGCAGCACTCCGGTTGAAAATGGAATGAAAAGAACACGAACTTCAGATGATGGAATGATGCTTGATGAAGACATGACACAAAACCTCCGGAAGAATTGAAAGAGTTGAATGAAAAGAACTTAGAAGGAAAAGTTGAACTAACTTGTTGAGAGAATCAACAACGAAAGAATAATCTTGTTGTGGACTTATGGAAAACATCTCAAAAATTATGAGGTGGTAACCGACCACAAACGGAAATGATTGGATAGCTTAGAAGAACGAAGGAATGCAAAACTCCACTTCAAAAGAATACGAAGAATTAATTGCACTTCGAGATGCGAGAAGAAAAAAAGATACTTGAGCTCCTTCGATAAGAATCTTGATGAACTCTTGAAGGATGAATTAAATCATGAAGAACCACCATGAAGAACTCCGTTGACAAAAAGGATGATGAGATAGAATGAAGGATGAAAAGAATAAGATGAACCTTGCGGTGACTTAGATGGAGGTTCCGACGAACTGACCGAGGAAATTGAACTCCGGAAAAGAAAAGGTGAAAAACACTTGGAACTAGAATTTATTCATCATGAATAAACTCCGAAGGAATGGATAAAATGATAATCAGGGGAAAAGAATCTTGAACGAACCACCGTAAGAATTAGAAAAATTACTGATGAGAGAGAATGAATCACCGGGAAGAATTAGAAGAACAAATATGTTAGAGGGGATTAGATGCAAAAGAACGAAGAGATGACGAGCTGATTAAAGAACACTTGAACGAAGCACCGGGATAAATAGAGAACGATAACTGGAATGATGGCCTCAGATGAAAAGAAATGGAATAACAACTCCTGAAATACTCCGGATGGGTGAGAAAAGGAATATATGACAAATGGAATAATTCGAGACTGATAGCATGAAGCTAGAACCACGAATATTCGAGAGGACGGACAAGATTTAGAGGAAAAGCTCTTCTTCGGTCTTCAAAAGACAACGAGAAACACCAACGAAATTGCTGAGATACTCAGGGAGAATGAAAAGCGAAGAGGTTGAGCGAACAATGAAATGATTTGAAATCAATCTCGAAGAAGGCATGTGACTGATGGAATCCATTCTTACGTCATACTTGAAAAGAATTGAGAATAACTCCGGGGAAATTAGAAGAGTCAGGTAAGATCCTGGGAAAAGACCTGTGGGTTAGGGCCCACTGAAGAGATAACACCGTTGAAAAGGATTGTTGAAAAGATAGGTGAAGCACCGGAACAATTGAAATATTTGAATGAGGTGACAACCTCGAATTAATTGGAACACAGACGAATCTCCTGAGATGTCTTGAACACTCCGGAATGATTGAATGGCGAGAGGCAAATGAGCAGGGAAAACACTTGAGCTGAGGGAAAGAATATAATCACTACCGAAGATGGAATTGAATCCACCGGAGAAGAAAAGAGATGAATAATGACGAACGAGACGAGAATTCACCCGTTGAAATAATTGACGAAAGACTAAAGAGGCTCCGTACGAATGAAAATCGATGGTCGAGAGAGAGTCAGACTCCGGGAAGAAAAGGGTGGGAGGGCGGGAAAACAAAGGCAACTAAAAGGGGAAATCGGTAAATATCTTGAAGAGAAAACACCGGTTGAAATCATTGAGGAGAGAGAGCAAAACTTCGCACGAGTAGGATGGATACTCGATTACGTACTCCAGTTCCGAGAAGGAAAAGGGGAGGGCGGGTGGGAAAGAAAATAACTGAGGATTGAACTCAAAGATGAAGAGGCTCGAGTCAACTTGACGAGAAATGCACCGGATGAAAAGAGCTGAGGAACAACGATCAGAAAACCAACTGCGTGATCCTAAAGAAAAATTTGAAAGGGAAGAGGAGTAATTCAAAACACCTATGTCAAGATTTCTCACCAGAGCGACGAAGGGGCCGAGGAGTAAAAAGAATTCCTACTCTCCGATATATATAATCCTAAGACTCAAAAATAGTTTTCTTCTAGACTCAACAATGTCCAGACTACACGATCAATCAAGGGGGGCTCCTATGGTCGGTCGAGGCTCTGATACCAACTTGTCACGCCCAATATGCGACCCTATCCAAAAGGAACTCGAAGGTCCCACCCAGGATAGACCCTCATATTGAAACACTTTTGCAAGGTGGATATCATTACATCAACATTACATAATAGTTGGGGATACATACAAGAGGCATACAATGCCACACGAATACAACATCACAATACATAAGAGCATCATCCGACTACGGATGAAACACAAACAAAAACTCAAACGACATCCACCCTGCTAGCCCAGGCTGCCGACCTGGAACCTATCCCCTGATCGAAGAAGCAGAAGAAGAACTCAACGCAAGCAAGCATCGCTCTCGCGTGATGATCATCGCAAAACCTGTACCTGCAACTGTTGTTGTAGTAATCTGTGAGTCACGAGGACTCAACAATCCCATTACCATGGGTATCAAGACTAGCAAAGCTTAAAGGGAAAGGAAGGGGTAAAGTGGTGAGGCTGCAGCAGCAACTAAGCATATATGGTGGCTCACATACGCAAATAAGAGCGAGAAGAGAGCAAGCAGAACGGTCGAGAAGCTAGCAATGATCAAGAAGTGATCCTGAACTCCTACTTACGTCAAACATAACCCATAAACCGTGTTCACTTCCCGGACTCCGCCGAAAAGAGACCATCACGGCTACACACGTGGTTGATGCGTTTTAATTCGGATCTGGTGTCAAGTTATCTACAACCGGACATTAACAAAGTCCCATATGCCTATAACCGCAGGCACGGCTTTCGAAAGATTATACCCTGCAGGGGTGTCCCAACTTAGCCCATGACAAGCTCTCGCGATCAACGAAGGAATAGACCTTCTCCCAGGAAGACCTGATCAGACTCGGAATCCCGGTTTACAAGACATTTTGACAATGGTAAAACAAGACCAGCAAAGCCACCCGATGCGCCGACAAATCCCGATAGGAGATGCACATATCTCGTTCTCAGGGCACACCGGATGAGCAAGACGCCGGGTTGGCATAGACCCTGGTTGCCCAGGGGGCGCCGGACATCGCTCGGTTCGGACCAACACTTAGACAAGCACTGGCCCGGGGGGGGGGGGTAAAATAAAGATGACCCTCGGGATGTGCGACTCCCAAGGGAAAAAGGGCTAGGTGAGGCAAATGGTAAAACCAATGTTGGGCCTTGCTGGAGGAGTTTTATTCAAAGCGAACTGTCAAGGGGGTCCCATAAATCACCCGACCGCGTAAGGAATGCAAAATCCGGGAACATAACACCGGTATGACGGAAACTAGGGCGGCAAGAGTGGAACAAAACACTAGGCAAAAGGCCAAGTCTTCCACCCTTTACCAAGTATATAGATGCATTAATAATATAAGAGATATTGTGATATCCCAACCAAAATCCTGTCCACCATGGAGCAATCTTCAACTTCACCTGCAACTAGCAACACTATAAGAGGGCTGAGCAAAGCGGTAACATAGCCAAACAATGGTTTGCATAGGAAAGGTGTCAAAGGTTAGAGGTTCATGGCAATTTGGGATGGCTTGATAAACAGGTGATAGGTAACGCAGCATCGCGATAGAACGAAGCAACTAGCATAGCAATGATAGTAGTGAGATCCAGGGTAGCGGTCATCTTGCCTGAAATCCCGCAAGGAAGAAGAACGAGTCCATGAAGAAGACGAACGGATGAAGCCGAACCAACCGTAGACGAACGAATCCTCACGATCGCAACGAAACAGGAACTATCGAAAAGAAGCACACGACATAGTAAACACACCACACATGAACAAGGCATGAAGCACAAACAAGCATGATGCATGACAAAGCTACATGAAGCTACTCATGGCAAGGGATGATGCAAACGAGAGCAACACATCAAGGCAAGTTTAAATGAGGCCGGGAACAACATATAACAATTCCGGTAAGTCCTCATATGCAAATTTCGAAGTTAGTCCAGATCTGAATAAACCTTATGTTCAAGTTGTTAAACAGCAAGTTAAGATGCACAACGATGATCTACACGAGATTCTAGTCAAGTTACATGTAAAGTTCATTAGATTCGGAGCTACGACCTAGAAGATATGAGCAACACAAGTTAAACATGGCATTGATGCAAAATGCACCCAAACATCAAGCAAACACACCAAAACAAGGATGCAACATGATAATATGAAGCTACATGCAAAACTAAGCAAGTTTCATATAAAGCACACTCAAAACGGAGCAACGGTTCAAACACATACACTCCATACAAGTTTAAAGGACAAGCTGTCCAAAACAGCAACTAGGCATATTGCAAGCATCAAAACAACATGCTACAGGACCTCAACAAGAAAACAAAAGGCATGGGCATGATGTACAGGTAAAGCATAACAAAACATGAACACTGAGCTATCTCCAGAAATCACTAGAACATGCTCAAACACACATGGTAAGATTGCAAGTTATAACAATTTCAGACTTTGCAGAAAATAACATCACGATGCACTGTTTAGAGCTATCAAACAACATGTTACAGGAACTTATCATGGCAAACAAAGGCATGAAATGATTTTACTCAAATCCTAGATCAAAAGTCCCTTAGTGACCATAAGCCAAAAAGGATCAGAAAATATGATGGCACCCACGTAAACATAGCAAGTTATTATACACATTCAAACATGGCAGAAACAGAATTATGAAGGCATGTTAATGAGCTTGTACCACTCACTACAGAGCAAAACATGGCATGGCAAGGCACCCAACAGTAAGAAGACATGTTCAAGAAGCTAGGCATGGCAAGGGCAAGTCCATAGGGTGCATGGAACACTAGGAACAACTATGGTAACAACTGAACTTAATGTTAACAGGCTGACAGCAACATTATGAAGCAACTTTGGAGCAAGATATGAACAATCTACAGCAAGCTATAAATGCAACCAGGGGCATGTATGGTTAGAGGATGACATGTAGATCAAAACATATTTAGTGGACATCTCCATATTATGCATAGAATGATTAGTAGCAACTTGTTTATATAGCATCACGAAATAACAGATTCAGCCTAGCAAAACAGCAACATCATGTACACTACTTAACAAGCTCGATTCACTCACCACAAGTCATTGCATGACAAGATAAGCATAGCATCATCAAGAAGACATGTTTATATAACCAACCAAGGCAAGAACAAGTCCATAGCATCCAAGGATCAACTATAGCATCCTTGGCTAAATTGAATAACAAGTAAACGATCTTCCAGGAAACATTTTGAAGCAAAAGTAGAGCACGAAAATGACATGCTAGACTACTCCATAATTGCAACCAAGGGCAGGGATGGATAGACAATAACCTATTGTTCAAAACATCCTTACTGAAGTATCTCAAAATATGCATGGATCTCTCTGTAGCATCAAGTTTACATGGCATCAAAATAACAACAGAACAGGGGCTAAAATCAGCAACATCACGATGCCTAGTTTGCATGCTTGTGCTAGTCACCACATTGATCACAAAAATGCATGGCATACACCACTGTAAAGAAGACATAACATAGATCAAAACACATGTAGACATCAACCTCATAGGATGGACACATTAGACATGGCAAAAATGACAATAGAGCTCGTTCTGTTAACAGATATCAAAAAATCATTATGAAGCACTCTTACAACAATGATTCAGGCATCTAGATGACCTCAAATGAATATGATGCAATGGAATGAAATGATGTACTCGTCGAGGCGAACAATTTGACATATTACATGCATGAAACGGAGCTACGGATGCAGAGATACAAGGCGATGAACATGGCATGATTATTGCAAAATATCAGGGACTTGGTGAAAAATTCAACCTCCGAAACTGGACGGGACGAAGCGGGACGAGGAGATCCGGGCGGGGAGGCGCGTTTGGATGGGCGAGGCGGCGGCGACGCTCGCCGACAGCGGAGCCGGGGCGGAGACGCGGACGGCGGGGCGCGAACGACGGGAGGAGGCGGCGGCGGCTACGGGCCCGGCGAAGCCCGGTTCGGCCTCGGGGCGGGCCGAATCTGGGCCCCGGGCGGCGGCGGCGACGGGCGCTGGTGGCGGTGACGTGGCGCGTGGAGGTTGGCTGAGGCGGCAGCGGCGATGACGTGTCGCCCCGGGATTGGTCCGGGCGACGTGGCCGGCGGACGTGTCCGGCGCGGGCGGACGCGTCCGGCGGCGCGAGGAGGAAAACTGCTAGGGTTCATCCGCGAATTTCGGGGGAGGTGGCCTATATATAGTTTCTGGGAGCTAGGAGAGTCCAAATGAGGCACGGTTTTCGCCCACACGATCGTGATCGAACGACCGAGAGCATGGAGGGGAGTTAGATGGGTTTTGGGCCACTTTGGAAGGGGTGTTGGGCTGCAAAGAGAGAGGGGCTTTAGCGGTTACCCGGTTAACCGTTGGAGTATCAAACGAACTCCAAATGGCACGAAACTTGACAGACGGTCTACCGGTGGTATACCAAGGCCGCTTGGCAAGACTCGGTCCATTCCGAGAAAGTTTAACACTCGCACACAATGAGAGAAAAAAGGGAAACGCCGGAGAGCATAGGAGCACCGGATTGCAAAACGGACAACGGGGAAAAGGCTCGGATGCATGAGACGAACACGTATGCAATGCAATGCACATGATGACATGATAAAATGCAACACGCAAGCAAATGACATGGCAACGACGGCGAATAACTGGCGGACACCTGGCGCATTGAATCCGGGACGTTACACCCCCTCCACCATATTCCACCTCAGTAATATCGTAGCGGTGCTTAGGCGAAGCCCTGCGTCGGTAGCATCATCGACACCGTCATCACGCCGTTGTGCTGACGGAACTCTCCCGCAAAGCTCTGCTAGATCGGAGTTCGTGGGACGTCATCGAGCTGAACGTGTGCTGAACTCAGAGGTGCCGTACGTTCGTTACTTGATCGGTCGGATCGTGAATAGGTATGACTACATCAACCGCTTGTGCTAACGCTTCTGCTGTCGGTCTACGAGGGTTCGTGGATAACACTCTCCCCTCTCGTTGCTATGCATCACCATGATCTTGCGTGTGCGTAGGATTTTTTTAAATTACTATGTTCTCCAATAGTTGGAGGAGGGAGGGGCTGCGCTACGGAAGGGTGTGCGGCTGCCCTCTCTCTCCCTCACTATATATAGGGGGAAGGGGGGAGGAGGAGGCGCCCTAGGGTTTCCCTGGGGGAGGAGCGGCGGCCACAGGGGAAACCCTAGATGGGTTTGGGCACCCCACCCCTAGGAAACTTTCCCCCCAAGTCGGGGGGGGGGGGCGGCTGCCCTAGGGGAGGCACCCCCACCTCTCCAAGTTACGTGAGATGGGATGGGAGGGGCGCACAACCCCTTAGTGGGATGATGTGCCCCTCCCCTTGGCCCATAAGGCCCCCCAACGCTTGTCGGGGCCTCCGAAACCTCTTTCGAACACGCTGGTCGTCACCCGGTACCCCCGGAACAATTCCGGACTTCAATACCCTTCGTCCAATATATCGACCTTCACCTCCGGACCATTCCGGAGTTCCTCACCATGTCCGTGATCTCATACGGGACTCCGAACAACCTTTGTTAACCACATACTATTTCCCATAACAACTCTAGCGTCACCAAACCTTAAGTGTGTAGACCCTACGGGTTCGGGAACCGTGCAGACATGACCGAGATACCTCTCCGGCCAATAACCAATAGCTGGATCTGGATACCCATATTGTCTCCCACATGTTCCACGATGATCTCATTAGATGAACCACGATGTCAGGGATTCAATCAATCCCGTATACAATTCTCTTTGTCCATCGATATGTTACTTGCCCAAGATTCGATCGTCGGTATCCCCATACCTTGTTCAATCTCATTACCAGCAAGTATCTTTACTCGTTCCGTAATGCATGATCCCGTGGCTAACTCCTTAGTCACATTGAGCTCATTATGATGTTGCATTACCGAGTGGGCCCAGAGATACCTCTTCGTCATATGGAGTGACAAATCCTAATCTCGATTCGTGCCAACCCAACAGACACTTTCGGAGATACCTGTAGTGCACCTTTATAGCCACCCAGTTACGTTGTGACGTTTGGTACACCCAAAGCATTCCTACGGTATCCGGGAGTTGCACAATCTCATGGTCTAAGGAAATGATACTTGACATTATAAAAGCTCTTAGCAAACGAACTACACGATCTTGTGCTATGCTTAGGATTAGGTCTTGTCCATCACATCATTCTCCTAATGATGTGACCCCGTTATCAATGACATCCAATGTCCATCGTCAGGAAACCATAACTATCTATTGATCAACGAGCTAGTCAACTAGAGGCTCAGTAGGGACATGTTGTGGTCTATGTGTTCACACATGTGTTATGGTTTCCAGTTAATACAATTATAGCATGAATATTAGACAATTATCATGAACAAGGAAATATAATAATAACCATTTTATTATTGCCACTAGGGCATATTTCCAACAGTCTCCCACTTGCACTAGAGTCAATAATCTAGTTCACATCACTATGTGATTGTAATAAATCCAATACCCATGGGGTTTGATAATACCTTGCTTGTGAGAGAGGTTTTTAGTGAATGGGTCTGAACCTTTCAGATCTGTGTGTGCTTTACAAATCTCTACGTCATCTTGTATATGCTGCTACCACACGCCATTTGGAACTATTCCAAATAATTGCTCTACTATACGAATCCGGTTTACTACTCAGAATCATCCGAATTAGTGTCAAAGTTTGCATCGACGTAACCCTTTACGATGAACTCTTTTACCACCTCCATAATCGAGAAAATTCCTTCGTCCACTATTTACTAAGGATAACTTTGACCGCTGTCCTGTGATCCATTCCTGGATCACTCTTGTACCCCTTGACTGACTCATGGCAAGTGATAACCCACAAGTGTAGGGGATCAATTGTAGCCTCTTTCGATAAGTAAGAGTATCAAACCCAACGAGGAGCTAAAGGTAGAACAAATATTCCCTCAAGTTCTATCGACCACTGATACAACTCTACGCATGCTTAAAGTTCGCTTTACCTAAAACAAGTATGAAACTAGAAGTACTTTGTAGGTGATGTTGGATAGGTTTGCAAGAATATAAAGAGCACGTAAATATAAACTAGGGGCTGTTTAGATAAAGAAGCAATAAAGTAAATATAGTGAGTGTGGAAAAGTGGTGGTAGGAGTTGTGAAATTGTCCCTAAGCAATTGACTACTTTACTAGACCGATAGCAAGTTTTATGTGGGAGAGGCATAAGCTAACATACTTTCTCTTCTTGGATCATATGCACTTATGATTGGAACTCTAGCAAGCATCCGCAACTACTAAAGATCATTAAGGTAAAACCCAACCATAGCATTAAAGCATCAAGTCCCCTTTATCCCATATGCCACAACCCCCTTACTTGGGTTCATGCTTTTATCACGCAAGCAACCCACTATAAGCGAATCATGAACGTATTGCAACACCCTACATCGGAAATCCCTCACGCTTGCGCGACACGGAGAGCACCATAGGGCAGCAACATAACCACAAGAAAATTAAACCAATCATAGAAATTCACCAATCACCGATAGGACAACGAAAATCTACTCAGACATCATAGGATGGCAACACATCATTGGATAATAATATGAAGCATAAAGAACCATGTTCAAGTAGAGGGTACAACGGGTTGCGGGAGAGTGGACTGCTGAATATAGATGGGAGAAGGTGATGGAGATGTTGGTAAAGATGATGGCGGTGTTGGTGTAGATCGCGGTGATGATGATGGCCCCGGCGGCGTTCCGGCACCACCAGAAGCAAGGGGGAGAGAGCCCCCCTTCTTCTTCTTCTTCTTCTTCTTCCTTGACCTTCTCCCTAGATGGGAGAAGGGTTTCCCCTCTAGTCCATGGTCTCCATGGCATGGGAGGGGCGAGAGCCCCTCCAAGATTGGATATGTCTCTCTGTCTCTCTGTTTCTGCGTTCTCAGATTCTGCCCTTTCACCGTTTCTTATATATCCGAAGATCCCTAACTCCAATTGGATTGAAACATTCGCCCAAATTTTTCTTTGAAAATTAGCTTTCTTGTGGCAAAAGAAGAGCACCAACTGCCTTATGGGGTGCCCATGAGGGTCAGGGGCGCCCCCTGCCTCGTGGCTCCCTCGAGCACCGTCTCGCATTGATTTTTCTTCCCAAAAATCATAAATATTCCAAAAATGACCTCCATCCGTTTTTATCCCGTTTGGACTCTGTTTGATATTGGGTTTCTGTGAAACATAAAACATGCAACAAACAGGAACTGGCACTTGGCACTAGATCAATATGTTAGTCCCAAAAATAGTATAAAAAGTTGCCAAAAGAATCTGAAAGTTGAATAATATTAGCATGGAACAATAAAAAAATTATAGATACGACGGAGACGTATCAGCATCCCCAAGCTTAATTCCTGCTCGTCCTCGAGTAGGTAAATGATAAAAAGATAATTTTTGATGTGGAATTCTACCTAGCATAATCTTGATCATATATCTAATCATGGCATGAATATTAAGACACGAGTGATTCAAAGGAATAGTCTATCATTTGACATAAAAATGATAATACTTCGAGCGTACTAATAAAGCAATCATGTCTTTTCAAAACAACATGGCCAAAGAGAGTTATCCCTACAAAATCATATAGTCTGGCTATGCTCCATCTTCATCACACAAAATATTCAAATCATGCACAACCCCAATGACAAGCCAAGCAATTGTTTCATACTTTTGATGTTCTCAAACCTTTTCAACTTTCACGCAATACATGAGCGTGAGCCATGGATATAACACTATAGGTGGAATAGAATATGATGGTGGGGGTTATGTGGAGAAGACAAAAAAGGAGAAAGTCTCACATTGACGCGGCTAATGAACTAGCTATGGAGATGCCCATCAATTGATGTCAATGCAAGGAGTAGGGATTGCCATGCAACGGATGCACTAGAGCTATAAGTGTATGAAAGCTCAAACTGGAAACTAAGTGGGTGTGCATCCAAATTGCTTGCTCATGAAGACCTCGGGCATTTGAGGAAGCCCATCATCGGAATATACAAGCCAAGTTCTATAATGAAAATTCCCACTAGTATATGAAAGTGACAATATAGGAGACTCTCTATATGAAGAACATGGTGCTATTCTGAAGCACAAGTGTGGTAAAAGGATAGTAACATTGCCCCTTCTCTCTTTTTCTCTCATTTTTTTATTTTCTCCTTTTTTTGGTGGGCTTTTTTGGCCCCCCTTTTTTTATTTGGGCTTCTTTGGCCTTTCCTTTTTTATAAAGTCCGGAGACTCATCCCGACTTGTGGGGGAATCATAGTCTCCATCATCCTTTCCTCACTGGGGCAATGCTCTAATAATGATGATCATCACACTTTTATTTACTTACAACTCAATATTACAACTCGATATCTAGAACAAAGATATGACTCTATATGAATGCCTCCGGCGGTGTACCGGGATGTGCAATGATCTAGCATAGCAATGACATCAAAAAGACGGACAAGCCATGAAAAACATCATGCTAGCTATCTTACGATCATGCAAAGCACTATGACAATGAATGCTCAAGTCATGTATATGATGATGATGGAAGTTGCATGGCAATATATCTTGGAATTGCTAGGGAAATGCCATGATAGGTAGGTATGGTGGCTGTTTTGAGGAAGATATAAGGAGGCTTATGTGTGATAGAGTGTATCGTATCATGGGGTTTGGAAGCACCGGCGAAGTTTGTGCCAACTCTCGAGGTGAGAAAGGGCAATGCACGGTACCGAAGAGGCTAGCAATGGTGGAAGGGTGAGAGTGCGTATAATCCATGGACTCAACATTAGTCATAAAGAACTCACATACTTATTGCAAAAATTTATTAGCCATTGAAACAAAGTACTACACGCATGCTCCTAGGGGGAGGTTGGTAGGAGTTAAGCATCGCACGCCCCCGACCTCCTCACAAAGGATGACAATCAATAAATACCTCATGCTCCAACTTCGTCACATAACAGTTCACCATACGTGCATGCTTCGGGAATCACAAACCTGAACACAAGTATTTCTACTAATCCACAGTCACCCACTAGCATGACTCTAATATCACCACCTTTATATCGCAAAACTATTGCAAGGAATCAAACATATCATATTCAGTGATCTACAAGTTTATGTAAGATTTTATGACTAACCATGTGAATGACCAATTCCTGTCATCTCTCTAAATAGATATAAGCGAAGCAAGAGAGTTTAATTATTTCTACAAAAAATATGCCCACTCTTTAACAAATATAAGTGAAGCAAAAGAGCATTCTACAAATGGCGGTTTTCTATGTGAAGAGAAACAGGCAATCCAAACTTCAGATGATATAAGTGAAGCACATGAAGCATTCTATAAAGCCATACTCAAAAGATTTAAGTGAGGTGCAATGAGCATTCTATAAATCAACCAAGGACTATCTCATACCAGCATGGTGCATAAAAGAAAAGTGAAAACTAAATGCAAAAGACGCTCCAAGACTTGCACATATCGCATGAACGAAACGAATCCGAAAACATACCGATACTTGTTGAAAAAAAGAGGTATGCCTTCCGGGGCATCCCCAAGCTTAGACACTTGAGTCTCCTTGAATATTTACTTGGGGTGCCTTGGGCATCCCCAAGCTTGAGCTCTTGCCTCTCCTCCTTTTCCTCATATCAAGACCTTCTCGATCAAACACTTCATCCACAGAAAACTTCAACAAAAAACTCGGTAAGATCCGTTAGAATAATAAAGCAAATCACTACTCTAAGTACTGTTGCAAACCAATTAATATTTTGTTTTTGAATTATGTCTACTGTAATATAACTGTTCCATGGCTTAATCCACTGATATAAATTGATAGTTTCATCAAAACAGGCAAACTATGCATCAAAAACAGAACAGTCTGTAGCAATCTGAACATTCACCATACTTATGGTACCCCAAAACTTTTACCAAAATTAGGAAAAATAAACAATTTGTATATAAAGACAGTGCAAAAAGAATCATAACAATTTGACGTTCCAGTAAAAAAATGTAAAATCGCGCACTACAGCCAAAGTTTCTATCTTGCACCGTGCAAACCAACAAGCATTGTAAACATCCTAAAGGCAAACCTTAGCACATTATTTTTATAATACAATGGAATTGTACAAGGGGATAATTATTTTTGATGAAAAGTTTCTGTAATTAAGATTCACAAAGTTTCCGAGAGCATGAACAAAGTTCAAGGAGCTCCCCCACTTCAACAATGCTTGTCTTTCTCACTTTCACTTTCCTTTTTGAAAAGTTTTGGGTTCGCCTCTTTATTTTTTTGTTTTTAGACTATATGAAAGCACTCAATTGAAATATATGACTCTCTAAAACTTCCGGGTTGTTTCCCTGGCAGCGCTTTCTTTAAAGCCATTAAGCTAGGCATATAGTGCTCAAGTAACGGATCCACCCGGATCCCAAGGTTTATCAAAGCCAATTTTAATTAACAATGATTTATAATTTAGTAGTGAGAACAAATTAAAGTATATCAAGCAACAACGAAGTCTAACTCTCTTCCTATGCATCGGCATGTCATAAAAGAACAATTCATGCACACATAGTAAAGGCCAATGCATAGTATAAGCAGTTTCTTTCAATTTTATCATATTGGAAATATAGAGAGGTGGAGATATAGTTCCTCTCTCATAATAATTGCAAGTAGGAGCAGCAAGCACATGCATATCACATTCATCAAAATTATCATGTGCAATGGTAAAAGGCAACCCATCAATATAATCCTTAATAAGCACAAACTTCTCCGATATAGTGTAGTTTGGAGAATTCAAAAAGATAATAGGACTATCATGCGTGGGTGCAATAGCAACAATTTCATGTTTAACATAAGGAACTATAGCAAGCTCATCTCCATAAGCATAATTCATATTGGCATCTTGGCCACAAGCATAGCAAGCATCATCAAAAAGGGATATTTCAAGAGAATCAACGGGATCATAACAATCATCCTTCGGTAAGCACGAAGGGGAATAAAACAATGTATGAGTTGAAGAGTTACTCTCATTAGAAGGTGGGCACGGGTAGCTAATCTGCTCTTCCTCCTTTTGTTCTTCGCTCTCCTCTTCATTTTTTTCATCCAATGGGCTCACAGTTTCATCAATTTCTTCTTCCACAGACTCCTGCAAAATATTAGTCTCTTCTTGGACAGCGGAGACTTCCTCAATAAACACATCAATATCAGCATTGTATTCATATTCTCATAACAATATTTAAGTATAGCAAAATTTTCAGGTCTGTAAACAGCATCATCAAGATTTTCACTCTTTAAACAAAGATTCAATCTCATAAGCACCCATAAAAGCAACGAATTCTTCTATTTGTTCCACATCATAGTAATCATACATACCATTAGCATAAGAAGCTAAGGTTTCATTATCATTAAATTTGCATGAAAAGGGAAGGTGTGGAGCCTTCATCCTAGAGCAACAAGTATAATCATATCTCAAGCATAGTTCCAGAGCATACCAATGCAACATATGAATTTGATCCCATAATAGTTTCCTTTTTTTTGTCAAGCGATAATCCCTAAAGTATTCACGTTGATCCAACGTGTCTCCCATAACATAATCGAATGGGTTTTTCTCAGGATTATCAAAGTAGTACATAATATTTTTCACAACCAGCATCGAGGGTTGTAGGAGGTTCCCCATCTCCATGAGTAGCAAGTACACCTAATTTTTTTTGTATTTCATGTTCCATATCCATGACTAAATATAGATAACAACTTAGAACAACAAATAAAAATTACTTAGTGATAAAGCAAACGAGCACACACGAGAATATTCACCCCACGCTATGACTCCCCGGCAACGACGCCAGAAAAAGGTCTTGATAACCCACAAGTGTAGGGGATCAATTGTAGCCTCTTTCGATAAGTAAGAGTGTCGAACCCAACGAGGAGCTAAAGGTAGACCAAATATTCCCTCAAGTTCTATCGACCACCAATACAACTCTACGCACGCTTAACGTTCACTTTACCTAAAAAAAGTATGAAACTAGAAGTACTTTGTAGGTGATGTTGGATAGGTTTGCAAGAATATAAAGAGCACGTAAATATAAACTAGGGGTTGTTTAGATAAATAAGCAATAAAGTAAATATAGTGAGTGTGGAAAAGTGGTGGTAGGAGTTGTGAAGTTGTCCCTAAGCAATTGACTACTTTACTAGACCGATAGCAAGTTTTATGTGGGAGAGGCATAAGCTAGCATACTTTCTCTTCTTGGATCATATGCACTTATGATTGGAACTCTAGCAAGCATCCGCAACTACTAAAGATCATTAAGGTAAAACCCAACCATAGCATTAAAGCATAAAGTCCCCTTTATCCCATATGCCACAACCCCCTTACTTGGATTTATGCTTCTGTCACTCAAGCAACCCACTATAAGCGAATCATGAACGTATTGCGACACCCTACAGCGGGAATCCCTAACACTTGCGCGACACGGAGAGCACCATAGGACAGCAATATAACCACAAGAAAATTAAACCAATCATAGCAATTTACCAATCACCGATAGGACAAGGAAAATCTACTCATACATCATAGGATGGCAACACATCATTGGATAATAATATGAAGCATAAAGCACCATGTTCAAGTAGAGGGTACAGAGGGTTGCGGGAGAGTGGACCGCTGAATATAGATGGGGGAAGGTGATGGAGATGTTGGTGAAGATGATGGCGGTGTTGGTGTAGATCGCGGTGATGATGATGGCCCCCGGCGGTGTTCCGGCGCCACCGAAAGCAAGGGGGAGAGATCCCCCTTCTTCTTCTTCTTCCTTGACCTTCTCCCTAGATGGGATAAGGGTTTCCCCTCTGGTCCATGGTCTCTATGGCGTGGGAGGGGCGAGAGCCCCTCCAAGATTGGATCTGTCTCTCTGTCTCTCTCTGTTTCTGCATTCTCAGATTCTGCCCTTTCACCGTTTATTATATATCCGGAGATCCGTAACTCCGATTCGATTGAAACCTTCACCAAATTTTTCTCTGAAAATTAGTTTCTTGCAGCAAAAGTAGAGCATCAACCACCTTACAGGGTGCCCATGAGGGCCAGGGGCACGCCCCCTGCCTAGTGGCCCCCTCGGGCACCGTCTCGCGTTGATTTTTCTTCCCAAAAATCATAAATATTCCAAAAATGACCTCCGTGCGTTTTTATCCCGTTTGGACTCTGTTTGATATTGGGTTTCTGCGAAACATAAAACATGCAACCAACAGGATCTGCACTGGGAACTGGATCAATATGTTAGTCCCAAAAATAGTATAAAGGTTGCCAAAAGTATATGAAAGTTGAATAATATTGGCATGGAACAATCAAAAATTATAGATACGACGGAGACGTATCAGCAAGGCACACTTCAGGTGCGGTACACAGCGTAGCATATTGTAGAGCCTACGTCTAAAGCATATGGGACGACCTTCGTCCTTTCTTTCTCTTCTGCCATGGTCAGGTCTTGAGTCTTACTCAATACTCACACCTTATAACACAGCCAAGAACTCCTTCTTTGCCAATCTATTTTGAATTCCTTCAAAATCTTGTCACGGTATGTATTCATTTGAAAGTACCATTAAGCGTTTTTGATCTATCCTTATAGATCTTGATGCTCAATGTTCAAGTATCTTAATCCAGGTTTTCCATTGAAAAACACTTTTCAAACAACCCTATATGCTTTCCAGAAATTCCACATCATTTCTGATCAACAATATGTTAACAACATACACTCATCAGAAATTCTATAGTGCTCCCACTCACTTCTTTGGAAATACAAGTTTCTCATAAACTTTGTATAAACCCAAAATCTTTGATCATCTCATCAAAGCATATATTCCAACTCCAAGATGCTTACTCGAGTCCTTAGAAGGATTGCTTGAGCTTTGCATACCTGTTAGCATCTTTTAGGATTGACAAAACCTTCTGGTTGTATCATATAAAACCTTTCCTCGAGAAAATCATCGAGGGAACAATGTTTTGACATCCTATATGCAAGATTTCATAAATAACGCAGTAACTGCTAATATAATCCAATAGACTCTTAGCATCGCTACGAGTGAGAAAGTCTCATCGTAGTCAACTCCTTGAACTTGTCGGGAAACATCTTAGCGACAAGTCGAGCTTTCTTAATGGTGACACTTACCATCATTGTCCGTCTTCCTTTTAAAATTCATCTGTACCCAACAGCCTTACGACCATCAAGTATTTCTTCCAAAGTCTACACTTTGTTTTTTTTGAAGCTAAAAGTCTACACTTTGTTTTCATACATGGATCCGCTCTCGGATTTTATGGCCTCGAGCCATTCATCGGAATCCGGGCCCACCATCGCTTCTCCATAGCTCATAGGTTCATTGTTGTTTAGCAACATGACCTCCAAGACAGGATTACGTACCACTCTGAAGTAGTACGTATCCTTGTCGACCTATGAGGTTTGGTACTGACTTGATCCGAAGTTTCATGATCACTATCATTAGCTTCCACTTCAATTGGTGTAGTCGCCACAAGAACAACTTCCTTTGCCGTGTTACACACCGGTTGAAGTGATGGTTCAATAACCTCATCAAGTCTCCACCATCCTCCCACTCCATTCATTTGAGAGAAACTTTTCCTCGAGAAAGGACCCGTTTTTAGAAAAAAATCAGTTTTGCTTCCGGATCTGAGATAGGAGGTATACCCCAACTGTTTTGGGTCTCCTATGAAGATGCATTTATCCGCTTTGGGTTTGAGCTTATCAGCCTGGAACTTTTTCACATAAGCGTCGCAGCCCCAAACTTTTAAGAAACAACAGCTTAGGTTTCTCTAAACCATAGTTCATATGGTGTCATCTCAATGGAATTACATGGTGCCCTATTTAAAGTGAATGTGGTTGTCTCTAATGCCTAATCCATAAACGATAGTGGTAATTCGATAAGAGACATCATGGTATGCACCACATCCAATAGGGTGCAGCTATGATGTTCGGACACACCATCACACTATGGTGTTCCAGGCGGTATTAGTTGTGAAACAATTTCCACAATGTCTTAATTGTGTACCAAACACGTAACTCAGATATTCATCTCTATGATCATATCATAGACATTTTATCCTCTTGTCACGATGATCTTCAACTTCATTCTGAAATTGCTTGAACCTTTCAATAATTCAGACTTGTGTTTCATCAAGTAAATATACTCAACATCTACTCAAATCATTTGTGAAGTAGGAACATAACAATATCCACTGCGTGCCTCAGCACTCATTGAACTGTACAGATCAAAATGTATTACTTCCAACAAGTTGCTTTCTTGTTCCATCTCACTGAAAACGAGGCCTTTCAGTCATCTTGCCCATGTGGTATGATTTGCATGCCTCAAGTTATTCAAAATCAAGTGAGTCCAAACGACCCATCTGCATGGAGTTTCTTCATGCATATATACCAATAGACATGGTTCACATGTCTCAAACTTTTTAAAAACGAGCGAGTCCAAAGATCCATCCACATGGAGCTTCTTCGTGCGTTTTATAGCAATATGACTCAAATGGCAGTGCCACAAGTAGGTGGTACTATCATTACTATCTTATATCTTTTGGCATGAACATGTGTATCACTACAATCGAGATTCAATAAACCATTCATTTTAGGTGCAAGAACATTGAAGGTATTATTCAAATAAACAGAGTAACCATTATTCTCCTTAAATGAATAGCCGTATTGCGATAAACATAATCCAATCATGTCTATGATCAATGCAAACACCAAATAACAATTATTTAGGTTTAGCACCAATCCCTATGGTAGAGGGAGCGTACGATGTTTGATCACATTAACCTTGGAAACACTTCCAACACATATTGTCATCTCACCTTTGGCTAGTCTTTGTTTATTTCATAGCCTTTTATTTCGAGTTACTAACACTTAGCAACTAAACCGGTATCTAATACCCTGGTGCTACTAGGAGTACTAGTAAAGTACACATTAATATAATGTATATCCAATATACTTCTGTCGACCTTGCCAGCCTTCTCATCTACCAAGTATCTAGGGTAGTTCTGCTTCAGTGACCGTGCCCCTTATTACAGAAGCACTCAGTCTCGGGTTTGGGTTCAACCTTGGGCTTCTTCACTAGAGCAGCAACTGATTTGCCGTTTCATGAAGTATCCCTTTCTTGCCCTTGCCCTTCTTGAAACTAGTGGTTTTACTAACCATCAACAATTGATGCTCGTACTTGATTTCTACTTTCACGGTGTCAAACATCACGAATAGCTTAGGGATCATCATATCTATCCCTAATATGTTATAGTTCACCACGAAGCTCTAGTAGCTTGGTGGCAGTGACTTTGGAGAACCATCACTATCTCATCTGGAAGATTAACTCCCACTCGATTCAAGTGATTGTAGTACTCAGACAATCTGAGCACATGCTCAATGATTGAGCTTTTCTCCCTTAGTTTGCAGGCTAAGAAACTTTTTGGAGGTTTCATACCTCTTGCCGTGGGCACGAGCCTGAAATCCAAATTTCAGCTCTTGGAACATCTCATATGTTCCGTGACGTTTCAAAAATATCTTCAACACCTCAATTATAAACCGTTTAACACTACGCACTGAACTATCACGTAGTCGTCAAAACGTGTATGTCAGATGTTCGCAACATCCATAGACGACGCTCGAGGTTCAGCACACCGAGCGGTGCATTAAGGACATAATCCTTCTGCGCAGCAATGAGGACAATCCTCAGTTTATGGACCCAGTCCGCATAATTGCTACTGTCAACTTTCAACTAATTTTTCTCTAGGAACATATCTAACAGTAAGCTACGTCATAATTTGCAAAGATCTTTTGACTATGTTCATGATAATTAAGTTCATCTAACCAAATTATTTAAAGAACTCCCACTCAGATAGACATCCCTCTAGTCATCTAAGTGATACATGATTCGAATCAACTAGGCCGTGTCCGATCATCACATGAGACAGAATAGTCGTCAACGGTGAACATCTCCATGTTGATCGCATATACCATACGACTCATGTTCGACCTTTAGGTCTCTCGTGTTCCGAGTCCATGTCTGTACATGCTAGGCTCGTCAAGTCAACCTAAGTGTTTCACGTGTGTAAATCTGGCTTACACCCGCTGTATGCAAACGTTAGAATCTATCACACCCGATCATCATGTGGTGCTTCAAAACAACGAACCTTCACAACGGTGCACAATTAGGGGGAACACTTTCTTGAAATGTTAGTGAGGGATCATCTTATTTATGCTACCGTCGTTCTAAGCAATTAAGATGTAAACATGACAAACATCACATGCAAATCATAAAGTGACATGATATGGCCAATATCATCTTGCGCCTTTGATCTTCATCTTCGAGGCGCGGCATGATCACCATCGTCACCGACATGACACCATGATCTCCATCATCATGATCTCCATCATCGTGTCTTCATGAAGTTGTCTCGCCAACTATTACTTCTACTACTATGGCTAACTGTTAGCAATAAAGTAAAGTAATTACATGGTGTTTTCATTGACACGCAAGTCATACAATAAATTAAGACAACTCCTATGGCTCCTGCCGGTTGTCATACTCATCGACATGCAAGTCGTGATTCCTATTACAAGAACATGATCAATCTCATACATCACATATATATAATTCATCACATCCTTTTGGCCATATCACATCACATAGCATACCCTGCAAAAACAAGTTAGACGTCCTCTAATTGTTGTCGAATGTTTTACGTGGCTGCTATGGGTTTCTAGCAAGAACGTTACTTACCTACGCAAAAGCCACAACGTTGATATGCCAATTGCTATTTACCCTTCATAAGGACCCTTTCATCGAATCCGATCCGACTAAAGTGGGAGAGACAGACACCCGCTAGCCACCTTATGCAACAAGTGCATGTTAGTCGGTGGAACCTGTCTCACGTAAGTGTACGTGTAAGGTCGGTCCAGGCCGCTTCATCCCACAATGCCGCCGAATCAAGATAGGACTAGTAACGGTAAGAAAATTGAACAAATCATCGCCCACAACTACTTGTGTTCTACTCGTGCATAGAATCTACGCATAAACCTAGCTCATGATGCCACTGTTGGGGAACGTAGTAATAATTCAAAATTTTCCTACGTGTCACCAAGATCAATCTAGGAGATGCTAGCAACGAGAGAGAGAGATATATAAGGGAGTGCATCTTCATACCCTTGAAGATCGCTAAGCGGAAGCGTTACAAGAACGCGGTTGATGGAGTCGTACTCGCGGCGATTCAAATTGCGGAAGATCCGATCTAGCGCCGAATGGACGGCGCCTTCGTGTTCAACACACGTACAACCCGTGTCGGCGTTCTAGGAACGGGGGTCCCCAGACTTGCCTGCCTGCGGCGTGGCTCAAGTGGTGGCCCAGTACGGCCCATCTTCATCAACTCAAACTCAAGACCCTCACGAGGGGCCAAGCCTCGTGGGGCGGACGATGCAAGGCTTCCTCAGGAACGGCCTCACCAGGCAGGCTCGCGAGGAGGCGGAGAGATGAAGGCAGGGGTACCTCGCGAGGTGCCCATGATGCAAGCCATGACGATCGAGATCAGGCGGGCGCCAGGCGGGTGCCGTCCTGCGCAGTGTCCTTGTTTCCTCTTTGGTGCAAAGGGGGCAAGCGCAGGCGTGGAGTACCGAGGCATCAAGCAAAGGTTATCATTTCGGTGCAACAAGACCAAGACCAGCAGAGCGGCAGGACGGAGGCCACAGTGGAGCCCAAGACGGCGTCATCGCCAGTGCCTTTGGCAGCCGAGGACCAACTTTAGTCAGGATAACATGTACTAGATGTCCCCCTTCAAAATGGCCGTTGTTGGCTCCCTTCCCGCTCAACATCTGGGAAGAGGACCAGGGCCTCTATATATAGAGATAGCCACCACCAAATAGGGATCACTTCATCTAGAGCCTAGAGAGATCCACCCAAGCGGAGCACCGCACCAGCCCAAGAACACCTCTCGCGAGGCTGTTCTTCCTCTGTACTGTTCATCATCGGCCCCTGAGGCAATCCACCACACCACACACTGGATTAGGGTATTACACCACAACGGTGGCCCGAACCAGTATGAACCTTGTGTCCCTTGTGTTGTTCATCGGGTGGCTTAGATTCTCAGCGAGGCGTTGGGACGTGGATCGGTAGGGGAAAGATCTTCGCGCGCACCCCGGAGTTCGAACCTTAAGGGTTTTACCGGAACCCGATATCCGACATTTGGCGCGCCAGGTAGGGGTGCTCCGGAGCTCTCCCTTCCGTTGAGCCGCTCTCCATCAACACCGCGCTTCGCCCTCATGGCGGACAATGCGCCGCCCGCTCCGGCTGCCGACGACGGCACTGGGGCCAGGGGGCTCCGAGCCTTGGCCCCCGCCTTGCGACAGGTGTAGTGGCCGAACAAGTTCAAGCCAGAGATGCCGCCATGCTACGACGGCACAATAGATCCACTAGCTTTCCTGCTGGCGTATGAGGAGGCCATCCTCAAGGCCGGGGGCGACGACATGGTCATGGCTAACTGGCTTCCCATGGCCCTCACCGCCGTTCCGCGCATGTGGCTGCTCCACCTGCCAACGACTTTGGTGGCCTCCTGGGAGGAGCTGCGCAACCTCTTCCTCGCCCATTATGCTGCGCCGGTGCCCCCGGTCGTCGCAGCTCTCTTGGGCGGCTTGCAAGTGCCACCCTTGAGCCGCCACATCAAGCCGTTCATCCGTCAGATTGGTGCCGCCCTCATGCGCCGCGAAGCCCCTCCGGGTCGGGTGGCACCCAAGGCCGACTTGACCTTCAACTTGGACGATCACCCCGCCAAAACCGCCTGCTCGGGTGCGTTCCCGATGCTGTGCACTCCCACCATCTGCCAGGTGGCCGTCACCAGGACCCTCATAGACGGCGGTGCCGGCCTCAACGTGCTCTCAGTGGAGGCCTTCAACCTCCTCCACGTGCCCCTGGAGCGACTCCGACCCAGCAAGTCCTTCTCGGGCGTTGGAGGCAGTTCCACCGGCTCCCTGGGGCAGATCCGCCTCCCGGTGACCTTTGGCACCCACGACAACTTCTACACGGAGCTGGTCGACTTCGACATCGCCCCCATCGGCCTCCCATACAACACCATCCTCGGCTACCCTGCCTTGGCCCAGTTCATGGCAGCGACTCACCCGGCCTACAACCTCATGAAGATGCCCGGGAGCAGCAGCGTCCTCACCATAGCCAGAGATACAAAGGATGCTCTGCAGGTGCTCAAGCTCGCCTTCAGGGCGGCCGCAGTGGCGCAACCCACCAGCGCTGACACCCTCAAGGCCAAGGGGGCTACGCCAACCAAGAAGAAGCAGTTGTTCACCCAAGACAAGGCGGAGACTAAGCAGGTACCAGTCGATGAGGATGGATCCTCCGGCGCCACCTTCACCATAGGCGCCAATCTCGACCCCGAGCAAGAGGAGGCTCTAGTGAAATTCTTGCGTGCAAACAAGGAGGTGTTCGCGTGGGAACCCAAGCAGCTAGTGGGGTCCCAAGGCAGGTGATCGAGCACCACCGGAACGTGTGCCCCAATGTGCGCCCCGTGAAGCAGAAATCAAGGCGGCAGTCCAGCAAGAAGTAGGCCTTCATCGTCCAAGAAACCCGCAAGCTAGAAGCTGCGGGAGTCATTCACGAGGTTCGCTATCCGGAATGGCTGGCCAACCCTGTTGTTGTGCCGAAGAAGGGAGGAAAGGAGCGCATGTGCGTTGACTTCACCAACCTCAACAAGGCCTGCCCTCAAGATCCGTTCCCGCTCCCCCGCATCGACCAAATCATCGACTCCACCGCTGAGTGCGACCTGTTGTGCTTCCTGGATGCCTTCTCAGGCTATCACCAGATCAAGATGGCGGTAGAAGATGTGGAGAAAACGGCTTTCCTGACCCCGTGCGGGGTGTACTGCTACACCTGCATGCCATTCGGATAGCGCAATGCAGGCGCAACCTTTCAGCGACTGATGCATATTGCCTTGGGCCGGCAGGTCGGGAGAAACGTCGAGGCCTACGTCGACGACATCATGGTGCAGTCTCGAGAGGCCAAGACCCTGATACAGGACCTGGAAGAAACCTTCGCGAGCCTTCGTGAAGTGGACCTGCATCTGAACCCGAAGAAGTGCGTGTTCAGCGTTCCTTCTGGCAAGCTTCTGGGCTTCCTCGTGTCCCACAGAGGTATCGAGGCTAACCCAGAGAAGGTCAAGGCCATCGAAGACATGAGTCCGCTGCAAACCTCAGGGAAATGCAAAAGCTCACCGGGCGAGTAACCGCGTTAGGACGCTTCATCTCAAAGCTGGGGGAACGAGCCCTGCCATTCTTCAAGCTGATGAAGAAGAAGGGTCTGTTCGAATGGACTCAAGAGGCTGACGAAGCGTTCCAAGATCTCAAGAAGTACCTGACCAGCCCTCCGGTGATGGTGGCTCCATGCCCTTAGGAGCCCTTGGTGCTCTACCTCGCCGCCACACCCTACTCCGCGAGCTTAGCTCTGGTGGCAGTTTCGGAGGAGCGCCGGGTGAAGGCCGCATCAGCCGCAACCCCGACCGCGGCAGCTCAGGGCCAGGAAGGCCTCGCGAGGGCCACAACCTCGGCAGATGGGGACCAGCCTCAACAGGAAGACGCCTCCAGGGCTGAGGGGACCTCACCAAGCAGTCAGGAGACGGGGGCTCAAACGCCTTAGGAGGTGCTGGACTCTTTGGAGGGTGCGGGTGAAAGCACAAGTGCTCCCTAGGTGGTTTTGGTAATTAATGTCAACATATCTCTTGTTGGACTAACACTTTTATCTAGTATGTCTCAGATAAGTTCAACAATGGAGTGGCATGGACTAAAGGATGTAGGAACTCCTTCAAGATGCTAAGGACAAAGGATTGGCTCAAGCTTCCAGCTCAAGACTCTTCATTTTATATTTTAGTGATCCAAGATCACATTGAGTCTATAGGAAAAGCCAATACTATCAAGAAGGGATGAGGTGTTGCTTAATGAGTTTCTTGCTCCACAGTGCTTAGTGATATGCTCCAAAACCCTCAACTACTTTCCCACTTCCACACATATGACCTAAACCTAAAGTCAAACTCAGCACCACTGATTCTTTCTATCCGGCGCCACCGAGTTCAGATGTCATAGCCACTGCCACAAACCCTAGACAAATCGGTCTTACTGATAGGGATCTCGGTTTCATCGAGATGGGATTGTAATCTCTCTGTGTATGTCCATTACCAAAATCGATCTCACCGAGTTTGAGCAATCGGTACTACCGAGATTACAATGCAAACTTCCTGATTGACTCATTACCAAAATCGGTCCTACCGAATTTGTGTAATCGGTCCAACCGAGTTTGCCTGACCAACTCTCTGGAAAACCTATTACCAAAATCGATCCCACCGAGTTTGTGTAATCGGTCTCACCGAGATTACATTATGCCCTAACCCTAACCATATCGGTTCTACCGAGTTGCATGTCGATCCCACCGAAAATCCTAACGGTCACTAGGTTTACTAAATCGGTCTGACAGAGTCTGTTGAATCGGTCCCACCGAGTTTGGTAAATTGTGTGTAACGGTTAGATTTTGTGTGGAGGCTATATATACCCCTCCACCTCCTCTTCATTCATGGAGAGAGCCATCAGACTGAACCCACACTTCCAGCATACATTTTCTGAGAGAGAACTACCTACTCATGTGTTGAGGCCAAGATATTCCATTCCTACCATATGAATCTTGATCTCTAGCCTTCCCCAAGTTGCTTTCCACTCAAATCTTCTTTCCACCAGATCCAAATCCCATGAGAGAGAGTTGAGTGTTGGGGAGACTATCATTTGAAGCACAAGAGCAACGAGTTCATCGTTAACGCACCATTTGTTACTTCTTGGAGAGTGGTGTCTCCTAGATTGGCTAGGTGTCACTTGGGAGCCTCCGACAAGATTGTGGAGTTGAACCAAGGAGTTTGTAAGGGCAAGGAGATCGCCTACTTCGTGAAGATCTACCGCTAGTGAGGCAAGTCCTTCGTGGGAGACGACCATGGTGGGATAAACAAGGTTGCTTCTTCGTGGACCCTTCGTGGGTGGAGCCCTCCATGGACTCGCACAACCGTTACCCTTCGTGGGTTGAAGTCTCCATCAACGTGGATGTACGATAGCACCACCTATCGGAACCACGCCAAAAACATCCGTGTCTCCAATTGCGTTTGAATCCTCCAAAACCCTTCCCTTTACATTCTTGCAAGTTGCATGCTTTACTTTCCGCTGCTCATATACTCTTTGCATGCTTGCTTGCTATGTATTGTGAATGTTAAACTTGTGCCTAAACTCCACTTAAACTTAAAGATCTTAAAAACTGCAACTTTGGTACTTAGTGTCTAATCACCCCACCTCTAGACACCTCTTCTCAAGGTCCTACAAGTGGTATCAGAGCATTGGTCTCCATTGCCTTGGTTTAATCACCATTGGAGGAAGATGGATGAGTCTACTTTGGGGAGTCTAAGACATAGAGTGCCTATACTTGATGGAGAGTATTTTCATGAGTGAAAAAATGAGATGCTTGTAATCTTCAATCAATATCATTTGAACAAGTACATTGCTAGTCCTTGTGCACCTCATGTTGACCCTATGCATCCTACTCTTGATGAGTCAATTGACATGATTAGGAATCTTAGAACTGCCGAACTTATCATTAGAGGATTGCCTAGAAACTTGATTGGATGTTTGCCTACTCTTAAGTGTGCCTACACTATAAGGAAATTTCTTGAGGAATGCTTTCCAAATTATTCCTTGAAAAATCTATATGAAATTCTCCATAAGTCTATTGCTTTGAGTAAGATGAATACTAGTGATCCTATGTTTGGTGATCATCTATTTGAGCTTACAAACCTTATGCGTGCCAAAGGAGATGTTGGAATTATTAGTGAAATTATTTCCGAAGCTATAAAAATTCATAAGCAAGATCATTGTCAAACTCACTCTAACGAACCACCCTCTCTAGGATTTGATCCACCACATGATGATGTTGAACATGGATACTATGATGAGGATGATGATAGTGACTTCGATCTTGATGATGCAATGAGACATTTTGGTCTTATGGCAAATCTTCGAGGATATATGTCAGGAGGAAAGGAATGGGTTCTTGATAGTGGATGTACCGATCACATGACCAGAGATAAAGACATGTTTCGTGAGCTTGCTGAAAATGATAGTCCTCGAAAGTATGTCACTTTCGGTGACAACTCAAAGGGTAAGGTGGTTGGCCTCGGTAAGGTGGCCATATCACATGATAGCTCCATACAAAATGTCATGCTCATTGAATCTCTTGGATACAACTTACTTTCAGTATCTAGACTTGCTGATTTCGGTTTCAATGTCCTATTTACTGAAGTAGATTGTCAAGTGTTTCGTCGAGATAATCATCAAATGGTCTTTACTGGTGTGCGTAGAGGTGATCTATACATTGTTGATTTCACTGAAAAGGCTCAACCTAAAACTTGCTTCATCGCTAAATCCTCAAAAGGTTGGTTATGGCATAGACGATTAGGTCACGTTGGTATGCGAAACCTTGACAAGCTTATTAAAGGAAATCATATCCTTGGTGTTAACGATGTCATATTTGATAAGGATAGACTTTGCAGCGCTTGTCAGGCAGGTAAACAGGTTGGAGGAAGGCACCCCGTGAAGAACATCATGACCACAAGGAGGCCACTCGAGCTACTTCACATGGATCTCTTTGGTCCCAACTCCTACAAGAGTCCTGGTGGAAATTCTTTTGGTCTAGTTATAGTTGATGATTTTTCAAGATTTACGTGGGTGTTCTTTCTTGATGATAAATCGCAGGTCCAAACAATCTTCAAAAACTTTGCTAGGAAGGCCCAAAATCAATTTGAAGTGAAGATCAAGAAGGTTCGCAGTGACAACGGAACGGAGTTCAAGAACGCAAATGTGGACACCTTTCTTGACGAAGAAGGGATTTCACACGAGTTCTCGGCTACGTACACACCTCAACAAAACGGAGTTGTTGAGAGAAAGAACCGGACGCTCATCGAAATGGCGAGAAAGATGCTTGATGAGTACAAGACACCGAAGCACTTTTGGGCAGAAGCGGTTGAAACAGCTTGTTATGCAACAAATCGCTTGTATCTTCACAAGCTACTCGGCAAGACGGCATACGAGCTCCTCACCGGTAACAAACCCCAAGTTGGATACTTTCGAGTATTTGGCTCAAAGTGCTACATTATTGATAAGCATCATCGTTCTAAATTTGCTCCTAAGTCTCATGAAGGTTTCCTACTAGGTTATGGCTCAAACTCTCACACTTACCGTGTCTACAACAATTTCACCCGAAAGGTTGAAGAGACGGTAGATGTGAAGTTTGATGAATCTAACGGCTCGCAAGTAGAGCAATTGCCAATTGATGTAGGAGACAAAGATCCCTCGGAAGCAATCCAAGACTTGTCTATTGGCAAGGTTCGTCCAACAAAGGTGAAGGAGAGTACCTCGTCCGTCCAAGTGGAAGCTTCTACTTCACGACAAAGTGAACCAAGAGTTGATACGGAAGCATCCACAAGTGGGACACACCAAGATGAAGAAAATGAGGAAGTGCATCAAGATGAATGTCAACAACCTCCTTCTCCACCATGACAAGAGAACGACAATGCCAACAATGAAGAAGGCCAAGAAGAAGAACAAGATTAAGAAGAAGTTCAACCAAGAAACAAGCAAAAGCTTTCACGAGTTCGAGCAAGAATTTCTAAGGACCATCCCGTCGAGCAAATCTACGATGATATTCAAACCGGGAGAATCACTTGCTCTAAAACTCGTTTAACTAACTTTTGTGAAAACTATTCTTTCATCTCTAGCATTGAACCTATGAAGGTCGAAGAAGCATTGGAAGATCCGGATTGGATAAATGCTATGCATGAAGAGCTGCACAACTTTGAGAGGAACCAAGTTTGGACATTGGTTGAGAAGCCCGACAACAACCACAACATCATCGATACCAAATGGGTGTTTCGCAACAAGCAAGATGAAGATGGACAAGTAGTTCACAACAAAGCACGTCTTGTCGCCCAAGGCTACACACAAGTCAAAGGTATGGACTATGGTGAGACTTACACTCCCGTTGCTAGACTTGAGTCCATTCGCATCTTACTTGCCTATGCTAATCATCATGATATCACCTTGTACCAAATGGACATTAAAAGTGCGTTTCTAAATGGTAAAATAGAGGAGGAAGTTTATGTTAAGCAACCTCCCGACTTTGTCAATCCTAAGAAACCCAATCATGTTTACAAACTTCACAAAGCCCTTTATGGTCTTAAACAAGCTCCTAGAGCGTGGTATAAATGCTTGACCGAGTTCCTTATTGAAAAAGGCTTTGAAATTGGTAAAATTCATTCTACTCTTTTTACTAAAAGGGTTAATGGAGAACTATTTGTGTGCCAAATCTATGTTGATGATATTATATTTGGTTCGACTAACCCTCATTTTAGTGAAAAGTTTGGGAAGCTAATGTCGGAGAAGTTTGAGATGTCTATGATGAGTGAAATCAAATTCTTTCTTGGATTGCAAATCAAGCAAACTAAGGAAGGTAGCTTTGTTTCTCAAACAAAGTACACCAAGGACTTATTCAAGAAGTTCAATATGCAAGAATGCAAAGGTATGACTACACCCATGCCTCCTAGTGGACATCTTGACTTGACCAAAGATGGTGAACCGGTTGATCAAAAGGTTTATCGCTCTATGATTGGTTCATTGTTATATCTATGTGCTTCACGTCCCGATATCATGCTAAGTGTGTGCATGTGTGCACGATATCAAGCTGCTCCTAAAGAATGTCATCTTAAGGCCGTGAAAAGGATAGTGAGATACTTAATCCATACACCAAAGTTTGGCATTTGGTATCCTAAGAGGGCCTCTTTCGATCTTGTTGGCTACTCCGACTCGTACTATGCCGGAGATATGGTTCATAGAAAGTACACTTCGGGTACTTGTCAATTTATTGGTATATCTCTTGTGTCTTGGTCCTCCAAGAAACAAAACTCGGTATCCTTATCCACCGCCGAAGCGGAATACATTGCCGCTGGTTCATGTTGTGCTCAATTACTTTGGATGACCCAAACTCTTATAGATTATGGGATATATGTGAGACATGTTCCATTGCTTTGTGACAATAAAAGTGCTATCAAAATTGGCCATAATCTCGTACAACATTCTCGAACTAAGCATATTGAAGTTCGTCATCATTTCATTCGAGATCATGTTGCTAAGGGTGACATTGATCTTAAGCATGTTCGCACTGAAAAGCAATTAGCGGATATATTCACTAAACCTCTTGATGAGAAAGTGTTTTGCAGGTTAAGAGGAGAATTGAACATCATTGATGCTTCAAACTTGGAGTAGAAACTCCATTGGATACATGCAAGACATGAGCTTATGACTAATCCTTGATATTTCTCTTATGATGAAAATCTTATGTCTTGGATATATTTGCATCTTGCATGTTATCTAACCCATGTAGGTACTTGGTTGAATCAAATTCCATGAGATTGTAATCTACTCACATCTTGAGCAATCTCTACATCACCAAGTTTCTACACTATGGTGGTTGAAGACAAGGAAGCACGGAACCACTCAAACATATCCTTTGACAAACTCTATGTTGAGCTTCATGATTGTCATTTTTGGATACACAAGTGCTCTTCCCTGCAAGAACTAACCCATCTAGGTAGATGGACTCAAATTCCAAGTGGTGCTCCAAATTCTTGATGAGCTACATCAAACTTGAGCGACCCACACAAGTTCAACTACATGTTCAACACCACCAACCAAGGTATGTTATTCCATCTTAGAGAAGCTTTACTCCAAGTCATGAGCTAAAGCAACTCGACAAGATGTGAATACATCAAGATGCTTAAACGAAAAATGGCAACCCCATTTTGAGCTTAAACGATGAGTATGACCTATGATCAAGTGATCTCACTTGACTCCTAAGTCAATATACTCTAACATAGGTGACTTTGTCGCCAACCATCTCTAGATGAAGTTCTCTTGTGTTCTTTTCTGTGTTTTTGCATCTGTCTCATGCATATTTGTTTCCCCTTTCAAAAAAAAAACTTCATCTAGATTTCTTTCTGTTTGCTCTGCATTTTCTGCATCCAATTCATTGCATATCATTCAGTAAATTCCTTGCAAATCTTTGTGAGATCTTACTAGTCTAGTGAGCTGAGGTGACAAGTGTTTTCTCTACGATGAACTCGGTTTCACCGATTTGATGTTTTCGGTCCAACCGAATCCTTTCGGTACAACCGAAGCATACCACTCGGTGCCACCGATTTCACAACAGGAAAAATAGTTTACCACTTATTCTGTGTTTTTCTGATCCAGCTCCACTCAATGAATCTTGTCCTCTACAAGCATCACATTTTTATACATGCTTTGTACTGTGTCTCCATGATCAAACCCTTCTTGGAAATTGATGTCAAAGGGGGAGAGAGAGATCACATCAAAGCTTATCACTTAGAGAGATCACATCAGAGAAAGAGTATCACCTTCTCAGGGGGAGAAAGTCCTCAAGGGGAGAAAGAGATCTCCAGGGGGAGAGAATACTCAAGTAAAAAGTATTTCTCAAGGATCCCAGATGCTTGGTGTTCAAGAGGAGAGATGCCACATGTCTTATTGAGGGGGAAAAGACATGTTCATATGTGCTTATTTGCATTAGCTCTATTCATTTATATCTTTCAGCTATGATTTTCTGTTCCCTATCTTCTCCCGGTATCCCATGCTAGATTCAGGGGGAGCAAGACATCGAAGGGAAAGAAATCATTTAAATTCATTGCATATCTTTACTCTTGGGGACATGTCTAATCCAATGTGGTACTTAGTACTCACTCGCTACATGTCATCCCAGTCTTGGTATTCTTGTGGTTTCTTCTGTTTGCTCTGGCTAGTAGATGTACATGTGTTATCTAACCTTGTTTACGGAGGTTCATTCCATCCTAAGCCAACTCAAGACTACAAGGTAAGTATATGCATCACAATCATGTGTATGAGGAATTCTTGCTGATGTACATACTGTTTGCAAGAAGGACTCATGAGCATGAAGGTATTTTCTTTAATATTCTTTGCTCTGATGCATATGGCCAAGATACATGTAACACATTTCCTACTCTATCATGGTTATGCTCTCACATGACTCTATATTCCATATTCACATGATTGCATACATGTAGGGGGAGCCTATGCTTGTTACATGTCTTTCCAAAGCTTTACTTGCTATTCTTTATATCTTTATCTAAAGCTTTGATGTATGTTGTCATCAATTACCAAAAAGGGGGAGATTGAAAGCACAAGTGCTCCCTAGGTGGTTTTGGTAATTAATGTCAACATATCTCTTGTTGGACTAACACTTTTATCTAGTATGTCTCAGATAAGTTCAACAATGGAGTGGCATGGACTAAAGGATGTGGGAACTCCTTCAAGATGCTAAGGACAAAGGATTGGCTCAAGATTCAAGCTCAAGACTCTTCATTTTATATTTTAGTGATCCAAGGTCACATTGAGTCTATAGGAAAAGCCAATACTATCAAGAAGGGATGAGGTGTTGCTTAATGAGTTTCTTGCTCCATAGTGCTTAGTGATATGCTCCAAAACCCTCAACTACTTTCCCACTTCCATACATATGACCTAAACCTAAAGTCAAACTCGGCACCATCGATTCTTTCTATCCGACGCCACCGAGTTCAGATGTCGTAGCCACTACCACAAACCCTAGACAAATCGGTCTTACCGATAGGGATCTCGGTCTCATCGAGATGGGATTGTAATCTCTCTGTGTATGTCCATTACCAAAATCGGTCTCACCGAGTTTGAGCAATCGGTACTACCGAGATTACAATGCAAACTTCCTGGTTGACTCATTACCAAAATCGGTCCTACCGAGTTTGTGTAATCGGTCCAACCGAGTTTGCCTGACCAACTCTCTGGTTAGCTAATCACCAAAATCGGTCTCACCGAGTTTGTGTAATCGGTCTCACTGAGATTAAGTTATGCCCTAACCCTAACCATATCGGTCTTACCGAGTTGCATGTCGGTCCCACCGAAAATCCTAACAGTCACTAGGTTTACTAAACCGGTCCGACCGAGTTTGTTGATTCGGTCCCACCGAGTTTGGTAGATTGTGTGTAACGGTTAGATTTTGTGTGGAGGCTATATATACCCCTCCACCTCCTCTTCATTCATGGAGAGAGCCATCAGACTGAACCTACACTTCCAGCATATATTTTTTGAGAGAGAACTACCTACTCATGTGTTGAGGCCAAGATATTCCATTCCTACCATATGAATCTTGATCTCTAGCCTTCCCCAAGTTGCTTTCCACTCAAATCTTCTTTCCACCAGACCCAAATCCTATGAGAGAGAGTTGACTGTTGGGGAGACTATCATTTGAAGCACAATAGCAAGGAGTTCATCATCAACGCACCATTTGTTACTTCTTGGAGAGTGGTGTCTCCTAGATTGGCTAGGTGTCACTTGGGAGCCTCCGACAAGATTGTGGAGTTGAACCAAGGAGTTTGTAAGGGCAAGGAGATCGCCTACTTCGTGAAGATCTACCGCTAGTGAGGCAAGTCCTTCGTGGGCGACGACCATGGTGGGATAGACAAGGTTGCTTCTTCGTGGACCCTTCGTGGGTGGAGCCCTCCATGGACTCGCGCAATCATTAACCTTCATGGGTTGAAGTCTCCATCAACGTGGATGTACGATAGCACCACCTATCGGAACCACGCCAAAAACATCCGTGTCTCCAATTGCGTTTGAATCCTCCATAACCCTTCCCTTTACATTCTTGCAAGTTGCATGCTTTACTTTCCGCTGCTCATATACTCTTTGCATGCTTGCTTGCTATGTATTGTGAATGTTAAACTTGTGCCTAAACTCCACTTAACCTTAAAGATCTTAAAAACTGCAACTTTGGTACTTAGTGTCTAATCACCCCCCCTCTAGACACCTCTTCTCAAGGTCCTACAGAGGGCTCCGTCGGCGCACCCACCCTCGTCGAGTATCCCGTGTATTTTGTCAGCACGGTGCTGCGGGATGCAAGGGCACGGTACCCCATGCCCCAAAAGCTCTTGCTCACGCTATTGGTGGCTTCTCAGAAGCTGCGGCACTACTTCCAGGGACACCCCATCAAGGTTGTCTCAGCCTACCCATTGGAGAGGGTGCTCAGGAGTCCCAACTCCGCTGGAAGGGTCGCTGAATGGAACATCAAGCTGCAAGCATTTCAGTTAGAATTCAGCACGACCAGAGTCGTCAAAGGAGCCGCACTTGCAGATTTTGTGGCAGAATGCACAGAGGCGCCAGGGCTCGAAGCAGGCGAAGATCGGTCGCTTTCCCTGGGAAGCGAGGCACCGAACGGCTGGGTTATGCACTTTGATGGAGCATTCTCACGGCATGGCACAGGGGCCGGCGCAATGCTTATATCCCCCACTCAGGACAAGCTCTATTATGCCGTGCAACTCTGTTTCCAGCAGGGCGAAAAGGTTTCCAACAACATAGCAGAATACAAGGGCCTCATAGCAGGCTTAAAGGCCGCGGCCGCACTGGGGGTGAAGCACCTCATCATCAAGGGGGACTCACAGCTCCTCGTCAACTTCTCCAACAAGTTATACGAGCCCAAGGACGAGCACATGGAGGCATATCTTGCAGAAGTGCGCAAGATGGAAAAGCAGTTTCTGGGGCTGGAGCTGCAGCATGTGCCTCGCGGCACCAATCAGGAGCCTGGTGACATTGCCAAGAGGGCATCGAGGCGGCTTCCTCAAGAGCCTGGCGTTTTCGAGGAACGACTCTTCAAGCCCTCAACAGCACCATCACTATCAAGCACAGCGCAACCTCGGGAGGAACTCCCTCAACCACCTGCCTCAGGAGCTCCAGCCTGTGGCCCGACCTCAGGAGCACGCTTGCTCCTGGCGCCGGAGCCTCAGGAAGGGTGCTGGACTGCGGAGCTCAAGGATTACCTGATGCAAGGGACTTTACCAAAGAAAGAAGAGGACGCGGAATGCGTGGCACGACCTGCTGCATCCAAGATAGAGAGCTCTACCGGAAGCGGCCCAACGATGTTTCCCTGCGTTGCATCTCCAGGGAACAGGGGAAGGAGTTGCTGGCAGACATTCACGATGGAGACTGCGGGCACCACTCTGTTGGAAATATGCCCTAGAGGCAATAATAAAAGCATTATTATTATATTTCCTTGTTCATGATAATTGTCTTTATTCATGCTATAATTGTGTTATCCGGAAATCGTAATACATGTGTGAATAACAGACACCAACATGTCCCTAGTGAGCCTCTAGTTGACTAGCTCGTTGATCAACAGATAGTCATGGTTTCCTGACTATGGACACTGGATGTCATTGATAACGAGATCACATCATTGGGAGAATGATGTGATGGACAAGACCCAATCCTAAACATAGCACAAGATCGTATAGTTCGTTTGCTAGAGTTTTCTAATGTCAAGTATCTATTCCTTTGACCATGAGATCGTGTGACTCCCGGATACCGTAGGAGTGCTTTGGGTATGCCAAACGTCACAACGTAACTGGGTGACTATAAAGGTAGACTACGTGTATCTCCAAAAGTATCTGTTGGGTGACATGGATCAAGACTGGGATTTGTCACTCCGTATGACGGAGAGGTATCACTGGGCCCACTCGGTAATGCATCATCATAATGAGCTCAGAGTGACCAAGTGTCTGGTCACGGGATCATGCATTACGGTACGAGTAAAGTGACTTGCCGGTAACGAGATTGAACGAGGTATTGGGATACCGACGATCGAATCTCGGGCAAGTAACATATCGATAGACAAAGGGAATAGCGTACGGGATTGATTAAATCCTCGACATCGTGGTTCATCCGATGAGATCATCGTGGAGCATGTGGAAGCCAACATGGGTATCCAGATCCCTCTGTTGGTTATTGACCGGAGAGTCGTCTCGGTCATGTCTGCTTGTCTCCCGAACCCGTAGGGTCTACACACTTAAGGTTCGGTGACGCTAGGGTTATGAAGATATGTATATGCAGAAACCCGAATGTTGTTCGGAGTCCCGGATGAGATCCCGGACGTCACGAGGAGTTCCGGAATGGTCCGGAGGTAAAGAATTATATATAGGAAGTGCTATTTCGGGCATCGGGACAAGTTTCGGGGTTATCGGTATTGTACCGGGACCACCGGAAGGGTCCCGGGGGTCCACCGGGTGGGGCCACCTGTCCCGGGGGGCCACATGGGCTGTAGGGGGTGCGCCTTGGCCTAGATGGGCCAAGGGCACCAGCCCCTATAGGCCCATGCGCCTAGGGTTTCCACCATGGAAGAGTCCATGTGGTGGAAGGCACCCCTAGGTGCCTTGGGGGGGAGGGAAACCTCCCCTTGGCCGCCGCCCCCCCTAGTAGATCTCATCTACTAGGGCCGGCGCCCCCCCCCCATGGCACCCCTATATATAGTGGGGGGGAGAGGAGGGATTTCACACCAGCCCCTGGCGCCTCCATCCCCCCCGTTACGTCTCTCCCTCGTAGTCTCGGCGAAGCCCTGCTGCTGTGACGCCCTGCATCCACCACCACGCCGTCGTGCTGCTGGATCTTCATCAACCTCTCCTCCCCCCTTGCTGGATCAAGAAGGAGGAGACGTCTCCCGTCCCGTACGTGTGTTGAACGCGGAGGTGCCGTCCGTTCGGCGCTGGTCATCGGTGATTTGGATCACGTCGAGTACGACTACATCATCACCGTTCTTTTGAACGCTTCCGTGCGCGATCTACAAAGGTATGTAGATGCATCTAATCACTCGTTGCTAGATGAACTCCTAGATGATCTTGGTGAAACGAGTAGGAAAATTTTTGTTTTCTGCAACGTTCCCCAACAGTGGCATCATGAGCTAGGTCTATGCGTAGTTCTTCTTGCGCGAGTAGAACACAATTTGTTGTGGGCGTAGATTTTTCAACTTTCTTGCCGTTACTAGTCCTTTCTTGCTTCAGCGGTATTGTGGGATGAATCGGCCCGGACCAACCTTACACGTACACTTACGTGAGACCGGTTCCACCGACTAACATGCACTAGTTGCATAAGGTGGCTGGCGGGTGTCTGTCTCTCCCACTTTAGTTGGAGCGGAATCGATGAACAGGGTCCTTATGAAGGGTAAATAGAAGTTGACAAATCACGTTGTGGCTTTAACGTAGGTAAGAAGACGTTCTTGCTAGAACCCTAATTCAGCCACGTAAAACTTGCAACAACAATTAGAGGACGTGTAACTTGTTTTTGCAGCAAGTGGTTTGTGATATGATATGGCCAAAGTTGTGATGAATGATGAATGATATATATGTGATGTATGAGATGTTCATGCTATTGTTATAGGAATCACGACTTGCATGTCGATGAGTATGACAACCGGCAGGAGCCATAGGAGTTGTCTTTATTCTTTTATATGACCTGCGTGTCATCAAGAAACGCCATGTAAATTACTTTACTTTATTGCTAAACGCGTTAGCCATAGTAGTAGAAGTAATAGTTGGCGAGCAACTTCATGGAGACACGATGATGGAGATCATGATGATGGAGATCATGGTGTCAAGCCGGTGACAAGATGATCATGGAGCCCCAAGATGGAGATCAAAGGAGCTATGTGATAATGGCCATATCATGTCACGCTTATTATTTGATTGCATGTGATGTTTATCATGTTTTGCATCTTGTTTACTTAGAACGACGGTAGTAAATAAGATGATCCCTCACAATAATTTCAAGAAGTGTTCCCCCTAACTGTGCACCGTTGCGACAGTTCGCTGTTTGAAAACACCACGTGATGATCGGGTGTTTTATTCAGACGTTCACATACAACGGGTGTAAGACAGATTTACACATGCAAACACTTAGGTTGACTTGACGAGCCTAGCATGTACAGACATGGCCTCGGAACACAGAAGACCGAAAGGTCGAGCATGAGTCGTATAGTAGATACGATCAACATGAAGATGTTCACCGACGTTGACTAGTCCGTCTCACGTGATGATCGGACACGGTCTAGTTAAACTCGGATCATGTAATACTTAGATGACTGGAGGGATGTCTAATCTAAGTGGGAGTTCACTAATAATTTGATTAGTTGAACTTAATTATCATGAACTTAGTCTAAAATCTTTGCAATATGTCTTGTAGATCAAATGGCCAACGTAGTCCTCAACTTCAACGCGTTCCTAGAGAAAACTAAGCTGAAAGACGATGGCAGCAACTATACGGACTGGGTCCGGAACTTGAGGATCATCCTCATAGCTGCCAAGAAAGATTATGTCCTACAAGCACCGCTTGGTGACGCACCCGTTCTCCCTGCAGAACAAGATGTTATGAACGCTTGGCAGGCACGTTTCGATGACTACTCCCTCGTTCAGTGCGGCATGCTTTACAGCCTAGAGCCGGGGCTCCAAAAGCGTTTTGAGAGACATGGAGCATATGAGATGTTCGAAGAGCTGAAAATGGTTTTCCAAGCTCATGCCCGGGTCGAGAGATATGAAGTCTCCGACAAATTCTTCAGCTGTAAGATGGAGGAAAACAGTTCTGTCAGTGAGCACATACTCACTATGTCTGGGTTGCATAACCGCTTGACTCAGCTGGGAGTTAATGTCCCGGATGATGCGGTCATTGACAGAATCCTCCAGTCGCTTCCACCAAGCTACAAGAGCTTTGTGATGAACTTCAATATGCAGGGGATGGAAAAGACCATTCCTGAAGTATTTGCTATGCTGAAATCAGCAGAGGTAGAAGTCAGGAAGGAACATCAAGTGTTGATGGTCAATAAAACCACTAAGTTCAAGAAAGGCAAGGGTAAAAAGAACTTCAAGAAGGACGGCAAGGAGGTTGCCGCGCCCGGCAAGCAAGCTGCCGGGAAGAAGCCAAAGAATGGACCCAAGCCCGAGACTGAGTGCTTTTATTGCAAGGGAAGCGGTCACTGGAAGCGGAACTGCCCTAAGTACTTAGCGGATAAGAAGGCCGGCAAAACAAAAGGTATATGTGATATACATGTAATTGATGTGTACCTTACTAGTGCCTGTAGTAGCTCCTGGGTATTTGATACCGGTGCAGTTGCTCACATTTGTAACTCAAAGCAGGGGCTGCGGAATAAGCGGAAACTGGCAAAGGACGAGGTGACGATGCGCGTCGGGAATGGTTCCAAGGTCAATGTGATCGCCGTCGGCATGCTACCTCTGCATCTCCCTTCGGGATTAGTTTTAAACCTTAATAATTGTTATTTAGTGCCAGCTTTGAGCATGAACATTGTATCGGGATCTCGTTTCATTCGAGATGGCTACTCTTTTAAATCTGAGAATAATGGTTGTTCCATTTTTATGAGAGATATGTTTTATGGTCATGCTCCTATGGTGAATGGTTTATTCTTTATGAATCTCGAACGTGATGCTACACATGTTCATAATGTGAGTACCAAAAGAAGTAAGGTTGATAATGATAGTCCCACATACTTGTGGCACTGCCGCCTTGGTCACATAGGTGTCAAACGCATGAAGAAGCTCCATGCTGATGGACTTTTAGAGTCTCTTGATTATGAATCATTTGACACGTGCGAACCATGCCTTATGGGTAAAATGACCAAGACTCCGTTCTCAGGAACAATGGAGCGAGCAACCGACTTATTGGAAATCATACATACTGATGTGTGCGGTCCAATGAGTGTTGAGGCTCGCGGTGGCTATCATTATGTTCTCACCCTCACTGATGATTTAAGTAGGTATGGGTATATCTACTTAATGAAACACAAGTCTGAAACCTTTGAAAAGTTCAAGGAATTTCAGAGTGAGGTTGAAAATCAACGTGACAGGAAAATCAAGTTTCTACGATCAGATCGTGGAGGAGAATACTTGAGTCACGAGTTTGGCACACACTTAAGAAAATGTGGAATAGTTTCACAACTCACGCCGCCTGGAACACCTCAGCATAATGGTGTGTCCGAACGTCGTAATCGCACTCTATTAGATATGGTGCGATCTATGATGTCTCTTACCGATTTACCGCTATCCTTTTGGGGCTATGCTTTAGAGACTGCCGCATTCACTTTAAATAGGGCTCCGTCGAAATCCGTTGAGACGACACCGTATGAATTATGGTTTGGGAAGAAACCTAAGCTGTCGTTTCTAAAAGTTTGGGGATGCGATGCTTATGTCAAGAAACTTCAACCTGAAAAGCTCGAACCCAAGTCGGAAAAATGCGTCTTCATAGGATACCCAAAAGAAACTATTGGGTACACCTTCTACCTCAGATCCGAAGGCAAGATCTTTGTTGCCAAGAATGGGTCCTTTCTGGAGAAAGAGTTTCTCTCGAAAGAAGTAAGTGGGAGGAAAGTAGAGCTTGATGAAGTATTACCTCTTGAAACGGAAAATGGCGCAACTCAAGAAAGTGTTCCTGAGGTGCCTGCACCGACTAGAGAGGAAGTTAATGACAATGATCAAGATACTTCTGATCAAGCCCCTACTGAAATTCGAAGGTCCACAAGGACACGTTCCGCACCAGAGTGGTACGGCAACCCTGTCTTGGAAATCATGCTGTTAGACAACGGCGAACCTTCGAACTATGAAGAAGCGATGGCGGGCCCGGATTCCGACAAATGGCTAGAAGCCATGAAATCCGAGATAGGATCCATGTATGAAAACAAAGTATGGACTTTGACTGACTTGCCCGTTGAGCGGCGAGCCATAGAAAATAAATGGATCTTTAAGAAGAAGACAGACGCGGATGGTAATGTGACCATCTATAAAGCTCGGCTTGTCGCTAAGGGTTATCGACAAGTTCAAGGGGTTGACTACGATGAGACTTTCTCACCGGTAGCGAAGCTGAAGTCCATCCGAATCATGTTAGCAATTGCCGCATTCTATGATTACAAAATATGGCAAATGGACGTCAAAACGGCATTCCTTAATGGTTTCCTTAAGGAAGAATTGTATATGATGCAGCCGGAAGGTTTTGTCGATCCTAAGAATGCTGACAAAGTGTGCAAGCTCCAACGCTCGATTTATGGGCTGGTGCAAGCATCTCGGAGTTGGAACATTCGCTTTAATGAGATGATCAAAGCGTTTGGGTTTACACAGACTTATGGAGAAGCCTGCATTTACAAGAAAGTGAGTGGGAGCTCTGTAGCATTTCTCATATTATATGTAGATGACATACTGTTGATGGGAAATGATATAGAACTCTTGGACAGCATCAAGGCCTACTTGAATAAAAGTTTTTCAATGAAGGACCTTGGAGAAGCTGCTTATATATTAGGCATCAAAATCTATAGAGATAGATCGAGACGCCTCATAGGTCTTTCACAAAGCACATACCTTGATAAGATATTGAAGAAGTTCAATATGGATCAATCCAAGAAGGGGTTCTTGCCTGTGTTACAAGGTGTGAAATTGAGCTCAGCTCAATGTCCGACCACGGCAGAAGATATAGAAGAGATGAGCGTCATCCCCTATGCCTCATCCATAGGTTCTATTATGTATGCCATGCTGTGTACCAGACCTGATGTTAACCTTGCTGTCAGTTTGGTAGGAAGGTACCAAAGTAATCCCAGCAAGGAACACTGGACAGCGGTCAAGAATATCCTGAAGTACCTGAAAAGGACTAAGGAAATGTTTCTCGTTTATGGAGGTGACGAAGAGCTCGTCGTAAAGGGTTACGTCGACGCTAGCTTCGACACAGATCTGGATGACTCTAAGTCACAAACCGGATACGTGTATATTTTGAATGGTGGGGCAGTAAGCTGGTGCAGTTGCAAGCAAAGCATCATGGCGGGATCTACATGTGAAGCGGAGTACATGGCAGCCTCGGAGGCAGCACATGAAGCAATATGGGTGAAGGAGTTCATCACCGACCTAGGAGTCATACCCAATGCGTCGGGGCCGATCAAGCTCTTCTGTGACAACACTGGAGCTATTGCACTTGCCAAAGAGCCCAGGTTTCACAAGAAGACAAGGCACATCAAGCGTCGCTTCAACTCCATTCGTGAAAATGTTCAAGATGGAGACATAGAGATTTGTAAAGTACATACGGACCTGAATGTAGCAGATCCGTTGACTAAACCTCTCCCTAGAGCAAAACATGATCAACACCAGAATTCCATGGGTGTTCGACTCATCACAATGTAACTAGATTATTGACTCTAGTGCAAGTGGGAGACTGTTGGAAATATGCCCTAGAGGCAATAATAAAAGCATTATTATTATATTTCCTTGTTCATGATAATTGTCTTTATTCATGCTATAATTGTGTTATCCGGAAATCGTAATACATGTGTGAATAACAGACACCAACATGTCCCTAGTGAGCCTCTAGTTGACTAGCTCGTTGATCAACAGATAGTCATGGTTTCCTGACTATGGACACTGGATGTCATTGATAACGAGATCACATCATTGGGAGAATGATGTGATGGACAAGACCCAATCCTAAACATAGCACAAGATCGTATAGTTCGTTTGCTAGAGTTTTCTAATGTCAAGTATCTATTCTTTTTGACCATGAGATCGTGTGACTCCCGGATACCGTAGGAGTGCTTTGGGTATGCCAAACGTCACAACGTAACTGGGTGACTATAAAGGTAGACTACGGGTATCTCCAAAAGTATCTGTTGGGTGACATGGATCAAGACTGGGATTTGTCACTCCGTATGACGGAGAGGTATCACTGGGCCCACTCGGTAATGCATCATCATAATGAGCTCAGAGTGACCAAGTGTCTGGTCACGGGATCATGCATTACGGTACGAGTAAAGTGACTTGCCGGTAACGAGATTGAACGAGGTATTGGGATACCGACGATCGAATCTCGGGCAAGTAACATATCGATAGACAAAGGGAATAGCGTACGAGATTGATTAAATCCTCGACATCGTGGTTCATCCGATGAGATCATCGTGGAGCATGTGGGAGCCAACATGGGTATCCAGATCCCTCTGTTGGTTATTGACCGGAGAGTCGTCTCGGTCATGTCTGCTTGTCTCCCGAACCCGTAGGGTCTACACACTTAAGGTTCGGTGATGCTAGGGTTATGAAGATATGTATATGCAGAAACCCGAATGTTGTTCGGAGTCCCGGATGAGATCCCGGACGTCACGAGGAGTTCCGGAATGGTCCGGAGGTAAAGAATTATATATAGGAAGTGCTATTTCGGGCATCGGGACAAGTTTCGGGGTTATCGGTATTGTACCGGGACCACCGGAAGGGTCCCGGGGGTCCACCGGGTGGGGCCACCTGTCCCGGGGGGCCACATGGGCTGTAGGGGGTGCGCCTTGGCCTAGATGGGCCAAGGGCACCAGCCCCTATAGGCCCATGCGCCTAGGGTTTCCACCATGGAAGAGTCCATGTGGTGGAAGGCACCCCTAGGTGCCTTGGGGGGGAGGGAAACCTCCCCTTGGCCGCCGCCCCCCCTAGTAGATGCCATCTACTAGGGCCGGCGCCCCCCCCCCTTGGCACCCCTATATATAGTGGGGGGTGGGGGAGAGGAGGGATTTTACACCAGCCCCTGGCGCCTCCATCTCCCCCCGTTACGTCTCTCCCTCGTAGTCTCGGCGAAGCCCTGCTGCTGTGACGCCCTGCATCCACCACCACGCCGTCGTGCTGCTGGATCTTCATCAACCTCTCCTTCCCCCTTGCTGGATCAAGAAGGAGGAGACGTCTCCCGTCCCGTACGTGTGTTGAACGCGGAGGTGTCGTCCGTTCGGCGCTGGTCATCGGTGATTTGGATCACGTCGAGTACGACTACATCATCACCGTTCTTTTGAACGCTTCCGTGCGCGATCTACAAAGGTATGTAGATGCATCTAATCACTCGTTGCTAGATGAACTCCTAGATGATCTTGGTGAAACGAGTAGGAAATTTTTTGTTTTCTGCAACGTTCCCCAACACACTCGTCATCGCGTACCCTCGTCGGCAAGGCGTTTCGCAACAGGTTTTATTGGCCTACATCACTCAATGACACAATCGAGCTGGTGAAGGCTTGTGAAGCCTGTCAATTCCACGCCAAGCGGATTCATCAGCCAGGTCAAGGCCTGCAGACCATTCCACTCTCGTGGCTGTTCGTGGTTTGGGGGCTAGACATTTTGGGCCCGTTTCCTCGGGCGCCAGGGGGCTATCTCTACCTCTACGTCGCCATTGACAAGTTCACCAAGTGGGCAGAGGTGGAAGTTGTCCGCACCATCCCAGCTGGCTCCGCAGTCAAGTTCATCAAGGGCCTCGTGAGCAGATTCGGGGCACCTAATCGCATCATCACCGACAACGGTTCACAGTTCACTAGCAATCTCTTCAAAACATATTGTGCTAACCTTGGAACGCAGATATGCTATGCTCCGGTGGCACACCCTCGGCGCAATGGCCAGGCTGAACGCGCCAACACAGAGGTCCTGAAAGGCCTCAAAACCAGGACCTACAAGAAGAAGCTGGAGGCCTGCAGCAGGGGCTGGTACGACGAGCTCCAGTTCGTGCTATGGTTCATCCGCACTACCGCCACCAAGTCGACCGACGAAACCCCATTCTTCCTCGTCTATGGAGCAGAGGCGGTCCTCCCTCATGAGGTTAGGCGTTGCTCCGCGCGGGTCCTAGCGTTTTATGAAGCGTAGCAGGACGCCATGCAGGGGATGGATCTCGTGCCGGGGGAGGAACACCGTCGAGAGGCCGCGCTTCGAGCAGCAAGATACCAGTAGGCGCTGCGGCGGTACCACTGCCGAAACATCCGCCCCAGGACTCTCGAGGTAGGTGACCTCATGCTCAGGCGGGTGCTCTCCAGGGAAGGGCTGCACAAGCTCTCGCCCATGTGGGAGGGCTCGTTCAAGGTTGTTCATGTTTCCAGACCTGGCGCCGCACGCTTGGAGACCCAGGAGGGGGTGCCCATGCTGAACGTGTGGAACATTCAGCACCTCTAGAGATTTTACCCTTGAAGTAAGGCCCAGTGCCTATAAAGAAGGCCCGACGCCTGTGAAGAAGGGCCCAATGCCTGCAAAGAAGGCCCAGTGCATGTGAGGCTCGTCGCCCCAAGAAAAGGCCCGGTGCCTGTGAAGAAGGCCAATGCCTGTGAAGCTCGCCGCTCGTGACACTCTCACGTAATAATGAGTTGGGACTATACATGCCCCGGAGTCTCCGGAGTGCCGCCCTTGGGCCTCGGGGGCTCCCGCCCACGCCCAGTGGCAACACTTAGCTCCGCGCTGGTGAGAAGACATCGAAGACTAGACTAGGTGTCGGACTTAGCTTTTCATTTGCTTTCCGCAGTTGGATTGTTCACCCTTGTTCAAAACTTTATTGGAGTTGCTTCTAGTGTTGTTTGCCGTCCCCTGCCCGTGTTTCTTTGTCGCTGTTTTTTGCCTGACTTGACCTCTCTTTCGCAAGCCTCACGAGGGGGCTGCGCGGGCGCCCACGTGAGCACCTTCTTACCTAATTTCGTGATGCTTCCACACTCAAGTTCACAGCGGGAGAACCCCTCCCGGTCCATACCCCACGGGCATCACGACGCAAACACAGGACCTAAGCCGGTCACCCTCGCGACAAAGGTTCGAAAGCTATCCTCCCGACTAATTTTTGCAGGCCTCAAGACGCCCAACGAGGCCTCAGGCAGGTACCTCGCGAGGCGAAAACTGCAGCGAGCCCCCCGAGCTAAGTTGTTCCTATGCACAAGCACGCAGCCGCAACACCACAACACGGTAGGGGAATAATGGAAATAGCATAATAAATAAAGGCAATAGTCCAGCATGCCCCCACGGGGCTCCATACTTCTCTCTCTCTCTATGCAGGAAAAGGAGGAAAACAAAATAAACGCGGCATGCCCGGCGACGGCTCGTGAGGGGGGATTCACACCGCCCTCCTGAGCTCAATCAGACTCCTCCTCACGCTTCACCGAGGCATGACGGTGGGATGACCCGCTACCACCCTCGAAGCGAGCGCGGCGGCGCGGTGGTTGATCGCGGCCACCACTGGAGGAGCTGTCACCAAAGGGGGAGCCGCTGAAGCTTGGCGAGCTGCGAGCGCCGCCGGCAGTGGGCTCGCCTTCGTCCTCGTGGCGGCCATCGCCAAGTCCCAGCGCTTGCTCACCGTCATCGTCTTCAGGGCAGCACCCAACACGGTGGCCGTCTTCCCCAAACATGCTCACGTAGAGGGTCGCATCACCATCAAACTTGAAGTGCAGGGTGCACCGCCAGCCCAGGCCGCGCGCGCGAGCAAACGTCTGCCATCCGCGGGCCAGGGCCACGTTCCCGGCGACGGAGATCTCCACCGAGACCCAGGAAGCCCTGCTGCAGCAGCCGTCCGCCTGGAGCCAGAGGCCGCCAGGCGCGCCAGCCGGGAGTTCACTGGCGAAGAAGCGGGGAAGCTGAAGCCAGTTGCCGTCCGGGTCTGCCAACCACACGACGAACTCCGACAGCACCTCGGTCTAGTGGAAGCGCGGCCTGGGAGGCCGTGCGGCCACAACATGCCTTCCCTCACCCATCGGGCGGCCGTCACCGCACGAAGGACCATTGTCGCGACCACGAGGAGCCACCACAAGAGTCGCGGGGTGCTTACGGGGGCGACCTCGGCTGCGCTTGGGCGGAGGGGAGTCAGGCCCTTCCCGGCGAGTTTTCCCCTTCTCCGCGGCCGAGAACCTCTTCGTCGGCGCCACGGGACACGGCGGGCGACTAAAGCAGGGAGGAACAAGAAGCAAGCGGGGGAAGGGATATGTGCAGCGGGGCCTGCGCCCACCCAAATTTATAACCCAAGGGAGGCCAACCATCGGCCTCCACGATCGCAGGTTATCATGACTCTTTTTGCATGCAGTAGGGACTCGTCAGATCGGGTAGTTGCCGAGGCAGCATGGGGAAGCAGAGATGCCCACGTCCAATCAACCGCCACGCGGCGCCCAAGGCCGCGGGCTGTTGGGGCCCGCAGTGCTCCGCACTCGCCATTTTGCTTTGCTGCTAAGCCAAGTCCGAGCGCGCCTTGGGCCTGGGGGCTACTGTCGGCGTTCTGGGATCGGGGGTCCCCAGACTTGCCTGCCTGCGGCCTGCGGCGTGGCTCAAGTGGTGGCCCAGTATGGCCCATCTTCATCAACTCGAGCTCAAGATCCTCGCGAGGGGACAAGCCTTGCGGGGCGGACGACGCAAGGCTTCCTTAGGAACGGCCTCACGAGGCAGGCTCGCGAGGAGGCGGAGAGATGAAGGCATGGGAACCTCGCGAGGTGCCCATGAAGCAAGCCATGATGATCGAGACCAGGCGGGCTCTAGGCAGGCTCCGGCCTATGCAGTGTCATTGTTTCCTCTTTGGTGCAAAGGGGGAAAGCGCAGGCGCGGAGTTCCGAGGCATCAAGCAAAGGTTACCATTTTGGTGCAACGAGACCAAGACTAGTAGAGCGGCAGGACGGAGGTCACAATGGAGCCCAAGACGGCATCATCGCTAGTGCCTTTGGTAGCCAAAGACCAACTGTAGTCAGGATAACCTGTACTAGATGTTCCCCTTCAAAATGGCCATTGTTGGCTCCCTTCTCGCTCAATATCTGGGAAGAGGACCAGGGCCTCTATATATAGAGATAGCCACCATCAAAGAGGGATCACTTCATCTAGAGCCTAGAGAGATCCACCCAAGCGGAGCACCGCACCAGCCCAAGAACACCTCTCGCGAGGCTGTTCTTCCTCTGTACTGTTCATCATCGGCCCCTGAGGCCATCCACAACATCACACATTGGATTAGGGTATTACACCACAACGGTGGCCCGAACCAGTATAAACCTTGTGTCCCTTGTGTTTTTCATCGGGTGGCTTAGATTCTCAGCGAGGCGTTGGGACGTGGATCAGTAGGGGAAAGATCTTCGCACGCACCCCAGAGTTCAAACCTTAAGGGTTTTGCCCGAACCCGATATCCGACAGCCCGGGGGCGTCTCCTCCTTCTTGATCCGGCAAGGGGAGAGGATAAGTTGAGGGAGAGCTCTGGCAGCACGACGGCGTGGTGGTGGAGCTTGTGGTTCTCCTGCAGGGCTTCGCTAAGCACTATGGAGGAGGAGGAGGTGTTGGAGGAGGGAGGGGCTGCGCCAGGGAAGGATGTGCAGCTGCCCTCTCTCTCCCTCACTATATAGGGGAAGGGGGAGGAGGAGGCGCCCTAGGGTTTCCCTATGGGAGGGGCGGCAGCCACAGGGGAAACCCTAGATGGGTTTGGGCGCCGCCACCCCTAGGAAACTTGCCCCCAAGTCGGGAGGGGCGACTGCCCTAGGGGAGGCGTCCCCACCTCTCTAGGTTACGTGAGATGGGGTGGGAGGGGTGCACAGCCCCTTAGTGGGCTGATGTGCCCCCTCCCCTTGGCACATAAGGCCCCCAACGCTTGTCGGGGCCTCCGAAACCTCTTTCGGACACGCTGGTCGTCACCCGGTACCCCGGGAACAATTCCGGACTCCAATACCCTTCGTCCAATATATCGATCTTCACCTTCGGACCATTTCGGAGTTCCTCGTCATGTCCGGGATCTCATCCGGGACTCCTAACAACCTTCGGTAACCACATACTATTTCCCATAACAACTCTAGCGTCACTGAACCTTAAGTGTGTAGACCCTACGGGTTCGGGAACCATGCAGACATGACCGAGATACCTCTCCGGCCAATAACCAATAGCAGGATCTGGATACTCATGTTGGCTCCCACATGTTCCACGATGATCTCATCAGATGAACAACGTGTCGGGGATTCAATCAATCCCGTATACAATTCCCTTTGTCCATTGTTATGTTACTTTCCCTAGATTCGATAGTTGGTATCCCCATACCTTGTTCAATCTCGTTACCGGCAAGTCTCTTTACTCGTTCCGTCATGCATGATCCTGTGGCTAACTCCTTAGTCACATTGAGCTCATTATGATGATGCATTACCGACTGGGCCCAGAGATACCTCTCCGTTAAACGGAGTGACAAATCCCAGTCTCGATTCGTGCCAACCCAACACACACTTTCGGAGATACCTGTAGTGCACCTTTATAGCCACCCAGCTACATTGTGACGTTTGGTACACCCAAAGCATTCCTACGGTATCCGGGAGTTGCACAATCTCATGGTCTAAGGAAATGATACTTGACATTAGAAAATCTCTTAGCAAACGAACTACACGATCTTGTGCTATGCTTAGGATTGGTTCTTGTCCATCACATCATTCTCCTAATGATGTGATCCCGTTATCAATGACATCCAATATCCATGGTCAGGTAACCATAACCATCTATTGATCAACGAGCTAGTCAACTAGATGCTCACTAGGGACATGTTGTGGTCTATGTGTTCACACATGTATTACGGCTTCCAGTTAATACAATTATAGCATGAACAATAGACAATTATGATAAACAAGGAAATATAATAATAATAATCATCATTTTATAATTTCCTCTAGGGCATATTTCTAACAAGAAGGTGTACCCAATAGTATCTTTAGGGTATCTTATGAAGACGCACTTCTCCGATTTAGGTTCGAGCTTATCAGGCTAAAGCCTTTGACATAAGCCTCACATCCCCAAACTTTAAGAAACGACAACTTAGGTTTCTTGCCAAACAATAGTTCATACGGTCTCGTCTCAATGGATTTAGATGGTGCCCTATTTAATGTGAATGCAGTTGTCTCTAATGCATAACCCCAAAATGATAGTGGTAAATCGGTAAGAGACATCATAGAATGCACCATATCTAATAAAGTACGGTTACGACATTTGGACACACCATTACACTGTGGTGTTCCAGGTGGCGTGAGTTGTGAAACAATTCCACATTGTTTTAAATGAAGGCCAAACTCATAACTCAAATATTCGCCTCCGCGATTAGATCATAGAAACTTTATTTTCTTGTTACGATGATTCTCCACTTTACTGTGAAATTCTTTGAACTTCTCAAATGTTTCAGACTTGTGTTTTGTCAAGTAGATATACCCATACCTACTAAAATCATTTGTGAAGGTCGGAAAACTACGATACCCGCCGCGTTCTTCAACACTCATCGGACCGCATACATCGATATGTATTATTTCCAATAAGTCATTAGCTCCCTCGGTTGTTCCGCAGAACGGAGTTTTAGTCATGTTGCCCATGAGACATGGTTCGCAAGTATCAAATGATTCATAATCAACTGATTCCAAAAGTCCATCTGCATGGAGTTTCTTCATGCGCTTTACACCATTATGACCTAAATGGCAGTGGCACAAGTATGTTGCACTATCATTATCAACTTTGCATCTTTTGGCATCAATATTATGAATATGTGCATCACTACGATCGAGATTCAATAAACCATACCCATTGGGTGTATGACCATAGAATGTTTTATTCATGTAAACAGAACAACAACTATTCTGTGACTTCAATGAATAACCATTGCAATAAACATGGTCTAATCATATTCATGCTCAATTAAAAGTGCAATCTTGCCCTTACGTCATGTTTTGATGTTAATGACAATATACATGTAGGGGACTAACTATGTTTGTCAAGTAAATCTCAGGTGTTAGTCTCCGTTTCATCAAAATGCATGAGGATCGTGAACATACGAAGTTGATTTTACCCAACATATACTCAAGCAAGAAGTATCAAAAAGATTGCATCATTTGATTTCTTGAGTATAGGATCCCGCACTATTGAGAGGGGATCGGTAGGGTTAGTGAAAGACTTGGTCAAGCCACAATAATTCCTAGCTTCAAAATCTTAGGGTCACATAAAAATATTTTTGTGCATATTTTCTGTTTTGCTCACATGCCGGATGTCCGGGCTGACGGCCGGACGTCCGGGCCGCACGCCGGATATCTGGCTCACTGCTATCCTGACACCAGTAGGTGTGTACATTTTCGCTGGATGTCTGGGCTGCACCCCGGATGTCCGGGACTTCCAGCCAGGCCGGATGTCCCGACTTTGCCCCAGATGTCCAGCTCCCTGCTATCCAGACTCCAGTAGGTTTGCACGCATTTGCCGGATGACCGGGCTTCACCCCAGATGTCCGGGACCTCCAGCCACGCCGGATGTCCGGACCTTGCCTCGGATGTCCGGTCCTTCCTGTGCTGCCGGATGTTCAGGCTTTGCCCCAGATGTCCGTCCCCTCTGCTTCATCCTGTGATGCATGCTTTACACTTGTAGTGCTACACTAGGCCGGATGTTCGGCCTCTACCCCAGATGTCCAGCCTACCCTGTCATTTGCACTACAACGGTCACTCTTACTCACACACTATATATTGCCCTCTTCCCCCATGGGAAAGGGTTGACCATTCACTTTGAGCAAACCCTAGAACACATTTCACTCTCTCTCACACTCCAACACCAAATCTTAGATCCCTAAGGGATTTGAGAGCATTTGAGAGAAGTTGTCCACCCAGTGATAGATCCACTCCTTCCCCTTCTTTGCACCAAAGGAATTCGTGATTTGGGCAAGTCTTGAGCTTTTCCCCATCGTTCTTGTTACTCTTGGAGGTTGGAGACTCCTAGGCGGTAGGAGTCATTCGGAGAGGAATCGTTCTTTGTGATTACCCCCGAAAAGTTTGTGAGGGTTTGGAGACCACCCAAGGTCTACCACTAGTGGTTGATAAACGCCTTCATGGTGTTGTCTCAAAGGGAGAATAGGGTGGGCCTTCGTGGCATTGGTGTGCCTTCGTGGTAACACCCACCTTTCTAACGGTGACGTAGCTTCCCTCCAAGGAAGTGAACATCGGCATACATCCTCGTCTCTCGGAGTTGCGGTTATCCCTAACCCTAACTCCCTACTTGTGGTTACTTGTCTCTTAGTGTTTACTTGTATCATATTGTGCTTGTTTACTCTCCTGCTTGTGTTACTTGTTTACCTTGCTTAGCTCATAGCTTCACACTTGCAATTGTTAGACTCAACTTCATATTCTGCATTATTGCCAAAAATTGCTAAGTAACAATTAAAATTTGTAATTGTACCTATTCACCCCCCTTTAGGTCCATCTCGATCCTTTCAATTGGTATCCGAGCCTCGTGCTCTAGTCTTGTGGCTTAACCACCCTAGAGCGAGATGAACCCCGATGGGACTCCCCTTGTTGCAGATCCGAAGAGTACGGGCGCGGCTTCCACAGAAGCCAAGTCCTTCACTTCAGAGGATCTTGAATGAGGTCTTGCTAAGCAAAAGGAGGAGCATGATGCCTCTCTTGAGTCCTTGGTCCAAATGAGGAGAGCCACACTAACCATGATGCTTGCACCACTTTCTGGTGGTGCGGCCTCGAGGCCAGTTGTGCCTACTCCCTCACTTGGCCAATAACCTCCTAGTAATGAACACTCCAGTGTTCCTTAGCTTTATGCAAGACCTCAAATAGAGAAACCTAAGTATAACCCTCAAGGAAAACCTCCTTTACTTGATGACACTACCGATTTTTCTTTGTGGAGAGTTTCTATGCAGGATCATCTTTGATATGGAAATGATGAGATGTTGGAGATCTTGGAGTATGTCTGCCAAGCTGTTGACCTAAAGAATCTTACTCCAAGAGAGGTTTATGACAAGAATCTCAATGACACAGCAACCATGTGCATAAGAAGAGGTATGACTGACAAGCAAAGGATACCTTACATACATATCACAAGTGCCAAGGAATTATGAGATAGCATTGTGAGGACCAAGACCTGTACTTCCACTCTCTGACTTGCTCAATATGAAATTGCCAAGGGTCAATTGCAAAACTTTTGTATGGATAAAGGTGAATCTCCCAACCAACTACTTGAGAGTCTCATGACTCTCACCGCCGACATTGAGTCCTGTGAATGTGACAAGACTCAAGATGAATTCAACTTGACTAAGCGATTCCTCGTGGATAAGTTGCTTCATGCTCTTGCTCCATATCATCAACAAATGGTGTGGGACATAAGACAACACCATGGATTCAAGGAAATGACTCCAGATGACATCATATCCACTTTCCAACTATTTGAAGAGTCGAAGGCAAATGCCACAAAACATCTTACCATGCATGGTACCTCAACATCAAAGATCAATCTTGCATTGAAGGCCAAGCATGTATGTGAAGAAGAGCAAAGTGAAGAAGAAGAAGATGATGATGATGAGGATGGTGATGAGATTGACTCAAATGAGAGCCCGTCATATGAAGACATTGCTCTCTTTGTCAAGAAGTTTAACGCAGGAAAATTCAAGGGAAGGTTCCAGAAGAAGAAAGTGAGGAAATGCTACAACTGTGAAGAAACCAACCACTTATCCAACGAGTGCCCTTATGAGAAGAGAGAAGATAAACCAAGGTTTCCCAAGAAGAAGTTGCCAAATCCTTTGAACTCCAAGCTCAAGAAGAGAGATGGGAAAGCAATGGTTGCTCATGAAGAATCCGATCCGGATGATGTTAGTGGTGTTGCCGGAGTTGCTCAAGATTCTCAAAATAGTTTGAGGCTAGTGAACAAGAGTGGTGATGTGATCACCTACAACTACATGAAAGACTACAAGAGCAACGCTCACAAGTGCCTAATGGCAAAGGTTGTGGTAGAAGATGGAGAGGATCAAAGCTCTCCTGACAAGGTCAAGGTAACCCCACGATCAAATCCTCCTCTTTTCACTCCTTCTACTCCTAGTGATTAGTATCTTGATGCAGAGGATAGTTATGAGGATGATGATATAGATGATCCTATGCTTGCTAAACTTAATAAGTTCATGTGCTCCCTCAAAGGAAAGAAGCTCACTATGGTTCGTATGCTTATGGAGATGGTGAGTAAGCACACCATCACCATTAAGGAACTTGAAACCCTCATCACTGAGGAAAAATATGAAATCCTTGAGCGGAAAGTCCAATATGAGGAAGCACGAAATGATGAACTATGCTTGAAAATTGGTGCAAACATTGATGTCCATGCTAAAGATCTTGCCTCCTTGAAAAATGCTAAGGACTCTTGTGAAGAGTTGATGAATGATAAAAGTAAGCTTGTGAAGTCTCGTGCTTCTCTCTCTAAGGATTGTGAGCTCCTATCCGTGTCCCTTAAGACTAAGGAAGAAGAGCTCACCCTTCTTACAAAGAGTTTTGAGACGCTCAAGCTTACTTGTCTTGAAACTCTAGCCAAGGCCTCCTCTTCTCCTATTATCAATGTTGATGCTTGTACTACTAACTCTAGTAGTGATCTAGCTTCTATTCTTGAGGATAATCGCTTTCTCAAAGCTTAAATTGAGAAAGGTATCATGACATGTGCTAAAGGACAAAAGAACCTTAATGAGGTGTTGAGCCAACACAATGAGGTGTTTGCCAAAGAGGGGCTCGGGTTTGACCCAAGCACAAGCAAGAAGAAGTCGTCCTCCCAAAAGTGCACCACCCCTCTAAAGGAAACATTTGTACGAGAAGGGCACAAGGAGAAAGGTAATGTTATTAGTGGGAAGGCCACAAGGGGCATGCCTACTCTCAACAAGCCAAAAGAGTTCATGCCTCCATCCTATGTACTTTGTAAGACTAAGGATGGAGAAGTTTATGCAAAATTTGTTGGTCCTCGAAATGCATTCTGATTCTATGCTATTTGGGTCCCTAAGACCCTTGTGACTAACTTGAGAGGTCCCATTGAAAAATGGGTTCCTCTAACCAAGTCATAATTGTGTGTAGGTTGCCTTCTCCAGTGGAGTAAAATGGGTGATTGATAGTGGATGTACCAGTCATATGACCGGAGATAGCAAATTGCTCTACGATTTCATGGAAGCTATTAAACCATTTATGAGCATTATGTTTGGTGGAGGTTCAAAAGGATAGGTACTCGGGTTGGGCAAGGTGGCTATCACAAATGACATGTCTCTAGCAAATGTCATACCTGTTCAATCTCTTAAATATCATTTGCTTCCTGTTCGCCAATTGGCTTCTGTTGGTTATGATACACTCTTTGGACTAACGGATGTGAAAGTCTTTAAGAGAGATACTCTCAAAGTGGCCTTTGTTGGAGAGTTGGATGGCAACCTTTACACGGTTGATTTCTCGAAAGAGATCACATTCCATGCAACTTGTCCAATGGCCAAGGCCGACAAGGGGTGGCTATGGCATCGCCGGCTAGCCCATGTCGACATGAGAAATCTTCAAGATCTCTTAAATGGGAATCACATCCTTGGACTAACCAATGTCTCTTTTGAGGAAGATCGTGTGTGTAGTGCATGCATAGCCAGGAAGCAACATCAATCAAAGCACCCACCCAAGAATATCGTGTCTACTTCAAGGCCTTTGGAGATCCTTCATGTGGATCTTTTTGGGCCTCCTTCATGGGATAGTCTTGGTGGGAAAAAGTATGGGCTTGTCATTGTTGATGATTACTCGAGATATACATGGGTGTTTTTCCTCAAATCCAAGGACGAGATGAAGATCACCTTCATTGATTTTGCCAAGCAAGCACACCGCAAGTTTGATAAAGACATCTTGGCAATAAGGAGTGATAATGGCTCTGAGTTCAAGAACTACACCTTGGAAGAATTTCTTAGTGATGAAGGGATTGAGCATCAATATTCTGCTCCATACAATCCTCAGCAAAATGGTGTAGCCGAAAGGAAGAACCGTACACTTGTGGAGATGGCAAGGTCTATGTTGGATGAATACAAGTCTCCACATAGTTTTTGGGCCGAGGCTGTCAACACTGCATGTAATGCATCAAAGCCAAATGTCAAGTACTTTTGGGTATTTGGGTGCAAATGTTTCATCCTCAACAAAAGAGAACGGTTAGGAAAATTTCAATCCAAACCAATTGAGAGCATATTTGTTGGCTATGGATCAAACTCTCACGCCTATAGAGTTTACAACAAATCCAATGGATGTGTTGTAGAAACTTGTGACGTGGTGTTTGATAAATTTAATGGTCCCATGGGGAGCAAGTTGATCTAAGTGATGTAGGTGAAGAATATTCTTCTCAACATATTTTGACCATGGGTGTTGGTGCATTTCTTCCAATGGAGCAAGAACCCCATGATGATGAAGAAGAAGATGGAAGCTTCACACATCACCAAACTACTTCAACACTCATACCTCGTCAATATCCTATTGCTCGACCAAGGCCCTTAGTCCAAGTACAAGAAGATGATCAAGTCCCTCCTCATGAAAATCTTCAAGAACAAGATCATCATCAAGGGCAAGAACAACAAAGTGCAATCATTGATCATGAACCTCAACAAATGCAAGATGAAGAAGATCTTCCACCACACATTAATGATCCATATGTTGAGGACGTGGATGATGGGCATGAAGTTGAACCTCGCGAAACCCTAACCTCCATCATGCCTCGTGTGTCTAGTCGTGTTGATGTTGACAAAATTCTCACCGGAATATCGGAAGGTAGAGTCACTCGTAAACATTTGACAAACTTTTGTGCTCACTTCTCGTTTGTGTCTAGTGTTGAGCCTCTCAAGGTACAAGATGCATTGATGGACAACGATTGGTTCATTGCTATGCAAGAAGAGTTGAACAGTTTTGAACGCAACCAAGTGTGGTCATTAGTCGAGAGGCCAACTACGGAGCACAATGTCATTGGAACAAAATGGATTTTCAAGAACAAGCAAAATGAGAATGGTGTAATCATCTGTAACAAGGTAAGGTCAGTGGTACAAGGGTACTCACAAGATGAAGGTTTGGACTTTGGAGAGACCTTTGCCACTGTTGCCCGTCTTGAATCTATTCGCATCTTACTTGCTTATGCTGCTTTCAATGGTTTTACATTACATCAAATGGATGTGAAGAGTGTTTTCCTTAATGGGCCTCTACAAGAAGAAGTATATGTATCACAACCACCTGGGTTCGTTGATCCCGATCACAAATACTATGTGTATAAACTTCATAAGGCTTTGTATGGCCTCAAACATGCACCTCGTGCTTGGTATGATCATCTTAAGAAGTTTTTACTCGATGATGGTTTTGTGAGAGGGGTGATTGATCCCACTCTTTTTACTAAGAGGGACAAGGGTGATTTGATCTTATGCCAAATCTATGTAGATGATATCATTTTTGGTTCTCCTAACATTCATCTGTACAAGAAGTTTGCACCCTCCATGACCACGAATTTTGAACTGTCACTCAATACGGATTTGAAGTTCTTTCTCAGATTCCAAATTCAACAATTTCAAGAAGGAATTTTCCTGTCTCAAGCAAAATACCTCAAGGATATCCTAGAGAAGTTTGGCATGTCTGATGCTAGTCCATGTAAGACACCCATTCCAACCAAAATTGTACTCACTAAAGACACGAATGATATCCCTTTAGACCCATCTATTTACCGCTCTATGATTGGTTCATTGCTTTATCTTTGTGCATCTAGACCAGACATCATGTTCAGTGTGTGCATGTGTGCTAGATTTCAAGCTTCCCCTAGGGAAAGTCATCATAAGGTGGTTAAGCATATTCTTAGATACCTTGTTCACACCCCAAAGTTGGGTCTATGGTACCCCAAGGATGCTAAGTTTGATCTCATTGGGTACATGGATGCGGATTGGGATGGAGACAATGTGGGATGGAAGTCCACCTTTAGTGCATGTCAATTTCTTGGATGCTCCTTGGTAACTTGGTCCTCAAAGAAGCAACATTGTGTTGCCCTCTCCACCGCCGAAGCCGAATACATTGCAACCGCCAGTTGTGCAACTCAGTTACTATGGATGAGGCAAACTTTGAAGGATTGCGGTATCACCTATAGACATGTGCCTCTTCTGTGTGATAATGAAAGTGCCATCAGTATTGCTGAGAATCCCAAAGATCATACCCGCACCAAGCACATTGATATTAGGTATCATTTCTTGAGGGATCATGTGGAAAAGGGTGACATCCATATTGATCATGTTGGTACAGATATCCAACTTGCAGATATTTTCACCAAGCCATTGGATGAAGCAAGGTTTCGTAAACTTAGGCATGAAGTTGGTATCTTGGAGCTTGACACCATTATGTGAAATCTAGTACCTATTTGTAGCGACGAGACCTCAAACAGTCTGATCTCTGTGCATCAGTGTCATCCCTGGATCGGTAATGCTAACACACACAGTACTTGAAGGATTTATAACAGAGTAGCAATCACACACTTATTACATCGAATGTCTCAAAAGAGAACTTATTACAATAAATATGGCTTAAGGCCATCTAATAACGATAATAGCGGAAGGCTTGGAAGATAAAGCGAGTCCATCAACTTCAACGGCATCATTGAGTATAAGATCACGACCTAAGGCACCTTACTCGTCGTCTGATAAGTCTGCAACATGAACGTTGCAGCTCGAAAACGAGTCAGCACATGGAATATGCTGGCAATGTAACACATAGAGAGTAATGAACAGAATAATGCTATCACTACATGCATATATGGCTAGTTGAAAGCTCTATGATTACAGTTTTGCATAAAGCCAATTTTTCCCTACAACGAAGGAATAAATTTTATTTAACTATCATGGTGGTTGTTAAACATTGAGAAGGTTCACCCAACTCAATCCCAATTAAGTATCATCATTAAACCCAAACAGAATTAATTTAAGTAATATGATGAGATTCACATGATAATCCAAGTACTAGATACTCAAAATGTCCATAACCAGGGACACGGCTAACCATGATTAGTTTGTACACTCTGCAGAGGTTTGTGCACTTTCCCCCACAAGACTCGATCTCCTCCGTTGAATTTCTCACACTACATGGTGTTTGAGAAACGGATGACCGAGACACAGTCTTTCAGAAGCGTTAGCACCTTATGATGGGTAGACAGTTACACCTACTTTCCCCTACATCTGCTAGTCTACCACTGTAAGAGTTCACACGACTTAGTCAACTATTCCAGAGCCCGTAGTAGCTTGCGACTGCACACAAAAGTTTCTAGCATGAATAAATCTCATGATCCCTTTGAGCCTGGGTGGCGGTCCATAGGAGAATCACACGGTACCCCGGGATTTCCAAAAAAATACAGGCAACAGTGGGTTCCCTAGGTGCCTCAATCCACCCAGATGTGTATTAAAGTTGCCACCTTAAGTAAACCATTAATTAACAATCTCACATCGGTCATGGATACACTCACCCAATCCACGTCTACTAGCATAGCATAGCGATATAAGCAAACATAGAAGTAACTCCCAAAGGTTTGATATTAAAATAGGTAATAGGTTCTACCTCATCTACTTCCCAAAACCCACATATTAATCAGATCCTAATCATGCAATTGTCTGAGGATTGATCTAATGCAATAAAACTGGGTAGTAAAGAGGTATGATCAAAGTGTTACTTGCCTTGTTGATGATCCGTGAAACCTAGAGACTCGTAGTAGCACGCGGCGCACTCCGGGTACTCTATCGCAAACAAACAAGCATACAATAAGCACTCATCTAATGCACGGGTAAAACTCAAATAAGAGATCTAACCAGAAAGTTCAACTTAAGAACTCCGGTTTGCAAAAAGGATCAAATCAAACGAAGCAACGAAACTCAAACGACGAAAGAAACAAGCTTCGTTTACTAATCTGGACCTAAGTCAAATTTTACAGTAGCAAAAACTTGTTTGAGTTGTTTAAATGGAAAGAGGGTTTGGTGACGAAACTCTAGGCGCTTGAATCGCCTGATTCCGATAAACGAGCGAAAAGTTATACTAGAACGAAAATCGGATCAGAAATCGCAATCGAAAATAATCGCGGAAAATCCGAGAAAAAGAAAAACAGACGAATAGGCTAACGAACGAACGTTCACTGTCTGCGGCTAAACGACGAAATCCATTCGTTAAAACGAACGTACGGACGAACGTCTGCTAAATAACTAAACCGAGAAAAACCGACGAACGGATCTAAAAAAATGGATCTAGGGTTAAAAAAACCGAACGGTTTTAAAAAAACTGGTGGTGGCTACCTCGGGTCCGAGATCTCCGGCGAGGCGGCGATGGGCGGTGGCGGGCTC
>NC_041385.1:419707644-419728672 GCF_002162155.2 Triticum dicoccoides
GCGGATCCGGCGGCGGCGGCGAGGTCGGCTGGGGCGGCTAGGGTTTGGGGGTGGCTCGGGCCTCGGCTTGTAAAGGCCGGCCAGGCCAGGAGTCCGGGGCGGACATGGCCCGGTAGCTCGGTTGACTTTTTTTTAAAATATGACATGCAGAAAAAGAAAGAAAATAAATACTAAACGGACTCCAAAAATCCCAAAATAAATTTTCCCTGTCCTCTAAAATTAAGTCAGACAAGATGAACATTTATTTGGGCCTAGAATGCAATTTTGAAAAACGCGCATTTTTCCTAAATTCAAATAAAATAGCGATAAAACTCCGAAATAAAATCTTATTTGATTTTATTATTAAATCTCCAATATTTTTTATTTTGGGAAAGTCATTTTATTCCCTCTCTCTTATTTAAATAATTGAAATATTTGAAGATAAAATAATTAAAATCAAATGATCCTATTTTCAAAATTTGAGAAAACTCAAATATGATAATAACGAAATACCCAACTCTCTCCGTGGGTCCTTGAGTTGCGTGAGATTTCTAGGATCAAACCAAAATGCAATAAAATATGATATGCAATGATGATCTAATGTATAACATTCCAAATTGAAAATTTGGGATGTTACACCATTCATGCATTTTCATGATGTCTTGTCTTGATGTATGCATATATTTAGGGGGAGACATTCAATTCATGAGTACTCTCACCCTACATAATGCATAAGTAGAACAAACACTCTCAAAGTTACCAAGTTTTTCAAACTATGGTGCTATAAATGATGGAGTCGTGACTATGTATCCAAAGTCAAAATCCTTGCGATCCTATGTCCCATATGCTCAAACATGGTGACCTCAGTCACCGCTCATGGATTCCTTATATGAACCTTTCTTTACTTAATATTGTTGGGTTATTATTGCACATCTTAGTATGACCATAAAATTGCTTTGTCTTTCATCTCTACAATATCAAAATCTCCTTGGCGGAGTCTATATCACAATCTAACTCTATATGGCCCTTCACTACCCTCTCTCAGTCTCAATCTGTGTCTAGTGGCCGGACACCCGGGCCCTGGCACTTCTTTGCTGCCTAAAATCGTCGGGCGTCTCCAGTGGCCGGACATCCGGGCCATTAGCCGGATATCTGGGCCCTGGAGTCCTGCTTGTCTGCTCCTTGACCGCTAGTCGCCGGATATCCGGGCTTCATCCCGGATGTTCGGCCCGTCGCCCCGTAGACACACAAAATGGGATGAGGGCTCGGGAGTTGGGGGCAGTTCCCCTTTCCTTCTCTATCGCTGTCCCCATCTATTTCTCATCGCCGCCGCCGCCGGGCTGTGCTTCGACGCTGCCCCGGCCATCTCCTCCAACCTCGGGCCCCGATCTCCTGCCTATGTCTTCAACTCCTCCCGATCTACGATTCCATCCAATCCATTCTCTGGGTTGTGGTGTGAATCACTTGGGAGGGACCGGTTCGGGTGTTGACTTGTGGATCGGCCACCGGAGTTCTTCATGGCTTGTACCAAAAATTGCGGCCCTCCTCCTTCTTCCCGGGGTATGGCTGCTATCTACTCTTGCCTCTCTTCCTGTTTGGCACAACCATTCTAGGTTTTCATGATCTCTCATGGCTATCTTGGTGTATATCTCTCTAGAGATTTGATGTCACTTGCCTAGCCTAAAATCCTCTCTGTGTACTTGGCTAAATCAACTTAATCATGGGCATGCCAATATTTTGATCTACCACTTGGACTTCTCCTATGGTCATGTTCGAAAATGTTCACATCCTCACTGTTTAATTTGCTTTATCCTTGTTCATACTTTTTGACTCCTTCTCATAGGTACCCTTATTGTGTATCTATTTCAGTCAATCACCGGCAAGGTTCCACCGACTCCAATGAACTTGCTCAATCTAAGAAGAAGAAGACCTCCATCGATCTTAAGAAGAAGCGTAGGGCACCATCACCAAGTCCGTCTGCCTCTGTTCAGGATGATGAGGACTATGTTGGGGAGGAAGAGGAAGACATTGCCCCTAGGAGTTCCGTTGGTCAGTCAAAGCTGGGCACTCGGAGGGGGCCCGTGCCTCAAGTCTGAGGGTCTGCTATGACTGTTGCCCGTGGTCGCCACATCTCCATGGAGATCCCTAACAGCAGGGATCGCCCCATTCACGATTTCATGACCGTGGGGGCTGGTCCATACCTTGAGTTTTGAAGGGATATCAATCAATTTGAGATGAGGGCTGATGCTGAGGATGCTCATTTCCGTACTCGCATGCAACAAGACCTCTACTCTAGCTTCGCCCGCGGCCGTGGACTTGCTGCTCATGAGTGCCTGGATCTTAAGTTCTTGCGTGATAATCCTGCCATGTTCTCTGACAACCCAATCAAGATCATTGATGATATGACTCTCGGTCCAGCAATGACCTTCAGGTGTGATTGGAATGAAGCTGCCATCCTTCAGTTCTATGCCACCTGCTTCTTTGGCCCTAACAACACTCTCACCTGGATGACCGATGATACCGTGTTGAGCATCACCTATGAGTGTTTCGTTCAGATTTTGGGCCTCTCCTGTGTTGGACACAAAATCCACAGTCTGGATACACTGCATAAGCCCAAGGGGATTGATGATTGCATGCCTCTTGTTAAGCCTATCACTCAGCTCACTGAGGAGGAACGTGCGTATCCACCCAATGAGGTATCCATCTTCAAGTGTCCTTACTACATTCTCTATCACTGTGTGCTTCGCACTCTCTATCCGAAGAAGGGAGATCGCTCAAGGGCTCGCAACTACTGCATTGACTTCATGATTCGTATGCATGAGAAGCCTACTGAGCCTCTTGACACAACTCATTACATTTGGCATGAGATCCGTCTTTCCAGCTTTCTTCAGTTGCGCCAATTCCCTCATGCTCCATTCATTCAGGCGCTGATTGATCACACTACTCCGTTTGAGGTTGCAAAGACAGAGGTGCATGCTATTTGGAAACCACCTCCTCATATGTGCATGTCTGCTCCAGCACCATCCTCTGCTCCTTGGCAGTCTAGGAAGTTTGTTGGTGCGTCTCAGCCCACAGGCTCCTCCGTGCCTTCCTCCTTGACCGCACCCCGTGGATGTCTTGCCATGTTCTTGAGCAAGGCTCGGTCTGCTATTATGAAGGCGATCACTTTCAACTGTCAACAAAACCATGATGTCTAGAAGCGCCTCATCATCTCCAAGAACTAGCTCAAACAGCGCCTTTGCGGCCGTGGGAGTCCCGTGAGTGATGATGATCCTATTTCGGCGGCTCCATCCTCTTCCAACTTCGGATTCCCGTCTCCTGACGAGTTCGCCGAGTTCTTTGATGATAATGATGACATCCGCCAGGAGTGATTTCTATTGTATTCTTATTGTTCTTCAAACCTTTTTGCATGTTGCTGTCAAAAGGGGAGAAGTAGTATCTTAGTTTGGGTTTGAATCATGCTATATGTTGGTCATGTGTGTGCACTATTGGATCATGCTATGTGTTGGTCATGTGTGTGCTCTATTATTCAAACTCTTATGTATGCTACAAATGGTGCTTAATCGTTTGAGACTATGTTGTTAACCTTATGGCTATGGATTGTTCTTGTCTCATATGTGCATGTCATACTTTCTTATCTTTTTTGAGTTACATATGCTACCATGAGAGTTTGAACTGTACATCCTAACATAATCATCCCATGCACTCAATGAGGGGGAGCTAAAGCAAATAGGAACATATACTGTATTATGCTCTCATGATTTACAATGCAAGATTTATTTATTACATCTATGATACTACATGTATGATTGTCATCAACAAACAAAAATGGGGAGATTGAAAGTGCAATCTCGCCCTTACATCATGTTTTGATGTTGATGACAATATACATGTACGGGACTAACTATGTTTGTCAAGTAAATCTCAGGCGTTAGTCTCCGGTTCATCAAAATGTGTGAGGATCGTGAACATACGAAGTTGATTTTCCCCAACATATACTCAAGCAAGAAATATAAAAAAGATTGCATCATTTGATTTCTTGAGTATAGGATCCTGCACTATTAAGAGGGGATCGGTAGGGTTAGTGAAAGACTTGCTCAAGCCACAATTATTCCTAGCTTCAAAATCTTAGGGTCACACAAAAATATTTTTGTGCATATGTTCTATTTTGCTCACATGCCAGATGTCCGGGCTGACAGCCGGACATCCGGGCCGCACACTGGATATCCGGCCCACTCGCCGGATGTCCGGCTCACTGCTATCCTGACATCAGTAGGTGTGCACGTTTTCGTCGGATGTCCGGACTTTGCCCCGGATGTCCGACTCCCTGCTATCCAGACTCCAGTAGGTTTGCACGCATTTGCCGGATGTCCAGGCTTCACCTCGGATGTCCGAGACCTCCAGCCACGCCGGATGTTCGGACCTTGCCCCAGATGTCTGGGCCTTCCTGTGCTGCCGGATGTCCGGTCTTTGCCCCGGATGTCCGGCCCCTCTGCTTCATCCTCTACTGTCTGCTTTACGCTTGTAGTGCTACACTAGGCCGGTGTCCGGCCTCTGCCCCAGATGTCCGGCCTACCCTATCATTTGCACTACAACGGTCACTTTTAATCACACACTATATATTGCCCTCTTCCCCCACATGAAAGGGTTGACCATTCACTTTGAGCAAACCCTAGAATACATTTCACTCTCTCTCACACTCCAACACCAAATCTTAGATCCCTAAGGGGTTTGAGAGCATTTGAGAGAAGTTGTCCACCCAAGTGATAGATCCACTCCTTCCCCTTCTTTGCACCAAAGGAATTTGTGATTTGATAAAGTCTTTAGATTTTCCTCATCATTCTTGTTACTCTTGGAGGTTGGAGACTCCTAGGCGGTAGGAGTCATTCGGAGAGGAATCATTCTTTGTGATTACCCTCAGAAAGTTTGTGAGGGTTTGGAGACCACCCCAAGGTCTACCACTAGTGGTTGAGAAACGCCTTCGTGGTGTTGTCTCAAAGGGAGAATAGGGTGAGCCTTCGTGGCGTTTGTGTGCCTTCATGGTAACACCCACCTCTCTAACGGTGACGTAGCTTCCCTCCAAGGAAGTGAACATCGGCATACATCCTCGTCTCTCGGAGTTACAGTTATCCCTAACCCTAACTCCCTACTTGTGATTACTTGTCTCTTAGTCTTTACTTATATCATATTGTGCTTGTTTACTCTCCTATTTGTGTTAATTGTTTAACTTGCTTAGCTCATAGCTTCACACTTGTAATTGTTAGGCTCAACTTCATATTCCGCATTATTGCCAAAAATTGCTAAGTAACAATTAAAATTTGTAATTGTACCTATTCACCCCCCTAGGTCCATCTCGATCCTTTTATTAACGCAAACACCAATTAACATTTATTTAGGTTCAACGCTAATCCCAAAGGTAGAGGGGGTGTGCGATGGTGATTGTATCAACCTTGGAATCACTTCCAACACACATCGTCACCTCACCCTTAACTAGTCTCTGTTTATTCTACAACTCCTGTTTCGAGTTATTAATCTTAGCAACTGAACCGGTATCAAATACCTAGGGGTTACTACGAACACTAGTAAGGTACACATCAATAACATGTATATGAAATATACATTTGTTCACTTTGTCATCCTTCTTATCCACCAAGTATTTGGGGCATTTCCACTTCCAGTGACCATTTCCTTTGCGGTAGAAGCACTCAGTTTGAGACTTGGGTCTAGCTTTGGGCTTCTTCATGAGAGCGACAACTTGCTTGCCATTCTTCTTGAAGTTCCCCTTTCTTTCCCTTGCCCTTTTCTTGGAACTAGTGGTCTTATTAACCATAAACACTTTGATGCTCTTTCTTTGATTTGTACCTCCGCTAATTTCAGCATCGTGAAGAGCTCGGGAATTGTTTTTGTTATCCCTTGCAAATTATAGTTCATCATGAAGTTCTAGTTGCTTGGTGATAGTGACTAGAGAACTCTATCAATCACTGTCTTATCTGCAAGACTACCTCCCACTTGATTCAAGCAATCGTAGTACTCAAACATTCTGAGCACATGCTCACTGGCTAAGCTATTATCCTCCATCTTGTAGGCAAAGTACTTGTCAGAGGTCTCATACCTCTCGACATGCACATGAGTCTGAAATACCAATTTCAGCTCTTGGAACATCTCATATGCTCTGTGGCGTTCAAAACGTTTTTGAAGTCCCAGTTCTAAGCCGTAAAGCATGGCGCACTAAACTATCAAGTAGTCATCATACCGAGCTTGTCAAACGTTCATAATGTTTGCATCTTCTCCTGCGGTAGGTCTGTCACCTAGTGGTGCATCAAAGACATAATTCTTCTGTGCAACAATGAGGACAATCCTTAGATCACGGACCCAGTCCGCATCATTGCTACTATCATCTTTTAACTTATTTTTCTCTAAGAATATATCCAAAAACAGGGGAGCTATATCGCGAGCTATTGATTTATGATATGTCCATTTTGCATCATGCTTTTATATCAATATTTATTGCATTATGGGATCTTATTACGCATTATATCTCAATACTTATGACTATTCTATCTTATTTTACAAGGTTTACCATGAAGAGGGGGAATACCGGCAGTTGGAATTCTGGCTGGAAAAGGAGCAAACATTGGAAACCTATTCCGCACTGCTCAAAAAATCCTGAAACTCCATGAAACATGTATTTGGAATTAATAAGAATTACTGAGCGAAAGAAATACATCAGGGGGCCCACACCTTGGCTAGGAGGGTGGGGGTGCGCCCACCCCCTATTGGGCACGCCCCCTGTCTCCTGGGCCCCCTGGTGCCCCCCCGGCGTCCATCTTCTGCTATATGAAGGCTTTTACCCTGGAAAAAATCGTGGGCAAGCTTACGGGATGAAACTCCGCCGCCATGAGGCGGAACCTTGGCGGAACCAATCTAGGGCTCCGGCGGAGCTGTTCTGCCGGGGACACTTCCCTCCGGGAGGGGGAAATCATCACCATTGTCATCACCAATGATCCTCTCATCGGGAGGGGGTCAATCTCCATCAACATCTTCACCAGCACCATCTCCTCTCAAAACCCTAGTTCATCTCTTGTATCCAAACCACAAATTGGTACCTGTGGGTTGCTAGTAGTGTTGATTACTCCTTGTAGTTGATGCTAATTGGTTTACTTGGTGGAAGATCATATGTTAAGATCCTTTATGCATATTATTACTTCTCTGATTATGAACATGAATATGCTTTGTGAGTAGTTACGTTTGTTCCTGAGGACATGGGTGAAGTCTTGCTATTAGTAGTCATGTGAATTTGGTATTTGTTCGATATTTTGATGAGATGTATGTTGTCTTTTCCTCTAGTGGTGTTATGTGAATGTCGACTACATGACACTTCACCATTATTGGGGCCTAGAGGAAGGCATGGGGAAGTAATAAGTAGATGATGGGTTGCTAGAGTGACAGAAGCTTAAACCCTAGTTTATGCGTTGCTTCGTTAGGGGCTGATTTGGATCCATATGTTTAATTCTGTGGTTAGGTTTACCTTAATACTTCTTTTGTAGTTGCGGATGCTTGCAATAGGGGTTAATCATAAGTGGGATGCTTGTCCAAGTAACGTCAGTACCCAAGCACCGGTCCACCCACATATCAAATTATCAAAGAGAACGTGAATCATATGAGCGTGATGAAAAGTAGCTTGACGATAATTCCCATGTGTACTCAGGAGCTCCTTTCTCATTATTAGAAATTTTCCAGGCTTATCCTTTGCTACATAAAGGATTGGGCCACCTTGCTGCACTTTATTTACTTGTTACTCGTTACAATTTGTCTTATCACAAAACTATCTATTACCTACAATTTTAGTGCTTGCAGAGAAAACCTTACTGAAAACCGCTTATCATTTCCTTCTGCTCCTAGTTGGGTTCGACACTCTTACTTATCGAAAGGACTACGATAGATCCCCTACACTTGTGGGTCATCAATTTACAACATAGATTTGCAAATACTATCAGGACTAAGTTCATGATAAATTAAGTTCAATTAATCAAATTACTAATGAACTCCCACTTAAATAAACATACCTCAAGTTTATATAAGTGATACGTAATCCAAATCAACTAACCCATGTTCGATCATCACGTGAGATGGGGTAGTAATCAATGGTGAACATCTCTATGTTGACCATATCTACTATATGACTCACGTTCAACCTTTCGGTCTCCAGTGTTCCAAGACCATGTCTGTACATGCTAGGCTCGTCAAGTTTAAACCAAGTATTCTGCATGTGCAAAACTATCTTACACCCATTGTATGTGAACGTAGAGTCTATCACACCCGATCATCACGTGGTGTCTCGTAACGATGAACTTCCACAACGGTGCATACTCGGGGAGAACACTTATATCTTGCAATTTAGTGAAGGGACCATCTTATAATGCTACCGTTGTTCTAAGCAAGATACGATACATAAAAGATAAACATCACATGCAATCAAAATATGTGACATGATATGGCCATCATCATCTTGTGCTTTTGATCTCCATCTCCAAAGCATCGTCATGATCTCCATCATCACTGGCTCGACACCTTGATCTCCATCGTTACGTGCCAACTGTTGCTTCTACAACTATTGCTAACGCATAGCGATAAAGTAAAGCAAGTATTGTTGGGGAACGTAGTAATTTCAAAAAATTTCCTACGCACACGCAAGATCATGGTGATGCATAGCAACGAGAGGGGAGAGTATTGTCCATGTACCCTAGTATACCGAAAGTGGAAGAGTTAGCACAACGCAGATGATGTAGTCATATGTCTTCATGATCCGACCGATCCAAGTACCGAATGTACGACACCTCTGAGTTCAGCACACGTTCAGCTCGATGACGTCCCACGAACTCCGATCCAGCAGAGCTTTGCGGGAGAGTTTCGTCAGCATGAGGCGTGATGACGGTGTTGATGATGCTACCGACGCAGGGCTTCGCCTAAGCACCGCTACGATGTTACCGAGGTGGAATATGGTGGAGGGGGGCACCACACACGGCTGGGAGAGATCAATAGATCAACTTGTGTGTCCATGGGGTGTCCCCCTCCCTCGTATATAAAGGAGTGGAGGAGGGGGGAGGGCCGGCCCTCCTATGGCGCGGCCTAGAGGAGTCCTACTCGCACCGGGAGTAGGATTCCCCCCTTCCAAGTAGTAGGAGTAGGAGTCAAGGAAAGGGAAAAGAGAAGAGAAGGAAGGAGGGGGCGCAGCCCCTCCCCCTAGTCCAATTCGGACTAGGCCTTGGGGGGCGCGCAGCCTCCCCTCTCTCTTTCCCCTAAAGCCCAATAAGGCCCATATACTCCCCGATGAATTCCCGTAACTCTCTGGTACTCCGATAAATACCCGAATCACTCGGAACCTTTCCTATGTCGGAATATAGTCGTCCAATATATCGACCTTTACGTCTCGTCCATTTCGAGACTCCTCGCCATGTCCCCCAACTCATCCGGGACTCTGAACTACCTTTGGTACATCAAAACACATAACTCATAATATAAATCGTCACCGAATGTTAAGAGTGCGGACCCTACGGGTTCGAGAAGTATGTAGACATGACCGAGACACATCTTCGGTCAATAACCAATAGTGGAACCTGGATGCTCATATTGGCTCCCACATATTCTACGAAGATCTTTATCGGTCAAACCGCATAACAACATACGCTGTTCCCTTTGTCATTGGTATGTTACTTGCCCGAGATTCGATCGTCGGTATCTCAATACCTAGTTCAATCTCATCACCGGCAAGTCTCTTTACTTGTTCCGTAATGCATCATCCCGCAACTAACTCATTAGTCACATTGCATGCAAGGCTTATAGTGATGTGCATTACCGAGAGGGCCCAGAGATACCTCTCCGACAATCGGAGTGACAAATCCTAATCTCGAAATACGCCAACTCAACAAGTACCTTCGGAGACACCTGTAGAGCACCTTTATAATCACCTAGTTACGTTGTGACGTTTGGTAGCACACAAAGTGTTCCTCCGGTAAACGGGAGTTGCATAATCTCATAGTCATAGGAACATGTATAAGTCATGAAGAAACCAATAGCAACATACTAAATGAGCAAGTGCTAAGCTAACGGAATGGGTCAAGTCAGTCACATCATTCTCCTAATGATGTGATCCCGTTAATCAAATGACAACTCATGTCTATGGCTAGGAAACTTAACCATCTTTGATTCAACGAGCTAGTCAAGTAGAGGCATACTAGTGACACTTTGTTTGTCTATGTATTCACACATGTACTAAGTTTCCAGTTAATACAATTCTAGCATGAATAATAAACATTTATCATGAAATAAGGAAATAAATAATAACTTTATTATTGCCTCTAGGGCATATTTCCTTCAGTCTCCCACTTGCACTAGAGTCAATAATCTAGTTCACATCACCATGTGATTTAACACTAATATTCACATCTGTATGTGATTAACACCCATAGTTCACATCATCATGTGACCAACACCCAAAGGTTTTACTAGAGTCAATAATCTAGTTCACATCGATATGTGATTAACACCCAAAGAGTACTAAGGTATGATCATGTTTTGCTAGTGAGAGAAGGTTAGTCAATGGGTCTGTCATATTCAGAGCCGTATGTATTTTGCAAATATTCTATGTCTACAATGCACTGCACGGAGCTACTATAGCTAATTGCTCCCACTTTTAATATGTATCCAGATTGAGACTTAGAGTCATCTGGATCGGTGTAAAAGCTTGCACCGATGTAACTCTTTACGATGAACTCTTTTATCACCTCCATAATCAAGAAACATTTTCTTAGTCCTCATTGAGGATATTCTTGACCGCTGTCCAGTGATCTACTCCTAGATAAGAATTATACTCCCTTGCCAAACTCAGAGCAAGGTATACAATAGGTCTAGTACACAACACAACATACTTCATAGAACCTATGTCCGAGGCATAGGGAATGACTTTTTCATTCTCTTTCTATTTTCTGCCATGGTCGGGTTTTGAGTCTTACTCAACTTCACACCTTGCAACACACGCAAGAACTCCTTCTTTGACTATTCCATTTTGAACTACTTCAAAATCTTATCAAGGTATGTACTCATTGAAAAATCTTATGAAGCGTCTTGATCTATTTCTATAGATCTTGATGCTCAATGTGTAAGCAGCTTCACCGAGGTCTTTCTTTAAAAAACTCTTATTCAAGTATCCTTTTATGCTATCCAGAATTTCTATATCATTTCTAATCAACAATATGTCATCTACATATAGTTTTAGAAATGCTATAGAGCTCCCACTCACTTTCTTGTAAATACAGGTTTCTCCAAAAGTCCATATAAAACCATATGCTTTGATCAACTCATCAAAGCGTATATTCCAACTCCGAGATGCTTGCACCAGTCCATAGATGGATCACTGGAGCTTGCACACTTTGTTAGCACCTTTAGGATTGAAAAAACCTTCTGGTTGCATCATATACAACTCTTCTTTAATAAATCCATTAAGGAATGCAGTTTTGACATCCATTTGCCAGATTTCATAAAATGTGGCAATTGCTAACATGATTCGGATAGACTTAATCATCGATACGAGTGAGAAAAAACCATCGTATTCAACACCTTGAACTTGTCAAAAACCTTTTGCGACAATTCGAGCTTTGTAAATAGTAACACCACTATCAGTGTCTGTCTTCCTCTTGAAGATCCATTTATTCTTGATGGCTTGCCGATCATCGGGCAAGTCAACCAAAGTCCACACTTTGTTCCCATACGTGGATCCCATCTCAGATTTCATGGCCTCAAGCCACTTTGCGGAATCTGGGCTCATCATTGCTTCCTCATAGTTCGTAGGTTCGCCATGGTCAAGTAACATGACCTCCAAAATAGAATTACCGTACCACTCTGGTGCAGATCTTATTTTGTTTGACTACGAGGTTCGGTAGCAACTTGATCTGAAGTTTCTTGATCAATATCATTAGCTTCCTCACTAATTGGTGTAGGTGTCACAGGAACCGGTTTCTGTGATGAACTACTTTCCAATAAGGGAGCAGGTATAGTTACCTTATCAAGTTCTACTTTCATCCCATTCACTTCTTTCGAGAGAAACTCCTCCTCTAGAAAGGATCCATCTTAGCAACGAATAACTTGCCTTCGGATCTGTAAGGTGTACCCAACAGTTTCCTTTGGGTATTCTATGAAGACGCACTTCTCCGATTTGGGTTCGAGCTTATCAGGTTGAAACTTTTTCACATAAGCATCACAACCCCAAACTTTAAGAAACGACAACTTTGGTTTCTTGCCAAACCACAGTTCATAAGGCGTCATCTCAACAGATTTTGATGGTGCCCTATTTAAAGTGAATGCAGTTGTCTCTAATGCATAAACCCAAAACGATAGTGGTAAATCGGTAAGATACATCATAGATCGCACCATATCCAATAAAGTGCGGTTACGACGTTCGGGCACACCATTACGCTGTGGTGTTCCATGTGGCGTGAGCTGTGAAACTATTCCACATAGTTTTCAAATGAAGGCCAAACTCGTAACTCAAATATTCTCCTCCACGATCAGATTGTAGAAACTTTATTTTCTTGTTACGATGATTCTCCACTTCACTCTGAAATTCTTTAAACTTTTCAAATGTTTCAGACTTATGCTTCATTAAGTAGACATACTCATATCTGTTCAAATCATCTGTGAAGGTCAGAAAAATAACGATACCCGCCACGAGCATCAACACTCATTGGACCACATACATCGGTATGTATTATTTCCATCAAGTCAGTAGCTCGTTCAATTGTTCCGGAGAACGGAGTTTTAGTCATCTTGCCCAAAAGGCACGGTTTGCAAGCATCAAATGATTCATAATCAAGTGATTCCAAAAGTCCATCTTTATGGAGTTTCTTCATGCGCTTTACACCGATATGACCCAAACGGCAGTGCCACAAATATGTTGCACTATCATTATCAACTTTGCATCTTTTGGCATCAATATTATGAATATGTGTATCACCATGATCAAGATTCAATAAACCATCAACATTGGGTGTATGACCATAGAAGGTTTTATTCATGTAAACAGAATAACAATTTATTCTTTGTCTTAGGTGAATAATCGTATCGCAATAAACATGATCTAATCGTATTTATGCTCAACGCAAACACCAAATAACATTTATTTAGGTTCAACACTAATCTCGAAAATATAGGGAGTGTGCGATGATGATCATATCAATCTTGGAACCACTTCCAACATACATCGTCACTTCACCCTCAACTAGTCTCTGTTTATTCTGTAACTCCTGTTTCGAGTTACTAATTTTTAGCAACCGAACAAGTATCAAATACTCAGTGGCTACTATAAACACTAGTAAGGTACACATCAATAACCTGTATATCAAATATACCCTTGTTCACTTTGCCATCCTTCTTATCCACCAAATATTCAGGGCATTTTCGCTTCTACCAAATATTCAGGGCATTTCCGCTTCTAGTGACCATTTCCTTTAAGGTGTAAGCACTCAGTTTTAGGCTTTGGTCCAGCTTTGGGCTTCTTCGCGGGAGTGACAACTTGCTTTTCATTCTACTTGAAGTTCCCTTTCTTTCCCTTTGCCCTTTTATTGAAACTAGTGGTCTTGTCAATCATGAACACTTGATGCTCTTTCTTGATTTCTACCTTCATCGATTTCAAAATCATGAAGAGCTCGGGAATCGTTTTCGTCATCCCTTGCATACTATAGTTCATCACGAAGTTCTAGTAACTTGGTGATGGCGACTAGAGAACTCTGTCAATCACTATCTTATCTGGAAGATTAACTCCCACTTGATTCAAGCGATTGTAGTACCCAGACAATCTGAGCACATGCTCACTAGTTGAGCAATTCTCCTCCATCTTTTAGCTATAGAACTTGTTGGAGACTTCATATCTCTCAACTCGGGTATTTGCTTGAAATATTAACTTCAACTCCTGGAACATCTCATATGGTCCATGACATTCAAAACGTCTTTGAAGTCCCGATTCTAAGCCAAAAAGCATGGTGCACTAAACTATCGAGTAGTCATCATATTGAGCTAGCCAAACATTCATAACGTCTGCATCTGCTCCTGCAATAGGTCTGTCACCTAGCGGTGCATCAAGGACATAATTCTTCTATGCAGCAATGAGGATACACCTTAGATCATGGACCTAGTCCGCATCATTGCTACTATTATCTTTCAACTTAGTTTTCTCTAGGAATGTATCAAAAATAATAATAAACGGGGAGTAACATCGCGAGCTATTGATCTACAACATTATTTGCAAAATAATGTCAGGACTAAGTTCATGAGAAATTAAAGTTCAATTAATCATATTACTTAAGAACTCCCACTTAGATAGACATCCCTCTAATCATCTAAGTGATCATGTGATCCAAATCAACTAAACCATGTCCGATCATCACGTGAGATGGAGTAGTTTTCAATGGTGAACATCACTATGTTGATCATATCTACTATATGATTCACGCTCGATCTTTCGGTCTCCAATGTTCCGAGGCCATATCTGCATATGCTAGGCTCATCAAGTTTAACCTGAGTATTCTGCATGTGCAAAACTGTCTTACACCCATTGTATTTGAACGTAGAGCTTATCACACCCGATCATCACGTGGTGTCTCAGCACGAAGAACTGTCGCAACGGTGCATACTCAGGGAGAACACTTATACCTTGAAATTTTAGTAAGGGATCATCTTATAAAGCTACAGTCGAACTAAGCAAAATAAGATGTATAAAAGATAAACATCATATGCAATCAAAATATGTGACATGATATGGCCATGATCATCTTGCGCCTTTGATCTCCATCTCCAAAGTATTGTCATGATCTCTATCGTCACCGGCACGACACCATGATCTCCATCATCTTGTTCTATATCAATGTGTCGTCACATGGTCGTCTTGCCAACTATTGCTCTTGCAACTATTGCTATCGCATAACGATAAAGTAAAGCAATTATTTGGCGCTTGCATCTTATGCAATAAAGAGGCAACCATAAGGCTTCTGCCAGTTGCCGATAACTTCACCAAAACATGATCATCTCATACAACAACTTATATCTCATCACGTCTTGACCATATCACATCACAACATGCCCTGCAAAAACAAGTTAGACGTCCTCTACTTTGTTGTTGCAAGTTTTACGTGGCTGCTACGGGCTGAGCAAGAACCGTTCTTACCTACGCATCAAAACCACAATGATATTTCATCAAGTTATTGCCATTTTAACCTTCGCAAGGACCGAGCGTAGCCACACTCGGTTCAACTAAGGTTGGAGAAACTGACACCCGCCAGCCACCTGTGTGCAAAGCACGTCGGTAGAACCAGTCTCGCGTAAGCGTACGCGTAATGTCGGTCCGAGCCACTTCATCCAACAATACCGCTGAACCAAAGTATGACATGCTGGTAAGTAGTATGACTTGTATCGCCCACAACTCACTTGTGTTCTACTCGTGCATATAACATCTATGTATAAACCTGGCTCGGATGCCACTGTTGGGGAACGTAGTAATTTCAAAAATTTCCTATGCACACGCAAGATCATGGTGATGCATATCAACAAGAGGGGAGAGTATTGTCCATGTACCCTCGTAGACCGAAAGCGGAAGCGTTAGCACAACGCGGTTGATGTTGTCGTACGCTTCACGATCCGACCGATCCAAGTACCGAATGTACGGCACCTCCGAGTTCAGCACACGTTCAGCTCGATGACGTCCCACGAACTCCGATCCAGCAGAGCTTTGCGGCAGAGTTCTGTCAACACGAGGGCATGATGACGGTGTTGATGATGCTACCAACGCAGGGCTTCGCCTAAGCACCACTACGATGTTACCGAGGTGGAATATGGTGGAGGGGGGCACCGCACACGGCTGGGAGAGATCAACAGATCAACTTGTGTGTCCATGGGGTGCCCCTCCCTCGTATATAAAGGAGTGGAGGAGGGGGGAGGGCCGGCCCTCATATGGCGCACCCTGGAGGAGTCCTATTCCCATCGGGAGTAGGATTCCCCCTTCCAAGTAGTAGGAGTAGGAGTCAAGGAAAGGGAAAAGAGAAGAGAAGGAAGGAGGGGGCGCAACCCCTCCCCCTAGTCCAATTCGTGCTAGGCCTTGGGGGGTGCACAGCCTCCCCTCTCTCTTTCCCCTAAAGCCCAATAAGGCCCATATACTCCCCGGCGAATTCCCGTAACTCTCCGGTACTTTGATAAATACCCGAATCACTCGGAACCTTTCCGATGTCCGAATATAGTCGTACAATATATCGATCTTTACGTCTCGACCATTTTGAGACTCCTCGCCATGTCCCAGATATCATCCGGGACTCCGAACTACCTTCGATACATCAAAACACATAACTCATAATATAAATCGTCACCGAACGTTAAGCGTGCGGACCCTATGGGTTCGAGAACTATGTAGACATGACCGAGACACATCTCTGGTCAATAACCAATATCGGAACCTGGATGCTCATATTGGCTCCCACATATTCTACGAAGATCCTTATCGGTCAAACCGCATAACAACATACGTTGTTCCCTTTGTCATCGGTATGTTACTTGCCCGAGATTCGATCGTCGGTATCTCAATACCTAGCTCAATATCGTTATTGAGAAGTCTCTTTACTCGTTCCGTAATGCATCATCCTGCAACTAACTCATTAGTCACATTGCTTGCAAGGCTTATAGTGATGTGCATTATCGAGAGGGCCCAGAGATACCTCTCCGACAATCGAGTGAAAAATCCTAATCTTGAAATACGCCAACTCAACAAGTACCTTCGGAGACACCTGTAGAGCACCTTTATAATCACCTAGTTATGTTGTGACGTTTGGTAGCACACAAAGTGTTCCTCCGGTAAACGGGAGTTGCATAATCTCATAGTCATAGGAAGAGTATAAGTCATGAAGAAAGCAATAGCAACATACTAAACGATCATGTGCTAAGCTAACGGAATGGGTCAAGTCAATCACATCATTCTCCTAATGATGTGATCTCGTTAATCAAATGACAACTCATGTCTATGGCTAGGAAACTTAACCATCTTTGATTCAACGAGCTAGTCAAGTAGAGGCATACTATTGACACTTTGTTTGTCTATGTATTCACACATGTACTAAGTTTCCAGTTAATACAATTCTAGCATGAATAATAATAATTTATCATGAAATAAGGAAATAAATAATAACTTTATTATTGCCTCTAGGGCATATTTCCTTCAAGTACATGGCGTTTGCATTTCATACAATAAAAAGACAACCATAAGGCTCCTGCCGGTTGCCTCATATCTTACAAAACATGATCATATCATACAATAACGTATATCACATCATATCTTGACCATATCACATCACAACATACCCACATGCCCTGCAAAACACAAGTTAGACATCCTCTACTTTGTCGTTGCAAGTTTTTCGTGGCTGCTACGTGTTTATAGCAAGAACCATTCTTACCTACGGCAAAAACCACAATGGTGATTCGTCAAGTTTATTGTTTTAACCTTCTTAAAGGATCGGCCGTAGTCAAATTCGATTAAAGTAAAGTAGGAGAAACAGACACCCGCCAGCCACATTTATGCAAAATTAGTTGCATGTTGGTCAGTGGAATCGGTCTCATGTGCGTGGACATGTAAGGTTGGTCCGGACCGCTTCATCCCACAATACCTTCAAATCAAAATAAGACATTGGTGGTAAGCAGTATGACTCTCGCCGCCCATAACTCTTTGTGTTCTACTCTTGCATATCATCTACTTATAGACCTGGCTCTGATACCACTATTGGGAATCGTTGCATGGAAACAAAAACAATTCTACGCACATGCAATGGTCTAGCCATGGAGATGCATAGCAACGAGGGGGGGAGTGTGTCTACGTACCCTCGTAGATCGTAAGCGGAAGCGATTCACAACGCAGTTGATGTAGTCGAACTTCTTCGTGCTTCAACCGATCAAGTACCGAACGCACGCCGCCTCCATGTTCTGCACATGTTCAACTCAGTGACGTCCCTCGCCTTCTTGATCCAGCAAGACGTCGAGGTAGTAGATGAGTTCCGTCAGCACAACGGCATGGTGACGGTGATGGGGAAGTGATCTTCGCAGGGCTTCACCTAAGCACTACGAAAATATGATCGGGGATGTAAACGGTGGAGGGGGCGCCGCACACGGCTAACAATTGATCTGGGGTGTGCTAGGCGCCCCCTCCCACATATATATAGGTGGGAGGGAGGGAGGAGCAGCCATAGGAGGCGACCAAGTAGGAGGAATCTTACTTGGAGTCCCTCCCAAGCCGCGCACCTAGCCATATATAACCGAGGGTGAAGGAAAGAGGGGGGAGAGGGAAGGAAGGGGGAGTCCTACTCCACACTTTCCTTGCCCTTCCCCTATTTCCTTCTCCTCCTACGCTGGCCTGCTATTGGGGCGCACTAGCCCCTTATGGCTGGTGTGTTCCCTCTCTTGGCCCATAAGGCCCATATTTTTGTCAGGGGTGCCTGAAACTCCTTTTCGATGACCCGATATGTACTCGGTATCCTCCGAAACACTTCCGGTGTCCGAATACCATCGTCCTATATATAAATCTTTACCTCTCGACCATTTCAAGACTCCTCGTCATGTCTGTGATCTCATTCGGGACTCCGAACAACATTCGGTCACCAAATCAAATAACTCAGATAACACTATATTGTCAACGAACATTAAGCGTGTGGACCCTACGGGTTCGAGAACTATGTAGACATGACCGAGACACCTATTCGGTCAATAACCAATAGCGGAACCTGGATGCCCATATTGGCTCCTACATATATTACTAAGATCTTTATTGGTCGAACCGTTATGACAACATATGTTCCCTTTGTCCAGCAGTATGTTACCTGCCCGAGATTCGATCATCGGTATCTTCATACCTAGTTCAATCTCGTTACTGGCAAACTCTTAACTTGTTCCGTAATACATCACCTCATGACCAACTCCTTAGTCATTTGCTTGCAAGCTTATGATGTGTATTACCGAGAGGGCCCAGAGATACCTCTCCGATACTCGGAGTGACAAATCCTAATCTCGATCTATGCCAACTCAACAAACACCTTCGAAGATACCTGTAGAGCATCTTTATGATCACCCAGTTACATTTTGATGTTTTATAGCACACAAGGTATTCCTCCGGTATCCGGGAGTTGCATAATCTCATAGTTGAAGGAATATGTATTTGACATGAAGAAAGCAATAGCAACAAAATTGAACGATCATTATGCTAAGCTAACGGATGGTCTTGTCCATCACACCATTCTCATAATGATGTGATCCCGTTATCAAATGACAACACATGTTCATGGTTAGGAAACCTTAATCATCTTTGATCAACGATCTAGTCTAGTAGAGGCTTACTAGGGACACGGTATTTGTTTATGTATTCACACATGTACTTAGGTTTCCGATAAATACAATTCTAGCATGAATAATAAACCTTTATCATGAATGAGGAAATATAAAATAAGAACTTTATTATTGCCTCTAGGGCATATTTCCTCCAGGATGAACTAGAGGGGGAGGGGGTGCCTCACACGGCTTGGAATCATGGAATGTGTCGGTGTCAAAACCAGAAGATCTTGGGCAGGGGTGCCCAAGCTGTATGCCTGAGGATCAATGGTAACAATAGACACAGGGATACAATGTTTACCCAGGTTTGGGCCCCTCTTAAAGGAGGTAAAACCCTACTTCCTACTTGATTGTATTCGATGAGTATAGGGGTTACAAGAGTTGATCTACCACGAGATTGTAATGGCTAAACCCTGGATTGTCTATCCTATATATGTTATGATGTCGTCTCCGGTCTAAGCCCTCCGGTTTATATAGACACCGGAGTGGCCTAGGGTTGCACAAAGTCAGTTTACAGGAAAGGAAACAGTATATCCGGACACTTAATCTTGTCGTTCACGCATACAAGAGTCCTATCCGGACGCGGGAGGTGGCCTTCTTCCTTTATCTTGACGGCCCATCAGTCCGGCCCATGTTGAATAGGCCGGACGCCCGAGGACCCCTTAGTCCAGGACTCCCTCAGTAGCCCCTGAACCAGTCTTTAATGACGATGTGTTTGGCACACGAATTGTCTTCGGCATTGCGAGGCGGGTTTTTCTCTGTGAATACCATACATTAGCTTTCCCTTCATGAAAGAACTATATCTGGCTCTGTATAATTATCACAACCCTTAGCCGTGAAGGCAGAATATAAAAAACAGGAATATTGTCTTTACTAACAACTTTTTTCGGCGAAGCGTCAGACTTGACTCTTCAGTATTTTTTACCATTTTCACACACCTTGTTCCGTGTTTTGAGGTCGATCCCCCTTGGCCCGTCTTGTCAAAACAGAGATCATGCCCACTTATTACGGGATTCTCATCAATGTGATTTGGGTAACCCAATCGGCCACGGCGCACGCTCTCATCGGGAATGGACGAGTTTTAAGGCATAAGTGGGGCGGCAGGTTGGCATTTCTACCCACTACAAAAAAAGACACATCCATGACATTTTGGGCCGAACGAATTTTTTTCTGTCATACATATGACACTTCTATGACGATAATTGTGACAAAACCTGGTATCATCATAGATGTGGTGGGCTCCTACTTCTATGACTAAAAATCATGACAGAAAATGGGCTTTTCGTCCTGGGTGGGCCGAAGACGCGGCTGCATGACATTCTTTGGGCCGTCCATGATGGAAAAAACCGTGGTAGAAGCGAGGGCGGGGAAAATTTCAGGGAGTTCCCGGTTATGGTGGGGGGTCGGGGGCCGAGCGATGCGTGTTGCTCTCGTACACGTACGCTCGTGTGTGCAGGCGTTGGCTCTAACTGGACCCGAATGAGGTGTTGGGCTCCAACTGAACCCGAGCGATTGCACTGCAGGCTACGCGTTACTGAACCTGAGTGATTGATCGATGGATGTTAACTGAACCCGATCGAGCGACTCCTTTGCTACTGCTGCTAACTGAAGCCAATGGATGTTGCCTCTCTGGATGAACAGTGAG
>NC_041385.1:419729016-419747817 GCF_002162155.2 Triticum dicoccoides
TGCCTTTGGATGAACAGGAGCCCGTGGTGTGGAGGGCTGTATGAACAGTAGACGGTAGAGGGGTCCCCATGGAGGGGTGGTTGAACAATAGCCGGTGGAGTAGCGCGCGGTGGAGGTTGGATGAACAGGAGCGCGTGGAGGCTGGAGGAGGTCGACGGTAACCCGTGGATGCTGGAGGAGGTCGACGATGGAGATGAACAGTATCCTGTGGAGTCCCATTTTGCGTTACGCCACACCCCTCCCGATGAACAGGACCCCCGTTTCGACCGTAGTGCTCCAACACAAGTCCGTTTCGTCCGTTTTGCGGTACGCCACACCCCTCCCGATTAACAGGACCCCTGTTTCGATCGGAGGAGGTCTGTTTCCTCCGTTTTGCGGTACGCCAGACCCCTCCCGATGAACAGGATCCCGTTTCGAACGTGTCCGATCGAACACAAGGCCGTTTCATCCGTTCTGCGGTACGCCAGGCCTCATTTCCATCACCTGTTCCGTCCAAGCCCTCCCAATGAACACGACAACGCATTCCGTTCCGACCCAGCCAGTTGGCTCCCACGCGTTCTGTTGCCTCCCGATGAAGACGATGCATTCCGTTGCCTCCCCATGAACACAACGCATTCCGTTGCCTCCCCATGAAAACGGCGATGACGTTTTTTCTCTGTTCCGAACCAGCCATGTACACGAGCCCTGGCCGTACGTATGCGCGAGTAGGCGTTCGAGACCCCGCCCGTATGTACGTATGTGGCCGTATTTTATTTCTTGCACGCTGACCGTTGTACGTACGTGTACACGCTACATGCGCGCCTCTACTACGACACGTGCGCGCCTCTACATCCATCAGTATGTACGTACATGTTCGCGACCAGAATGACAATGCTACATACGCTTCGACCAATTGGGTCCTGACTGTCAGGCACTTCCTTGCGTGCGAAGATGTAGCTGGTGGGTCCCAGCAGTCAAGGGGTGAATCATTTTTTTTCGGACGCACTTCCTTGCATGCGAAGATGTAGCTGGTGGGTCCCAGCAGTCAGGGGGGAGAATCGTTTTTTTTGCCCGAACGCACTTCCTTGCATGCGAAGGTGTAGCTGGTGGGTCCCAGCTGTCAGGGGGCGAATCGTTTTTTGCCCGGACGCACTTCCTTGTGTGCGAAGGTGTAGCTGGTGGGTCCTAGCAGTCAGGGGGGAACATTTTTTCGCGAAATACGGTGGCTCGTCTGGTGGGTCCCAGCTGTCAGGTGGAGGAATAATTATTTTGTGCGTAATAAGGAGGCACTTCCTTGCGTCTGCCGTGGACCCAGCTGTCAGCCTCTCCACGTACAGTACTCTTCCGATGGAAGTCGGTCGTTGACCACATTGACCACGCCGCGCCGAGAGCACCACGGCAGTGGACGATGGCGAGGAAGGGGACCACACGGAGCTGGGGAAGACGTGGTAGTGGATGCCCATGCGTAGAGGAGTATGAGGGTTCACTCGTTCGGCTGCGATGTGAGGCTGTCGTCGCCGTAGAATAACAGGGGGTGTGGGTGAGTGGAGGGATGGCCTGGCCAGCGGCGGGAGTAGTAGGGGGCGGTGAGGCCTCCACAGCATCACAGCCGGCCACGGGAGGCAGGATCAGGTGGCAAGATCGGCGCTGCTTTGGGCGGCTGGAGCAAGAAGACCAAAGGTTGAAGAAGCACGATGGCTGTTGGATGGACATCATACGGTCACTGCAGCTAGAATCGTTCATATTAACTGAGTTGACAAAACCCTCCATCCCCGTCAACTTTGTGGGCCCACAAGTCAGCTTCCCACCAAGGTGCGTCCCAGCTAGCAAGGGGAGTATTCATTTTTTCTGCTTAATAAGGAGGCACTTTCGGTGGGTCCGAGCTGACAGTGGGGGGAACGGTTTTTTTCGCAAAATACGGTGGCCCGTACAGTGGGTCCCTGCTGTCAGTTGGAGGAATCATTATTTTCCACGTAATAAGGAGGCACTTAATTGCTGCGGCCGTGGACCCAGCTGTCAGACTCTCCACATACAGTATACTTCCGATGGAAGTTGTTCCTTGACCATGTTGACCATGCCGCATTCCGTTGCATGCATGCGTCCATGGGCGTGGTGCGTCCCCACTGTCAGCCTCTCACGTACAGTCATCTTCCGATGACTCTCGATTGTTGACCATGTTGACCACACCGTGCCGAGCGCACCCACACTGGAATGACCGAAGATGGGGAAGACAGGGTAGTGGAGTCACAGATGGAGAGGACTGGGAAACTTCACTGGTTCGGGTGCGCGGCAGCACAGCCGCGATGCCGCCCACGGGAGACAGGAGCAAGAACAAAGGTTGAAGAAGGAGCATGGTTGTTGGATTAACATCCAATGGTCCAGCTGCTAAAATCATTTGTTGATTAAGTTGACAAAAGCCGTGCGTACACGTCCGCTTAGTGGGCCCACAAGTCAACCACCAAATCTAACTGGTCCCAGCTGTCAATGGGATGAATAATTTTTTTTACAAAACAAGGAGGCACTTCCTTCTGTGCAAAGATACAGCCGGTGGGTCCCAGCTGTCAGGTGGAGGAAACATTTTTTCCAGCTTAATAAGGAGGAACTTTCCTTGCGTGCGACCATGGACCTTGTGGGTCCCAGCCGTCGGGCTCTCCACGTACAGTCCTCTTCCGATGACTCTCGTTTGTTGACCACGCCCCATCGAGCGCAGCGAGGCGGTGGACGACGGCGAGGCCCCGGACGGGAACGACTCGGAGATGGGAAGACGCGACAGTGGAGTCGCAGATTGAGAGGAGGAGAAGGGTTATAACTGGTTCTGTTGTAGCGTGGGGCTGCAGTCTGTGGAGAATAACAGGAGGTATCGAGGGGTGGAGGGATAGCCTGGCCGACGGTGGGGTAGCGCTTCGCAGCGATGCATGCTAAGTAGAGTCGCTAGCCGCCGGAGGCCAGACTAGGCGGTCCTGGTGATGCTGGAGGAAGAAGACGAGAGATTGAAGGTGCATGCCGGCCGTTGGATATAAATCCAATGGTTGTGGATGACACAATCATTTGTTGACCAAGCTGACAACGCCCTGCGTAGGCTTCAACCTATTGGCCCACATGTCAGCCTGCAAAAATGTGGCATATATTTAACCTATGTTTTCTGGAATGTACAGTCCATTTGCTGGGCTGGGTGAACAAATAATTTCGCGTCAATCAGGCCCATTTATATTTTCTAAGAAATCCCAGCCCATTTGCACTTCCTTGAAATACACGTATTAGGTGGGCTTGTTATATATATAATGTTATGTTAGAAGGAGCAATTAATATCAAAGAATAAACCGGAGAGGCACATTATATATAGATATATATATATACACATATATATATAATTAACAAATTAGCGAGTTATTTCTCAAAATAAAAATGAGCGCGTTATTATTAAATTGGTCCTTAAAATCTTTGCAAGCTTTTGTACGCAATCACCAGGATTTTCCTTGCCTGTGAGTCAAAAACAACCAGGATTTTCCTTGCCAACTTCTGTTAAACATTTACTTTTATAAGTTAATAACACGTGGGATGTTTTTATAATGTATATATAAGTCTCTATAAAATATACTATAATAGTAATAATATAAATATATATAATGTGGTTAGAAGGGAAAACATAAATTGGACACAACATTATTATTCTTATATATAGATAAATAGAACAGAGACCTGCGTTTTATTAAAAAATACATTAGGTTGCCGATCTCTAATAAAAAAACCCATAGGCCGGTATGGACCTCAAAAAATAAGTTGAAACCATTATCTCCGTATGTCGTGGGCTACGCATGTTAAAATACCAAAACCTAGGCCTAGCTGATACTTGTTTGCCCTCTGAAAAAATGATACCAGATCCCCGTGCGAACTGGATTAAAGAGGGGGCCGGTAGCACAACTGAAGAAGCTCATCAGGAGCAATTTTTTTCTTCGGTGGACGGCTCTCGATAGCATTTTTTTACTTGCCTCTCCACCATACAACTTGTATTTTTAGCCTCCCAGCCCGTCGTGGTGGACCAGCAGCCCATTTGCTGGGCGGGCCAACCTACAGAAACCAGCACTCGATTTTTCATCAAGCCCCCAAAACAACGCAGTACTATGTTTGTTTTGAGGCCGAAAACATTACGGCAGGGGTTGAGCGGGGGAGAGGGGAAGACAGAGTAATAAAAAGATTAAAATGAGCTGATGCACCATTGCTAACCTAACAAAGTAGGTGCAATTCTTCTCGGGAAGAAGGTGTGCCTTTGACACCCACACGTCACATACCCCACAGTAGGCATACTAACAAGTTCACACACAAATACAACAGAAAATGTAAACATTCGTATCAAACTCAGGTTCACAGGACACGTTCATATTCATAGCCAACATTCACTATCAACAACTCAAAAGATTCATATATACACAAGCTGAGCATATCTATGCATCCAAATGATTGATAGATCACACGACAATATTCATACATAATTCACAAAAAGATTCAGATATAGACATGTTTAGTATGTTTATGCATCCAAATGATTGAGATCACAGCCAATATGATCCATGGACGAACTTTAATTACCTAGGGTACAGACTGGTAAATGGTGTTCAATCGGAGGTACTTCTTGCTAAAATTAGTTCTTATACGAGTAAACTTTCGAGTACATAAGAGGCAGCACAAACAATCTGAACTTTGCTTGTAGGTTTATCCTCAAATAGTGGACTCGTGCCGAGGGAGGTTTGAGCAACTTGGCCATACTTTCATCCAACTAGTTTACTGGCTCATCTTGGTCATGTATCTCGCCAAAATTCTACATTGCAGACGAGAAAGGAGGTGGTTGAGAAAATGAACCACCCAAATTTTTTGTGCAGTTCAACTGAAATGGAGCATCCTTGGCATGCAGACTGATTAAGTGCCAGATGAATATACGCGTCAACCAACTTGTCTGGAATCTTTAGACTCCATGCCATATAGTTCGCTATCATATGTGCCGATAACCAAAAGGCACAAGTTGGCACCAAAGACTGGACTGCGTTTTTCTGGGCTATGCACCAAGCAATATTTTTGGCATTCACTCTCCTAATACTTGGAGTTTGACAATTGGTTGACGCCGGTTGATACTCGAATGAATATAGGCACTTCTTCGTTTCAACATCGATGCTTCTCTGAGTGAACTTTGGAGTACATAGTAGCAGCATAAGTACCTGTCCATCTGATCATTTGTGCAGTTCTACTAAAATCACCCGATGTAATGATTTGCCTGCGAGTTCAGGCTCCAAATTACTCCTTTATGAAATCGGCAAACAGTAGCACAATACCAAATTACCAATGCATATGACAAGCACAATAATCAGGATAAAGACCAGTACCAACCTGTGTGAGGTAGCATATCAATTACTATTTCCTTTGATTGGAAGCCGAGATAAGCGAAGCGACTAACAGCGAAGGAAGAAAGCAAGCCGAGGTTAGCGACTGACAGGAAAGGACGGAAGCTATCGAGGCAATGAAGCTCCCAAAGTTTTTGTGCAGTTCCACCAAAATCGAGCATCCCTGTTGGCACATATATTGAGAGAGTGAGATTACTGTAATAGTGGGACTAATTGATGAAACATACACTAACAAATAGAAGCACCATCATTATATTAATGGGTAAAGTTAGCAACATAGTAGTCTTGCTTAAAGAGAGGTATTAGTTTATTTAATCAGTGCCAATTAGCTCAACACTCAAAGCATTGCCATTTATCATAGGTTGCAAAACTTTAACGTGCAAAGATAAAGGAGTTTCTCAGGACAGTAGCACGATACAAATAGATATGACATCAAACTAATATGGATGAAGGCCTTAGGCCCATACCAACCTGAGAAAAAAGCTTATTCATGTAGAGAGATGATAAAGCACTCACTGGAATCACACAATAGTATATATTTTTGTGCACTTCAAATGTATGGTTGAAATCACTCTTGTTTACCAGTGTTGAGATTACATCGAAAGATTATCAAGAACTTCCAGCAGAGTTAAAGCACTGGCTGGGATACAGTTCATTGTATTGTCTTGTGTAGTTCCACTAAAATGTATGATTGGCACAACATGATCCCTGTTTGCACAAGTAGGAACAAAGTGAAACCTTCATTAGCTTATTGAGAAAGGATAGGAAGACATTAGCATATTACTCAAACAGTAGCATCAAATTCATGATGGACAATACGCAAAACATTGCCTCATTGAACCAATGGCAATAAATTGACATGCAAAACAATAGCACTATTATGTCATGACACTAATAATATTCCCTCCCTGCTCCACCACATGATTCACCTCCATAGGCAAACATACACGCGTACATGATTCAGCATGGGGTCCTACTAAAGATTTGTTTAACTCCAACAGGAAAATTAGGTAGTAATAAATTAGTGGTACTTAAGTACTCCTAATTAATTAAGTGAGACAGCAGAAGTGGAAGGGCTCCCTGGAGGATTGTATCACATGTAAGGTAGTCGTTGCCGGAGCCCTTGAATGGCCTCGAGTGAGGCCTCTGGCTTCAGCAAGATCGCCTTGGCACTGTTTATTCTTCTTCTTCTTCCTCTTCATGCTCTGTTTCTCTTTCTCCTCACTAGTTAGTGAAACCAAGTACATGATTGGCCTTCTAATTCAGAATTGGTTTTGTCAGTGAGGGAGTACAAGTGTACTAGAAAAAAATAGCATTATTTCCTCATGGCAGTCGGAAAATAGAGATGAACAGATGCATTAAATATCATTCTTACCTAAAGGAAGGTTATGGCGCCAATATGGATGATGAGGATTGGAACACAGATCTCCCTTTGTGTAGTTCCACCGAAATGAACCAACTGTTCCATTCTGACATTCCAGTTAAATAGCACAAAAGTCACTTCTTTTAAGAAGAGTTTTGTGCAGTGCACCAAAAGGTCACAACAACAACCAGGTGAATTGGATATCCCTGTTTGCACAAAAAGGTACAGAGGAAATAGTCAGAGTCTCAAACAATTACAGGCAAAAACATTTGGCTAAACTTGTGATGGCTTATAACAGTGGCATGGCTTCATTTTTACCAGGGACATTAGATTAAGAACAGCTAAATATTTGGTATAAGAGCATGGTACACTGGGTGCATCAGCAGTCCAGCACCATGTACGTAAACAGGGGCATAAAGTGGTGATTCATAGTTTGTTGCCCCGAGAAACAAACATCCAAGAAACATATCTGGGTTAGCCCCATTTTTGTTCACTCTAGCCACCTACTCCTATGTGTGGATAGCAAATCTAGTCCTGGTCATACCACTGTGTACAACGTTACCCCTACATTTCCCTTTTCGACCAAGAGACCGGTTGGATGACCAGTATGTACTACTTTCACCCCCTTTCCTTCCTGTTTGTACCAAGTCCAATGTACATACTAAATTCCCCCACCCCCACTTTATTTCTTGTTTGAACCAATTACTCCCTCCATCCGGAATTACTTGTCATCAAAATGGATGTGCCTAGAACTAAAATACATCCAGATACATCCATTTCAATGACAAGTATTTTCGCACGGAGGGAGTACAAGATTCGACTCCATGAAGTAGCTCTACCTCTAACAATATAAGAAAAAAAAATAGGTGACGTTGGACCATCCGATCGAGAGGTGCTGAGAGGTAGAAAATGATGCACATGCAACAACGTAGCAAGCTGGGGAAGTAGAGCTAAGGCGGTTTCGAATGAAGATATACCTGAAGGTCGTCGAGATGTGGATAGGTGGGCGGCGGGAGGCCGGATCCACCCACAAGCAACGATGAAGGGATCGGAGGACCTCCCGCGCCGGCGCTCGGCCAGAGATAACGGTGCGGCCGGCAGTGGGTCTCCTCCCCCGCTGTCGACGACGGCCTAAATGCTGCCCCTCCTCCCCTTCACCGGCGGAGGGGGATACGTCCGGATCTGTAACCAGCGGTGAGGATAGAAAGCCAGTATATTTTGAAGGGAGAAAGACAATGTTACTACCCCTATCTTGTTTAGATCTGGAGAGGATGAGAGTGTGTGAATAGAGCAACCCTAGCAAGCAAGCGTGGAGGCTCCAGCCTATATATACGTAGTGGGGTAGTTTTCCTTTTTCACTCCATCAAAACAATCGTTTAAAATTGTGTACTACTACATGCGAGGTCGTGGGTTTTTTCTAGTTGTTGATTGTTTTTTGAGATAGCTACCCGCTTGTTCCAAGTGGTGTTACGGTGTGCCAGGTCGCACTTTGTATCATTCAAGTCTGGTACTACAAGTCCCTCCATTAAATGAACAACCACCCCCTCGTAAAAATTGTGAACAAGCCCACGGCTAAAATTAGCGGAAACGTGGGTTGCTCCAACATGCATTATTATTTATATTTTCTACTCCCTCCGTTCCTAAATATAAGTCTTTTTTATTAGCCACACCTAAGACAAGAATTATTTTATTAGCAGTGAACCCCACATGTCATAGACACAAAAATTGTGGCAAGATTCCCTTAGGCAAGCCAAAGTGTGTCTAACAATTTGAGCAACTCAGGTTAGGCAAGTGTGGCAAGTGTGGGAAAAATAATGTGGCAACATAAGACAAACATAGTCACAATCCAAACAGCCCCGTAATTTTTTGTGACATGCATGAAAATTTGGTTAGTTAAATTTATAGTCAAAATTTGGCAAGGTGCATCAAATCAACACATGCAAGTATCAAAAGGAAAGTAACGACATGCATGCATGCGTTGTACTCCCTCCGTTTCCAAATATAAGTCTTTTTAGAGATTGCAACAAGTGACTACAAACGAAGCAGAATATGTCTACATACGAAGTAGTCCATTTGAAATGTGTAAAAAGACTTATATCGAGTGCAGTGCTTTGATGTGTCACGTCAACTCGTACAAGACTGAGAAATTTGATTACTACAACGCCCTCTCCCTCGCGGACTGAGCTCCGGTGCCTTAACTGCACCTGCCTTTGGCTGCATGACAGGAGGGCCAACCACCTGTTGGGCCCACCTGTCATAGACGCAAAGGCAGGAGCAGTAAGTAGAAGCTTTCGCTACACGCTATCCCTCCCGCACGAGGTGGACGGACATGCAGCAGTAGATTCGATACTGTAGAACTAGGAGTAACATCATTGTTCGTCTTCTAGAAGAGGCGAAGAGCCAAGCGCAACCCGAACGTGGCAGTTGCGAACGCTCGCATGGTGCGGTGCCTTGGAGCATGCCTATACTAGCCATGCTCTTGCATGAGACAAATAAAACTCCTAGATGGAGGGAGTATTGTTTAATAATTAAACTCCATCATCCATTGGTTGATACTCATTCTGCATAGGTCCACGCGCTTAGCACCGTTTCATCCTGGGGTCACCAATGTTTATTTGCTAATTAATAGCATTGCATGCAATGAACTAGCCATTGCAAGTCATTAAAAGCATGCACACCTCTCATCTATTATTCGTTGATATGTCAAGAAACAAGAAACAAGGTAGAAGTTAATGCACCGCGCCTAAGTGTTTTGGGACTATTTGGTTTTCGTAAGATGACTTACACACCTAGACGGAGGGAGTAGTATAGCCCTGTAAACCGGAAAGGAGTATTTGGCTTTCTAGAGATTTCAACAAGTGACTAGACTACACCGCGTGCAGTACTCCCTCCCTTCAGGTTTGTAGGGCTAAAATCTCAAATCTCATGAACCAAGGCATTTTGTGATTGGAGGAATGTATCTCGTACTTTACAAAACTACCCTAATTAAACTCATGCATTAATTACATAGTTCTCTCGTTTTCCTCTCTGCCTTGGCCGCGGTGCACAATATTGAGCACTCCTATATGACTAGCCGCTCGATCTACATGCGGGACATTTCAAAGCATCCGGGCCCGCGTTCCATCCACCAAATCACAGCGAGGTGCTACAGTCGAGACTCAGCTATCACCCCGGTGTGACCGTCATGACCCGTCATATCACAAAACCCACACCTTTACCAGTAGTGGTAAGGTGGCCTCGAAGTTGGACTGGACGAAGCAACCATCATTTCACTAGAACGCTCGTTCAAGCCCTTTCTTCCCTTTCTTGAAGGAAACCTCACTCCAGGCTACTCACTTCTGCCATTTTTCTTCTGTACCGACGAAGGAAAGGTGGGTGAATCAGTTATGTTGCTATATTTTCATTCCAAGAATCTTTTTTTTGCGAAGCACCAACCGATTTCACATCCTATTCTTTTCCCATTTTCATTGCGATTGTGGTTTCCTTTCGATTGCTTTTTGTTTGTCAGTTCATTGATGGATCCTGGACCACTAGAGACAGCAATCTCCAGGAAACGAGCACCGACCAACGAGTTGACCCTGTTGGCGGTCCAACCCATGGAGACGAAGAACTCCAAGAAACAAGCACTGGCCAAAGAGTTGACGACGTTGGCGGACGAACTCCTCAAAGAAAGTTGGAAGAACAGCAAGGGCCCCACCGTGCCTACCCCAGGAACTCTGATAGCCACCTATGCGAGGCTCAAGGCCGAGTTTGAGGAGATAGTCGCCGTTGAGAAGCAGTATTCCACTGGCAAGGTGATGGCCCCCATCGAGGACGAGGAGATGGCCCCTGAAGGGATGAGATCCCCCGGTGAGCTGCACAAGGTAAAAAATAATGGCTTATTACCATAGTTGTGGTTTTTGATTATTTGCAATGTGCCTGCTAATATGTTAGGGTTGTGCAGGTGCCGGTGGACGTCCTTGATGATTCCGATGTCCCGGCCCATCCTGTTGGCATCGCCCCAGAGATCGATTCCGATGCCGCTGTCCATCCTGTGGACATCGCCCCAGAGATCGATTCCGATGTCGCGGTCAGTCCTTTGGACATCGCCCCAGAAATCGATTCCCATGCCGCTGTCCGTGTTGTGGTCATTGCGCGAGAGATTGATGACAAGAAATAGTTGGTCGCGCTAATCCTTCAGGGTAGATTGCATTGCCCTGTGTTTAATTACCAGAACGATGTGTGTTATCAAACCATCTTAGGGCTAGTGCACTGTCTTGTGTGGGTGGTACTTGCTACTTTTGTTTGTTAGTGAATCATGCGATGAATCATGTGAACCCTCTCCGAGTTTTTGATGTATCCTCACCAGCTTTTGATGTAATATATGGCATGCTTAGATGTAAGTTTGAACTATTTATCATATCAGCAGAGCTTGTTTGATGATTCTTGGTGTTAGTTGGCTAGCTACTGTGCGAGCTATAGTACTTGCAAAACACTCACCGAAGAGAAACGTTGGGGCTGATGAGCTCGTGGTACGCTTATACTTATCCCTCGTCGATCGACCAATAGCCCTAGCTCCTAAAATTGTAGGCTTAGCGATCGATCAGACAATAGTTGACACGGATACATTCAGGCCTCATTTGGTTCATAGGGTAGGAAAATCGTAGCAAAAGTACATTTTAACATGCAACACAAAATCATAGTAGTGCAGAGACGTACTCCCTCCGTTCCAAAATAGATGACCTAGGCGGGCTAGTTTGGCCTAGTGGGTTTTAGTGATATGACGTGGTACAGTGCCGTCCAATCTTCGCGTGTGGTAGCAGTATTGCGGGTACAGTAAGTTTTCTTGAAGAAGTGGAATTCAATGAAGTCATGATGGTTCCTTCGTCCGAACAACTTACAGTGGGAAAGGTTGGGCCTATGATACGACCAGGGTAGACCAGGATAATTTTGTGCATGGCAGGTGGACCAGGATGGTCGATGTCCCACATGTCGGCGAATGAAAGTATTCTTTCCGATATAGAGGACGAGCAACGAGTATTCATTGTTTATTTTTGATGAAAACTATTGTCTCCACTGTTACGACGGAGGAGTGTCAAACACGGCAGCCCAGTGAACTTGGCATGTGCACCACTCCCTCCTTCCTCATGTAATGTCCAGGTTATAACTTTTTCTCACTTTCTCTCTATCTATTTCCTCTCAAATGTTTTTTACCTTTCTTTTTTTAGACACAATTTTTTTTATGCCTTTTTTTTAGAATTATTTTTTTATACCTAGGAGCACGTGTAGAGACGGGCTCTTGCAGAGTCCACTCCTTGACTTTGTCAATGCCTATCTCTCCTCCACATAAGGAGTACTACTTGCTATGCATGCATGCGGTGGGCAGCTGGCGTCTTGAGGGGCCAGGGCGGTGAGAGCGGGCTCCAGAAGCGGTCCGGACTCCAGCATGGCCCACCTCACATTATCACCATATATTTCTTGGAGTCCGTGCGCGGCGGGCGGGCGATCTCTTCTCCCTACCCCGTTTCTCTCTTCTTAGCCGACGCCCATCGAGTGATTAGATTTCGGCTATCGATGGTTTATTCAATTACGGTCCCACATGTTAGTGAAATTGCAAGACAACGCATGTCCCCTCTGGTGAGCAGCGTGCGAGCCGGACTGTCAGGGGTGCAATGCGTACGAGTCGTAAGTGTGCCGCCTTTTCCTTTAGAACTTGCGAAGCGTAACATTTTTGCGCGATCGATCGATAGAAATCCAGAACAAAATGACGAGGGTGGTGCTTTCCTGCTCGTTAGGCGGGCTAGTTCGAGTGATATGACGTGCTACAGTGTCGTCCACTTGCTCCATTTTTATGTAAGCAAGAGTTTACACTCTTACGCGGGAGGAGTGCGAAACACCGCGGATCTGATTTTGATCGAGGGGTAACTGTTCCCTGCCAAATAATGGAGGACTGTTAGTGATTATAGCATGATAGTTAGGGCATCTCCAGCACTGGCCCACAAATTTACACTGGCATCTGTCTGAGGACACTGATGGATGCCATCCGATGCTGCCCGCATACCTTTCGACAACTATATGAACTAACCGGACGAAATTCATGCAAACAAAGCATATTTCCAATTAACCGGATGAAATTCATTACATTTCAAAAACTTTTCCTACAAACTGGACGTAATTCATTACATATTTAGCACAAACCGTACTAAAACCTATTGTAAACCTAATCTAAATGATCGCCAGCGCCCGACCACCATGTCCGGCCATGAACCCGAGAAAGCTGGCCATTGTCTTTGCCTCCTCCTCATCCGCCTCGATAACCTCCTCCTCCGGAGCACAAGGTTCTGAAGATTTCTGCCTCCACATCACCGTCAAGCGGCTAATCGGCCGCCGATGTTTACCCCACCAAGCTTGGCATCGACTGAGTGGAGTAAGCGGTGGCCTTCCTGGGACCAGAGCGGCGGCGACCTACCGTGTACTACTCTTCCTCGCTGCCGGCTGCGCCCGCGCACGCGCGCCGGCTTCGTGGTCGTGGCGGCGGAGGGCGGCCGGGGGGAGGGGGGTGCCGGCGATCTCCTTCGTTTGCTCCTACGACAGTATGTCGAAGAGAGCTTTGGAGCGCGCCTGGAGCTGAGCCGCCGATGTCCCTCGTCTGCTCCTGCGATAGTACGTCCAAGAGAGCTTCGGAGCGCCAGGAGGCCATGGTTGGAGTGGTGCCGACAGAAGGAAGGGACCGGAGGAGAATAAGTGTGGGTCTTTGGCTATGGCTGGGAGTTGGGGCTCAAGTTAATATAGCGGGCGAATGGCAATGAGCCGCGGCCGATGGATGGACAACTGGCACCGGAGTAGGTTCGTCGGGCGTGAATGCGGACGCTGCTTCAGTGACTTAATTGCAGATGCGTTGGGTTAATGACATGTGGGCCCAACGGGCATCTGGCCCACATGTCAGTGACACACCAATTACACCTGCCGTTAAGTCCGGTGAATGCGGCATTGACATTCTGGAGAGACGGTGACCGTTTCAGGCGGGAAGCGCGTGTTAGCGATGGAAGGGGTTTCGGTGTGCAGTGGCACTAAGATCGGTCGCTCACAGTAGTACATACTCCGTACCATACTACCATAGTACCCTCTCTAGCTAGACTGTTTTATAGATTGTCGTTCTGATGGACGATATACATGAGCAAGGCACTCCGAGTATGACCGTTGGTGTTGAGCCAGGTGAATACATGCTCGGCGTTCGCGTAGGCCTCCATCAAACATCTAAACAGTAATGTCAGGCACCGCCGGGGCGCGCAGGTGATGGGCTCGCCGTTTACGTTGCGCCATGAGCAGGACTTTGATTTAGAGGACGACGTGCATGCATTAGCATGCTTTGACAGCGTGAGCGTGAGTGTCTGACGCGAAGTATTTCATTTTCATTTGGCTGACGAGGGTGCATTGCAGCGACGAGTCCGTGGTTTGATTCCCCACATACGCATAATTTTGGTTTTTACAGTATTTCTTTCTCCATTGACAGGTAGGCCCACGTAGATAGATAAAGAACACGAGCTGATGAGGTGCATGTGCACTGTTTGACTGGTCAACCAGACAAATACGGAGCTATACGCTGAGCCAGTGATCGTATAATCACCATATCTCGTATACAATGATCAAAGTGAGCTATCAAGACAAGTTTGATGACCGCCAATGCATTTTACTCGGTAATAAATGACCAGGATTGAAGGGGAATCCAAATTTCCTTCATCTTCTATCCTTGAGATCTTGACAAACCAATGCACTATACGGTTGTCCAGCCACTCCACCCCAGAGCTCTCACCAAGCATCGTTCATGCCACCGCGCCGCACACTAAACAGTAAGGCAGTGATGGCATCCCGCCGCGCCGAGTTCCTCGCCACCCATGACCGCACACAAAATGGTAGGGAAGCGATGGCATCCCACCGTGCCGAGTTCATCGCCGCTCGCGACCTCACAACTATGTGGGAGGAATTTGAAGATGCCAAGGCCGAATGGGCGGTAGAGCAAGAGGCAGCCAAAGCCGCACAGAGGGAGCGGAAAAGTCAGAAAGCACTCAAGAAAAGAGAGGCCCGCCACCGCAAGAAAGAAAAGGATGCACGTGCTGCTGTGGAGAGGTCGGCGGAGATCCAAGCACAGTGGGGTGTTGCCGACAAAGCCATGAAGGAGAATGACGACGTTTGGCCAGCATGTGAGAAGTAGTAGTACTAGTAGTTAGTGTGTGTGTCTGTGTCTGAGTACAAGCATGTACCAGTACTACTAGTTACTACTGTAGTTTTTAGAGCAAATTACCAGTACATTAGCCTGGACTAAATGGAAAAATTCCTATACTATGCATCAAATGGCATCTCTTTCTCTATAGGAATTGAGATGCATGTCATCTCACTTCCTATGATTTTCATATTCCTAGAAAATTCCTATCCTATGAACGAAAGGAGGCCTCTGTTGGAGTAACTACTGTAGCTAGCAGTACTGCTGGTACAGTAGTTTTCTTCAAGAAGCGGAATTCAATGAAGTCATGATGGTTCCTTCATCCGAGCAACTTCAAAGTGGGAAGTGGGCCTGTGATTTGACGACTCATTAGTCATTGTTACTGCGGCGCGATGACCTGGGTGACTCTCCCTTGGAGTTCTGCGTGCATGGCAAGTGGACCAGGATGGTCGACGTCCCACATGTTGGCGAAGGAAAGTATTCTTTACGATATCGAGGAGCAAGGAAACCGCGTGGTATAGCATCACTGCTGATTGGTTCTCAAAAAATAGTATCACTGCTGATTTATAATTATTTTTTATTTCTGATGAATGCTAGCGTTTCAACTCTTACGACGAAGGGTGCCAAACACGGCACATGCTGGATGTCCCACACGTCAGCGAAAGGAGTGGGACATGAACAACATGGTAGAGCCCTGCATAAAAAACAGCGTGGTAGAGCGTCTCCACTTCTTCCACTTCTGGGTCGGAAACCACACGTAGTAGTACTTAGTGGTATGAATGATACAAAGTGCGACCTGGAGAGAAAGACACGTCTAGTTGGAAGGTCTCGGGGCATACACGTAAACAAATATAAAAGTTAATATGTGCCTCCAACTAATATAGTAGTAGTAGAGTACTTAGGCGCGTACTCCATAACATCACCGTGCATTGCACGTACAACATTTAGTGGTAGTATGTAGTAAGAGAGAAATGCCGCCCAAGAGTTCCCTTCTCGACCTACTTTTGGGTGTTTGGTAGAGTGTATGGAGGGTGCATGAGTCCACACTAGTTTAGCACAAATACACTAGAAGCATGCATGAAGTGGGGTGTTGAGTTGAGCATGCATGAAGAGGGAACAACAATGCTGAGACGAGAATGCAACCAAACACACCCTATATGCCACGCATGTTCATACCATTTGTGCCTTTCTACTTCACTTACTGTGCTACATTACTCAGGTTCGTACGTCCACTCCTGGGTACATGTCCATCTCGTAGTTCCAGTCCCACGTGCGCTTCATATAGATGGAACAATCCTTGCATAACACGTGCACCTTGATGCTAGATGTCTCGCGTGTTGGCAAAAGGATGAACAAAGCTCACGTAAAAAAATAGAGTGGAAGAACATAGATTCCCGACGACCGAGAAGGAGCAAGGAACCTCGTGGTGGAGCGTCTGCACTCATAATATTTAATATTATTTAGCGATATAAAATCGACCAATCATCTCCACAGTGGACTGGAAGAGTACGAAACACGACAGCCCTGTGTAGTTACATCATACTAGTACATGGCTAACCCATGCTATCACCATATTTCTTGGCTTCCGTGCGACACCTATCTCTAGTAATCTAGTAGCCTGTATCGCTTCTCCCTCCTCGTCTCTATCATGCTGGCGTTTTTGCCGTCTATCTAGGTCGGTTAACTCATCACATGTTAGCGACATGCCAAGAGCATTCTAAAAAAATCCTTTCACGTTCCGTTTTCAAAAAGAAAAAAAATCCTTTCACGTACGAATTTGACTGTATGCTTTGAGCAACTTGCTTGTCCTATACTGCTCCTGTTTGATACTCTAACGTAGCTAGAGGTTAGACTAACTCATGACTAACCCTGAACTAACTATAGCCAAAGAGGTGTTTGGGTGACAGGGTTAGATTGACAATAAGTGCACTTGATGGAGAGAGAAAAGTGACTTTTTAGTGGTCCCAATGAGAACTATCTCCAGTTAGCACCTCTTGGGTGGGATAGTTTTTTTTTGATGGGTTCAGTGCAACTTGCTCCAATTTAAACCCTCATGCTTGGATACTTTAGGGCTATTTGAGCCCCAACTATCTCAAACTAACTCTAACCCATGGATCCAAACATGGCCTATGGCCAGTCTCGACGCAAAGCAGTCGCGTGCACCGGGAAGCGGTGCTCTCTCGGTCGTCGCGCCACTTCAAAGCCGGCGCCAGTGAGAGCTAGCCTCCACTCTGGCTGGGCATTAATGCGGCACTGACACTCCAGGGCGACGCTGACCGTTTCACGCGGGAAGCGCGCGCTGGCAAGGGAGTATAGGTTTTGAACCGTTTTAGGTGTAGTACTACCTCCGTCTCGGTGAATAAGTCATTCGCGTAGTTTTAGGTCAATGATTTAACTATCTAAATATGTATTATACGTGACAAAAAATATATATTTAGAAACTACATCTATGTAGAAATCTAGTGATATACTTTTCATGACATATAACATGTATTTAATTCCTCAAATCGATGACCTAGAACTACGCGAATGACTTATTTACCTAGACGGAGGTAGTACTGGTAGTTTGCAAAACTACTCAATTATTGCACTCAGTTTCCTTAGAAATTTTGGTAAAAAATGTTACTCCATAGCCCGCTTCCCTTCTCCTTCCTCTTCCACCGCCCGCGCACATCCGCGGGAAGCGACCAGTCAACCCTTTTATGGGAGTGCTAGCACAAAAAGATGCATGCATGAGCACTAAAATTTCCATATTAAAGCGCCGCTCCAGCGTGAGTATGGCGTATATTGTTACCTTCGGCCGGGCCATGGCTACCGGGCGACGGTGACCAGAGAAGAGGCGGCGGGAGGGGAATGCATGCAGCTACTGTTTGGGTTCGCCTTCCGGCTTAAATAAATGCGCAACATCACGTGTACCCGCGGGTGCACAAATTGTAACATACGTGTCTGCTTAAGTGGGCGTCACGTAACTGGTGTGTGTGTGAGAGAGATTCTGAGAGACATAGTGTGTGCGATTCTACTCTTCGGACATGTAATCAACCTTTTGCATCAGGATATAAGTATAATGGTATTTACTTTAGCTAGTGATTTACTTGGCCATGTTAATGTGGTTGTGTCAAAAAAATGTCACTTCCTGCTCGTGATTTGTGTTATATAATTACAAGCAAGATTCCCGTGCATTACACGGAACATCAATATGCATTTTTTTACAAAACACCTGTTGTGATTGACCCATGCAGGAGTAATCCCATGTGTAAAAACTAATGATATCTCGAGAATTTTATCAGAAAACTGGTATCTCGAGAATGTCATCGAAAAAAATGAAAGATGAGAGATAAGGCGAGGAGGAGTGGAGCGTGGTGGTGACTGGTGGTCGGAATGGGCGGAGGCATGGGGATGGACGGCGCCGGCAGGCGGCAGCGGCCACCATGCATGCTAGATTGTTCCAGAGACTTATTCCTTTTTTAATTGCTGAGAAATGAGGTTGTGGGAGATAATGATGTGGAGAGAGGTGCGGGTATCTTTTGTAAAATTATCATAGTTTGCTTTCCATCCGTCAGATATAGATCATACGGTATGTATTACAAGATGGCAGGCACACCATCATCGCCAACTCGTTTTTTTATAAGGGTACAAATGATAAGTTTGCTGACTACTAAAGTAAAGTGGAATTTGTCCATGTTATGCAAGTAAATAAAGGTGATTGTTTATCATACGGGTAAGGTTGGATGAAGGGTGGTAGGAACAAATTCTCCGCCTAGAGCATGTGTGTGTGGGATGGAGTCTTAGTGTGTGTGTGGCGTGTGTGTGTGTGTGAGAGAGAGAGAGAGAGAGAGAGAGAGAGAGAGAGATGGAGTCATAGTTTG
>NC_041385.1:419748371-419778999 GCF_002162155.2 Triticum dicoccoides
GGAAGTTATGTGCACAAAAGAGGAGAACGATTCGATGTGGCGTTAGGATTGAGGGTAATTAACTACGTATGGAGACATAGAGACCTTGAACGTGCATGTGTGAGAGGTATACATGTATACGTGGGATGTGTGTGTGCGCGCGCGCGCGCATGATCGAGATAAAAGAAAGAAGACATAAGTCATAAGATCAACGACATGGGAGAGACGGATCGGTATGACAATATGCATGCATGTGAGAATGCAGGGAAGAAGGCCCGACAATTGAGAATGTGTTTTTGTCTTTAAGAGATAGTGGCGTGGGCTGGAGCATGCATCTATGGCGAGCACAGGGAGTGAGGCACAACGATTATGCAAAAGAGATCAACCTATAAATGCATATGTATGGAGAGACATATATAGTGTGGGTGATAGGAAGCAAGACTCCGTGCGAGAAAGAAATGTTGACAGAGAAACTACAGATAGATACATAGACGGAGATGCTAGCTAGAGGGACATCCGCTAGTTTGGGTGTTGGAGATGACCGCCGGGTGGTTCAGAGGGTGAAGTTATATATGTGTGTGAGAGGGCACTTGACTGCATGTAGAGAGAAACATATGTAGTGTGCGTGATAGGAATCAAGAGTGAGGGCGAGAAAGAAGGTTGATGGAGAAATAGATAAATAGAAAGATAAAGATGCTAGCTAGTGTGCGTTAGAGATAGGAGTCGAGTGGATCAGAAGGCTGAGTTATGTGTGTGGGTGTGAGAGAGATAGAGAGAGGGTGCATGTGAGTCACATACAAACAGATATCAGAGAGAAATGAGATCCCGAGAGACGGAGTTTTGTGTCTGCGAGAGAGAAAGATATTTCACAACGAGAGTGATAGCTAGAGAGACATATGAGGGAACGCAAGATATCTGTAGGGAGAGAGAGTGTGTGTGAGCGACATACAAGAGAACAATGGAGACATATGAGACCCTGGGAGACAGAGTTTGTGTTTGTGTGTGAGAAAGAGATATTTAAGAGGAAGAGTCGTAGGTTCTCATATCTAAGGAGCGAAAGACATCTCTGTATGAGGGGTGTGCGAGTGGCACACATGTGAATAGTAGAGAGAAATGAGACCCCGGGAGACAAAGTTTTGTGTTTGTGTGAGAGAAAGAGATTCCACATGGAGAATCATAGTTAGAGACACATAGCAGGGAGCGAGATATAGTTAGAGAGAGATAGAGTGATGAAGGTCGAGGGAGAGAGTACCGTCAGTGTGTTATGAAGATAAAAGATCATTGTCGGCATACAGGTAGCACGAGAGATACCTGAGAGACGATGAACGCGTATAGGTCCAGATAGATAGTCCTATATAAGCATGAGTGATAGCTATATGAGACGAATATCTTGACTAAAGGGGATTCAAATATTTAAACTGGAGATCAAGACATCGGTAATATCATAACGCAAATTGGTGTATCAAACATGCATATTCATTTGAATTTGGGCACACGTGTAATGTTATATAGTTTATCAATATTGGTGATCCATATATTCTTTAATTACAAATAATGCATGGTTTATATGCAATTAATGTCTAAACGGGATTACACTATATGTTGCGTGTGTGAAACACATTATACATGTTTGAGAAGTAAAAAAACCGCATGAAACACACATTAATTGGAGACAGTTAGGGAGGAATGCATACATTGGATTTCAACATAAAGTGGTTTCAAATATTTGAAAATCCAAATTGATGGATACAACCTTATGAATCTGAGATCATGCCATTTGTAAACCATATTTATGTATAAATGGTGTTGTGCTTTTGAAAGTATATATAAAAAATGATGTATATAGAATGTAATTCCAATTGAAAATGGATCCCACCCGAATAAAATTAGAATAAAAACGGCATTCGAATTGAGTTGGCACGGTAAACGTGCACTCTGCAGAATTTGAACGAAGCGGGGAAAGTCGCAGTAACTGTCCGAAACCAAAATCTGCGAGATGGAAATTACTACTGCCTATCCCTGCCATGCAAAGCCTATCTGCTGGATTTCTATAGGTTTCGATAGGGGTAGGTTTGTAATTTCACCCAAACGTGACGTAACCGCCTCTCACCCGGATTCATACACGGTGGGCGCCAAAACACAGTGTGTCCTCGGCCGAAATCGACTCCCTCCCCGATTCATATTCATACACGATGGGCGCCAAAAACAAACTCTCGCCGGCAAATATTTGGTGTATGCAAGATTACCGTCCTATCCCCAACCGACTAATATTGTTGTGATGTAGTAGAAATTTGAAACAGGGGCTAAGTTTGTAAATTTCCTTGCATTTGAGACAAGCGCGCCCTGAATACATGGTTCCCCCCCTTCCTCTCTACCTCCCTTTTCCCCATTCGTACTCCGTGGGCGCCAAAACACCCTCTCCACCCCACCCTCCTCCGTCCGCCACCCCATCCACCGCCGTCCTCCTCCACCATGCCGGAGCTGATACCCCGACGCCGCCGTCCATTACAAGAGATCGACCTCTCTCATCCACGGCTTCGGACCGGGATCCTTGCATCCCGTCCTCTCGCTTCATCCCCGTCGTCGTCCACCTTGCCGGCGCCGCTCCTACGACTGTCTCGTCCACCGCGCCCCGCCGCCATCATCTACCCTCCTAGATCTGCTTCCACGCCGCCGATAGCCATCGCTACCGCAGCACCGTCAAATTCTCAGTAGATGCGTACACGGCGCCGCACCAGAGGCGGCACTCTTTCGTATCTGCTCAACTTATTTATCGCAGCAAGAAAATAGATCGCCACTACTTTACTCTGATTTCTTGTCTTGGTTGCAAAGTTGCCTTTGTCCTGTTTGCACCTTCAGATCCGCCATGGCACGCTCAACACTAAACTCCCAATGCTTATGGGGGCTCGGGTGGTTGTGGGGCCTCGCCGAATGAAGAAAACTCGACGCGGGTGGGGGTTGGGGCGGGGGTGGGGGTGGGGGTGGCGGAGAAACACAGGCGGTGGGGGCCGGTGGTCCGGCCGGCGGCCCGTGCAGTGTTCTGTATGGGAAGAATCAGAGACAAGGAAAAAGAAGGGTTAGGAGACGTAGGATCTTCATCCAACCGCCTGAAATGGTCGAGAGATAGCTGGGAGTTGCATTCTTAATGCGCTCTGGTTCATCATGTGTGGGCACTGCGCAACCAACATTTTATTATCCAAAATCTGCTTGCTCTTCTTTACCATGTTCCTCTTCCGTTCTTCTTTAATATGTACTCTCTCCGTACCTAAATACAAGTATTTGTATAGATTCCACCATGGACTACATATGGAGCAAAATGAGTGAATCTACACTCTAAAATGTATCTGGATACATCTGTATGTGATCCATAGTGGAAATCTCTACCAAGACTTATATTTTGGAAAGGAGGGAGTATGATAGTAGTACAGTATGTTCCTTGTACTAAAGATGAGCAGGGACATTTGAAGTGTAGAGGTCTATACGGTCGGTTGTGATGGACACTTTGAGCCTCTTTGATTCGTAGGATTTTGTAAACATAGGAATAGGATTTGTAGTGACTTACCCACTTGAATCCTATAAGAATAGCAAGGAAATGCGGGGAGCTGTGTCGCCTTTGAGAGTTACACTGATATTAACAGTACCGCACCTTCACTTGAAGAGAGCTCGTATCCGAAGCCTTTCTAGCCGTACCGGCAATACTAGCACATATATTCCAGCAAGTTCCACTTTGCTGATTTTACTCTGATGCTTAAGGTTTTCCCATTATATCTACACTATGATCTGTGTGGCTGCTTTGTGTCACACTAGCAGCAGTCCACTCTTGAAGCTAAACGCTGCAATGACTTAGAAAATTGGCACCAAGGCATTGAGTGCGATTCCGGATGCAATGAAACTCATACGCTCCCCACCTGTTGACTCTTGTTCAGAATATGATCCTAATGACTCTTGTTCAAAATTGCCACATATAGAGAGACAACATGGAATTGCATTTCTTTGGGCACTGTGATTCATCAAGAGTGGGCAACCAACATTGTATGCAATGAAGCGGAACCTCAAGAATATGCTTCTTCTTCTATTCTTTAACATGTTCCTCTTTGTCTATTCTGTATTTAGTACGTACAGTATGTTCCTTGTCAGGAAGGGGCGCAGGGACATCTGCAGTCAACAGCTGATAGAGCTGGCATGTACGTGATCGATATGCTTTCAATTACTAGCGGCAATACAACACCGTATTTTCAAGCCAGTTCCACTTTCACGATTTATATATCGTGGTTATGGTGTACCCCTGTTATGTACACTATGATCTGCCTAGTTGTTGTGTGCTCTTGTTATCATGGTTTGGCAATAAACTCTCTATACAGTATATTATGAACCTATCATCTGCCAACTATCCTTACTTCTGGAGCCTATTTTTTTGTGTACTTGTGCCAGATTATATAAATGCATGCACCATATTATAACACACATGAGCTCTCTCATCAGAATCCAGTGATAGCACACAAGTGTTTACAGGGGCACCCCTATATTAGAATATCATCTGCATTACAAAGATAATCTCACAACTATTTATGTTTTCATGGTTCTCAGATATTATACGCAATTACAGTGAATATCAGAATCCGTGCATCAGAAGAATATTGTGGAACACTGCAATGACTTACAAAATTGGCATCAAGGCATTGAGTGCCATTCTGGATGCAATGAAACTCATACGCTTCCCGCCTGTTGATTCTTGTTCAGAATATCATCCTAATGACTATTCTAACCTCAAGGAGTCAAAAGCAGATGGCATGTCCTGTTCACCCAGCAAGGTGACTGTTCTAATTTGGCAAGGTTTTATTGATTGCGCGTATCTTGCATATGTTGTCTTGCATTTCTTCTACTTTGTTGCACCGCCATCTGCTTAGTTTACTCATCATATATGTCGAGATGCCATGCCCATCCATTATCAATACATATTCCATCTGTCATCATACCATGTTTTTCCACTCAAATGTTGTTCTTGTGCATCAGACATAAAAAAGGAAGAGGGTGATTGCCGAACCTGAAGGAGCACCAGCAAAGTCCTTGAAAAACGTGGTGGTGCCAGAGAAATCAGACAGCGCCCCACTTATTTTGGTTGTACAACCAGTGACACAAAACATAGGACCGACTCCAGCAGACTGTACCCATACTTCACTGGCCACACCACTAGCCCCACCACACAGGACCTGCACTCCAGCAAAAGGTATACCGATTTCATTTGCCATAGCACCAGCCGTACCACAGAAAAATCCCACTCGAGCAAAACATACAGCAAGTCCACCGGCCGAAGACCTACCCCAACTGCAGAGACGGCCAATTCCTGCAGATTGGAACCCCATTCCATTTATTCCCAGTTTAAAAGACAATGCTTTCAATGTTGTTAGGGACTACGTGCATATATTCCCATCATGGGAAGATTATAGTGAAGACAAACACCATTTTCACATCTTCCTGTCCAACTTACGTGTAAGTGCTATTATTCATGGTTATTATTTTCCTATTTTCTGCTGATTGAACACATCAATGATTTACATTACATTGTTGTAACTAGGAGGGGGTCAATCTGGATAGTCATGACGAGCAAAGCTTGCTTGTGCTTTTCAAGGAAGCATTGTAGCAGTATCGGTGTTACCTGAGGAAATCACACTTTGATGACAAGTCTATAAACGAATTTCTGGTGAAGTCTCCTGTGCTAAATTTAGAAGACATTGAATGGAAAAACCTTGTTATGCACTGGTCTTGTTCCTAGGATGAGGTACTATCTATGAAATCACATGACAATTTGAACTTCTACTTTTCCACATGTGCCTTACGGATCTTTTTTGCAGGAAATCTGCTCGAAGAAGAATTCCGATTTGAAAAGAACGACAGGATATCGCAAATATGTTGCCCGCTGCTTCGCTCTTGTTAGTACTTGTTGTCATGTATCACTGTACTTGCATACATACCTGGTTCATTATGTGACAGCAGTATGCATGATAGCTTGCTTATCAATTGTTCGCTCCAAATTATCTGATCTGTATGAATGGTTACATTAGTGTAGAATATTTCCAATGCCAATGAATTTTTTTAGCTCTGCATTGTTCTTGTAAGTACATGATGTCCTTTATCAGTGTACTTATATTGATAGGTAGTTGTTCATGTACCATCACTCTGCAGCTTATTTTCCTTTGCCCTCCATTTTCTACACATCAGATCTATATTTACTCTTACCATAAGGTTGGTACTGAAGAAGTTTAGCTGTGCATTGCTCTTGGTTGTGCCTTTTGCCTGTATCGCTGCACATACATTTATAGCTACTTGGTTATGTAGCATCACTCTTCATCTTATCTTAAATATTCTCCATTTTTTCGTATATTATCACATCTATATTTACTCTTAACAAAATGTAGAATAAAGACAATGCTTATGAAGAAGATTCTATGATAAACTTCTTGAATTGCCCCCCCCATCAGCATGGACAAGGGCTTTATAGATCCTGTCTTCACCAGTAATGTAAGTTTGTCCTTCTCAAGCCTTCAAACTTTGTTGTGTATATTTGGTTAGGCATGACTGCAACAGCTGTTTATTTTTGGTGTTTGCATCAAATTGCATGTTTAAGGTTTATTATGTAGTTCATAAACAAAAGTTTGTCCTTCTCACAACCAAGTTCCTTCTTTATACCATGTAAATTAAACTATACAGAGCAAGTGATCTTCTTTTGCACTGCATGTATGCTTCTGTTCTTCATCCGTAATCCAGTGGTGTGGTGAACCTACCCACTACAGCACAATGTCATATTTTGCAATGTCTTAACTATGAACAATGTCATATCATTCTACTATTATTTAAACCGTCTCTTTATTTGCCAATCTGAAATGGGATAAATAGACAGCACACTAACCATTTATACTTATGAGTTCTTGATCTGTAATCCAGTGGTGTTGTGAAGCTGCCAACTCCTTCACAATGTCATTTCCTACCATGTCTTGACCTGAACAATACCATATTGTGTTAATGCAATTTTAAACGGTGTCACTTTATTCGTCAGTAAGAAATGTGATGAATTTTCAGCACTGATACTTTTATGTGCAAAACCTGTCATATGTCTGCTTGTTTATCTTTCAGAGTGAGGAAGATATAAGTGTTGAACAAGCGCAGTCTCATCATCTTGCTCAGCTGCTTGCGCTGCAGCTCGCCAACAGGGCTAACCTTTATTGAACTCTATTGAAGTGATGTCGGTTTTGTATATTATTTTGTCGGCGTGTTTATTTGCAGTGGTGGCGATCTTTGATGCCCAGTGTATGTAATCTGCTGTCTGCTTGTGCTTTATTATCATAGTGGCGAACTTTGATGCCCAGTGGATGTAATATGTCGTAATTTCTTTATTGTATAGTCTAGGTTTTTTCTTATTCATGATGCTGCAGTTATTTTATTGTATATATATCCTATCTTCGCAGTAAACCGGCCAAACCGTAAAATTACGGTACATAATCGGGCCATCATGCAATCACGATGTATGATCCGCATCATGGGCCCCGTCATCTTGGTCCGTTAAAAGGCCAAAAGTAAACTGGCCCACTAGTAGATTCGGGCCTTTAATAGGCCGAGTAACCCCCGTCCCTCTTTTCGCAAGAAAACTCAATGGGCTTTTAGGAGGATGAGAGGTAGGTTGGGCCTAAAACGTGCCGAACAGCTCACGGGCCGGCAGCAGCCCGAAATGGACCCCAGCCCATGATTATGCGAATCAAATCACGGGCTTTTAACAGGCCAAAATTGTCTCGGTCCTTGTTTGGCCCAATTAGATATCAGCTGCGAGCAGGCCAGATGCAAACCAGGCCGTAGTTAGGCCCAACTATATGACGGGCTTTTAACAGGCCGAAATTAATATCAGGCTGGATCACTAAATGGGCCTTTAGCAAGTGGGCCCAAAAGCATAGCGTCCAGTTGACCGGCCGATCTGATATGGGCCATAATTGAGCCCAAAGCCTCTTAAAGGGCCGGACATTATCTGGGCCGTGATTTGGCCCAGAACGTGGTAGGCTTTTAATGGGCCAGATCTCATATGGGCCATTATTAGATCCGGAACGTGGCAAGCCATTAATGGACCGGATCAAATATGGGCTGGCATTTGGCCCAAAAAATGGCAGCCAGTTAATGGGCCGGCCTACTAGGGTCCTCAAAATCTTGTGGACCTACAGTTGGGTCGGCCCATTAATTTCGGCGAAATCTCATGGGCCTTTACCTGGGCCGGCCCATTATGGTCCGCAAGAATTTTGTGGGCCTTTACCTGGGCTGGCCCATTATGGCACACAAAAATTTTGTGGGCCTTTACCTGGGCCGGCCCATTATGGCCCGCAAAATCTTGTGGGCCTTTAGCTGGGCCAGCCCATTATGGTACGCAAAATCTCATGGGCCTTTAGCTGGGCCGGCCCATTATGGTCCACAAAATCTTATGGGCTTTTAGTTGGGCCGGCCCATTTAAACTTCATGGGCCGGTCCACATGTCAACATATCATAGGCGCGTCTTGCCCATTGGATGAGTGACACATGTGCCAACGTGGACCTGACATGAGTTTGCTCCAGCCAATGATGATTTTACACGTGGAAAATCCCCAATGGTCGGGGCTGTTAACGGGTTATCGGATCCAAAACCCGACCCAATAGCTTAATGGCGTTCCGTTATGGTGGATGCCACGTGTCGGTCACCCTTGACGAAAGCACTTCTGTGACGCGCGATTTATCATCATGGAAGTGGACACTTCCGTGATGATAATTTTGGTAATGTCATGGAACACTTCTACGACAGCACAGGTATGACTATCTTGATTCTGTCATGAAATCATCATGGATGTACATGCATGACAAAAAATGCGACCTACCGTGACAAACACGTATCATCACGAAAGTGTATTTTTTTGTAATGACCGCCTATAAGAGGGCAAAAGATCCCTTCTTTCTCCCCCACGCCTTCCTACTGCATCTGCCTCCCAATCTCTCAAGCTCCAGCGTCCGGAAAAAGATTTCATCTTCCTCACCACCACCACCTTCTCCAGCGATGGCTAGCTCAGGTTCCAATGGAGAGTGGGAGGCCTTCTCCATCATGGAGAAGGATGTGAAGCATCTCCGGAGCGTGCGGTACTTGGCCGCAGACATTGCGCACAGGCTCCAAGACGAGGGCCAAATCATCCCCACTGCGGTGCCCGGCGAAAGGGTAGTCTTCCTCCCCATTTCCTTAGAGGGATAGGGTTTCCACTCCATCCCTTCGTCCGGGGTCTCATGTTCTATTATGGGCTAGATTTTCATGATCTAGCCCTGAATTCCTTCCTCCACATCTCGACGTTCATCATCGTGTGCGAGGCTCTACTCCGCGTCCCCCCCCCCCACACACACTTTGGCCTATGGCTTAAAATCTTCAATGTGAAGCAGAAGGTGGTCGATGGACAGCATGCGGACTGTGGAGGGGCCATGATAAGAAAGCTGCCCAATGCCACATGGCCCAAAGGGGCCTTCATCGATACCATCAAGGTCTGGCAGCAGGAACGGTTCTACATCACCGAGCCCCACCATGCCAATTGGGCGGCCATTCCGGAGTTCAAATCCGGACCCCCCACGAGGCTCACTTCATGGACCGCTAAGGGCCTCGACTGGGGGTCCCAGCCGGAGGTGCAAATGCGCATCACCAACATGCTGGGCAAAAATGTCGGTCTCACCAATGTGGTGCAAATCATGCTCTTCCGCCGCATCCTCCCCTGCCAACGCCGGGCCTCCCCCATGTGAGAGTTCAATCTGGAAGAGCCGTGGACCTTGAAGCGCTTCTTCGGCACAATGCACGAAGGAATATGGAAGCTGCTTTTTAAGGCCCAGAAGAGCTGGCCTATGGAGACCGAAGGTGTCGGACTCGACGTCGAGAATCCGGCCACTCTAGTAAGTATTAACCTTTCTGAAGATGTGTCCGGTCTGTATTTTTTATCAATATGATTCTTATCATCCCACTTCTTTACAGGGTTGGACAACAAAGGCGGAGCGAATCAAGAGTCCGGCTCCATTTCCCGAAGACACAGCTACTCCCCAGCTGACGAAGATGCTGGTCCCGGCCCCTTACCAGGCGCCGGAGAAGAAGGGCAAAGAGCCCAAGGGCGGCCTGATGACCCACAAGTATAGGGGATCTATCATAGTCCTTTCGATGAGTAAGAGTGTCGAACCCAACAAGGAGCAGAAGGAAATGACAAGCGGTTTTCAGTAAGGTATTCTCTGCAAGCACTGAAATTGTAGGTAATAGATAGTTTTGTGATAAGATAATTTGTAATGGGTAACAAGCAATGAAAGTAAATAAGGTAGTTTTTGATTGATCCTCCGCTGACACAGGTATTTGAGAGAAACCATAATAACCCTCTAGAAAGAAGAAATGTGTATGTTTGGATAGTCTTTCTAGCATTTGACCAATAAAAGGTAAAGGGTAATGATCTTTCTTAGTAGCTTTATTTAATTTATGGAAATCAATTACCATCCTATAACCTGTAATAATTCTTTGAGGGATCAATTCATCTTTATCATTAGGAACAACAGTAATACCTCCTTTCTTGGGGACGCAATGGACTGGACTTACCCAATCACTATCATCAAGGGGATAAATTATACCTGTCTCAAGGAGCTTTAGTATCTCCTTTCTTACCACTTCTTTCATCTTAGGATTTAACCGTCGTTGAGGTTCTCTAACTGGTTTGGCATCTTTCTCCACTTTTATTTTGTGTTGGCATAGAGTGGGACTAATGCCCTTAAGATCATCCAGAGTATATCCAATGGCAGCGGTGCTTCTTCAGAGTTTTCAATAATCTTTCCTCTTCCTGCTCTAAAAGGTTAGCACTAATAATAATAGGGTATATCTCCTTTTCATCAAGATAAGCATATTTAAGATTATCAGGTAATGGTTTGAGCTCAAACACGGGATCACCCTTGGGTGGAGGGGGATCCCCTAGGATTTCAACAGGTAAGTTGTGTTTCAGAATAGGACCCTGTTGAAGGAATACTTTATCTATTTCCCTTCTTTCATACATAAACATATCATTTTCATGGTCTAGCAAATATTGTTCTAACGGATCAGTAGGAGGCACGACAATAGAAGCAAGACCAATATCATCCTTACTAGGTGACTCTTTATCACGGGGTTGTCTACGAAACTTAGCAAAATTAAACTCATGAGACATATCCCCTAAGCCAATTGTAACAATATCCTTTTCACAATCAATCCTAGCATTAACAGTATTCAAGAAGGGTCTACCAAATATAATGGGACAAAAGTCATCTAGTGGGGAACCAAGAACAAGAAAATCAGCAGGATATTTAACTTTCCCACACAAAACTTCAACATCTCTAACAATCCCAACTGGTGAAATAGTATCTCTATTGGCAAGCTAAATAGTAACATCAATACCTTCCAAGTCAGCGGCTGTGATATCATGCATAATTTCTTTATATAAGGAAATAGGTATTGCACTAGCGCTAGCACCCATATCACATAAGCCATGATAACAATGATCTCCTATTTTAACAGAAATAACAGGCATGCCTACAACAGGTCTATGTATCTTAGCATCTGGTCTAGCAATATTAGCAGTTTCACCACAGAAGTAAATAGCATGCCCATCTATATTATCATTCAAGAGATGTTTAACCATAGCAATACTCGGTTCAACTTTGATTTGCTCAGGGGGTGTATAAGTTCTAGTATTACTCTTATGAACAACAGTTGAAGCTTTAGCATGATCCTTTATCCTAACAGGAAAAGGTGGTTTCCCAACATAAGTAGTGGGAACAATAGGATCATTATAAGTGATAGTCTTTTCTTCAACTGTAATAGGTGCAACTACCTTTACCTTAGTGGGAGGGTTATATTTAAACCACTTCTCCTTAGGGAGATCAACGTGAGCAGCAAAAGATTCATAAAAAGCAGCTACTATCTTAGAGTCAAGTCCATATTTAGCGCTAAATCCACGAAAAGCATCGGTATCCATAAAAGATTTAACACAATCAAACTTAGGTATTATACCTGACTCCTTACCATCGTCGGAACCCCAATCTTCAGAGTTGCATTTAATTCTTTCCAATAAATCCCACTTGAATTCAGTAGTCTTCAGCATATAAGAACCATCACACGAAGTATCGAGCATGGTGTGATCATTGGGAGAAAGCCGAGCATAAATTTTTTGAATAATCGTATCTCTTGAGAGCTCATGATTGGGGCATGAATATAACATTGACTTAAGCCTCCCCCCCAAGCTTGAGCGATGCTTTCTCCTTCGCGAGGCTAGAAATTATATATGTAATTACGATCACGATGAACAAGATGCATAGGATATAACTTCTGGTGAAATTCCAACTTCAATCGTTTATAGTTCCAAGATCCAGTATCATCACATAGCCTATACCATGTCAATGCATATCCCTTCAAAGATAAAGGGAAGACCTTCCTCTTGACAACATCATCGGGAATACCTGCAAGCTTAAATAATCCACAAACTTCATCCACAAAGATAAGGTGTAAATCGGGATGCAATGTTACATCTCCTGCAAAGGGATTAGCTAGCAGTTTCTCTATCATACCCGACGGAATCTCAAAGTAAACATTTTCAGTAGGTTCGGTAGGTTGAGGAGCAACTCTTTTCTCTATTGGTCGGGGCGAAGATACCCCGAACAAGCCCCTCAAAGGATTAGCTTCCATAGTAACAAGTGACAGAAAATTTCAGCACACTATATAAATGTTTCCTTACCACACTACAAAAAAATACACTTCCGTGATGATACGTGTTTGTCACAGTAGGTCGTGTTTTTTGTCATGCATGTACATCCATGACGATTTTATGACAAAATAAAGATAGTCATACCTGTGCTGTCGTAGAAGTGTTTCATGACATTACCAAAATTATCATCACGGAAGTGTCCACTTCCATGATGATAAATCGCGCGCACAGAAGTGCTTTCGTCAAGGGTGACCGACACGTGGCATCCACCGTAACGGAACACCGTTAAGCTATCGGGTTGGGTTTTGGATCCGATAACCCATTAACAACCCCGACCAATGGGGATTTTCCATGTGTAAAATCATCATTGGCTAGAGGAAACACATGTCGGCTCATCGTTGGGACAGATGTCATCCACTCATTGGACAGAAGGCGCCTATGATACGTCGACACGTGGCACAGCCCAACAGAGGCCCATTCCTGTGAAAAGGCTGGCCTATTTGACTTGGTCAAAAGGTGGCGGGCCGGCCCATGGAAAGCGTGTTAACGGCCTGTTCGCATATAGCCCATTTACAGCCTGCTAACCCAAGGCCCGTTACGCCCTATCCGAATTAGGCCCAGTAGCGTCATCTGGGCCATCCAATATGATTCCAGCCCGTTTTCACTTTTGGCCCATGACGTCTTTTGGCCCATATGAGGCCCTATGTAACTCTTGGCCTATTAACGGCCCGTGGTGAAACTAGCCCGCAATGAACAGTGTATCACTTTACACCCATTAACAGCCCGTGGTGAAACTGGCTCGTAATGAATAGTGTATCACTTTATACCCATTAAGGGCCCGTTATTCAGTTGGGCCATTTCCAGCCCATGTTATCTTTCGGCCTTCTCAGAGCCCATTTATTCTTGGGCTCATTTCCAGCATTCGTTTACTTACGGCCCGTTACTGTCATTTTCTGCTTGTGGGCCAAATTCAGCCCGTGGTTACAGTCGGCCCGTTTGTGGTCCGTTAATACGTTGGGCCTTTTCATAGCGTCATCAAATACGGCCTATTAATGATGGCCCGTTATGGTCGGCCCATGAACAGCGATTCCAACTCTAGCCCGTTTACGACCATAATGCGGCCTGTTATTGGCCCATGTTTGGCCAGTCGATCATACGGCCCGTATAAGGCCCATTGATGATACAGCCCGTAGAAGGCAATTGTTTCTACGACCCGTAGAAGGCCCAATGTTTCTACGGCCCATAGAAGGCCTACTATTTCTACGGCCCGTAGAAGGCCCACTGTTTCTACGGCCCGTAGGAGGCCCAGTGTCACTAGTAAATATTAGCTCATGGTTATTGTGGCCTAGTTTTAAAAAATAGGTTTTGCAGCCACTAGCAAACCGCGGAAAAAGAACTGCACTGACTACAAGCAAACAAATAAACAAGACAACAAGGAAATAAATATAGGGAACACAGCAGCATATAAACGCCGCAGCAAAACAAGTCCAGAATTGTAACCACTTCAGAAGAGTTCAAGAAACAATATCCTGGGTACCCATAATGCTGGCAAGATGCTTAGCAAGCTTATTAACTTTCTCTTGTTTGGCGCTTAAATCCTCCAGCGCTTGTTGTTGCACAAGAAAGTACGCATCTGAATTCTGCAAGGACTTCCTCAGTCCTTAGGCTTCTTGCCGCAGCACAGCTGACTGATGCCTTTCAGCTTGTAGCTGAGACTGAAGAAGCCGAAGTGATTCAGGCAGCGAGTTCGAAGAGCTTGTGCCAACGGTACTGGCCAGTAACTCGAACACTACATCAACGCAGGACTGTGGGGTTTTCTCACTGTCTACATGATCGTTTTTATCACCTTTCTTGGAGACCAACAGGGTTGTCTCACTATGTTGAACCTTATCTGCATTACTTTCTCTACCATTGCATAGTGGGGTGCTCTTCTCCAATATTCTGTTTGCATACTACAAGAGAAACAAGCAGACACATCACAGGTTTAGCTTGTAGTATACCAAACTCATTTTGGTAAACCGGTTCAGTAGTAAGGTGGACAGGATAACAACATGAAACAAACATATATCTATGTACTATGGTCACTGTATTGTCCATATCATTCTAGTTTATGTTCCCTAATCAAGATAGAGACACAGTTCAACTCATATATTTTTAAGACACAGCAGCATAGACAGAATATAAGTGTGAGAAACTACACAGCATTGCAGCACTTGTAATGTGCATCACATGAGAACATAACTGTTTATACAACTTAAACTGAAATCAACATAGAGCAAGAAGTTAGAACAACAATCCAGTTAAAGAAATAGGTTTAAAACATACCTGTTGCACCATTGGAGTTTCAATTGGATCCTTCAAATTCGAAAGTAGTTGGTATGAGTAAATACAGTGATGCAACAGCAAAGGAGTATGGACCATAGCTACGGAATCTGACCTGAGAACAGTTGCTCTTCTGCTTTAAACGTGGAGTTTGGGTTAGCTGTGGTGGTCTTTGTGCTTTGGGCACTGCAGTAGCTTTACAAACTGCTCATGTCGGGGTACTCTATGGTGGACATGGTGCTTTGTCAACTATAAGTGGGTTACTATCCGCTGGGGTTGCGGTTTGATGGGTTGTAGCTGGTTCTCTGCCCAACGGTGTAAGTGTGCAATCTGGAAGAGTCTCGATTATGTGTGGTGGGGCTAGTTTGTGGGCCAGTACAACCATGGTTCTATCTGCATCGACAGGTAGCACTGTCTTTTGTGAAGAACGGGTTTTTGCTCCCTTAGATACTGCCATCACCCCCTCCAATTCAAATGGCTGGTAAACAAGAAAAGAAATTGAACGTACAGACATTGTATGATAGACAGATGTGGTAATTCACATATATGTTGTCTAACCAAACAGGACAGCATGACACAATTTCACATATATGATGCCTAACTAAACAGGATAGCATGACACAGTTTCAGATATATGATGGATAACTTAACAGGATATAATGGCATAATTCAACATATGATGAGTACCTAAACAGGATGACATGACAAAACTATATGATGTCTTTCTAAAATAGGTTGGGATCAAATAATTCACATACATGTTGTCTAAGTATACAGGATGGCATGATATAATTGACATAATTGATTCATATACTAAGCAGCTGGCACTCGCATGTATGATCTCTAAACTAAGCAGATAGAATTCAATATTGTGCATATGATGTCTAAACTAAGCAATGCAAGACACCATATGCATCATATGAGAAATATAAACATTGCAATTTAGAGCATACACCTCAGGTGGGATATAGGACTGGTCATCTATCTCTGGATCCTCCTCTGAGGAGATCCCTGTAACCATCGAGATATATGCTTCAACGGGTACCATTGCCTGCTCTGAAGACCTTGTTTTCACTCTAGATTTTTCCATAACCGGCTCAAATGGCTGATACACATGAAGAGTAGTTCAATATATATAGATTGTCGACAAATGGAATACGTAATGAAAAAAAGATGGCATGAGATAATTCACATATAAGATGCCTCGCTCCATGGCGGTGCATAATTCACATATATGATAACTGGCTGAAAAACATGGCATTGCATATTTCACATATCTGATATAGAAAGCAAACAGGAGGCATTCACACAAAGCATGTCTAATCTAAGCAGATGGCATGGCAATGCAAGACACCATATGCATGATATGAGCAATATAACCCAGCCAAGTTATAGCCTGCACCTCGGGGGGGGGGATACGACTGGTTATCTCTCTCTGAATCCTCCTCTGAGGAGCTATTTGTAACCAGCAAGAAATCTGCATCGACAGGCAGCACTGACTACTTAGAAGAACTTGTTTTCACTCCAGATTTTCCCATGACCGACTCAAATGGCTGATGCACAGGAAGAGTAGATGAATGTATAAACATTGTTGACAAATGGAATACATTATGGAAAAAAAATATGGCATGATACAATTCACATATACGATGACTGGCTAAACAGGATGGCATTGCATGATTCACGTATATGATGCCTGGCTAAAGAAGATGGCATTGCATAATTCCCATATACTCCCTCTGTTCCTAAATATTTGTCTTTTTAGGGATTTCAAATGGACTACCACATACGGATGTATATAGACATATTTTAGAGTGTAGATTCACTCATTTTGTTCCGTATGTAGTCACTTGTTGAAATCTCTAAAAAGACAAATATTTAGGAATGGTGGGAGTATGATATAGAAACCAAATAGGTGGCATTCACACAAAGCAAATCTAAACTAAGCTGATGACATATAAGATGTATAATGTAAGCAATGCAAGGCGCCATATGCATGATATGACCAACATCAGCATGACAGGTTAGAGCAAACACCTCAGGTGGTAAACAGGCGTGGTCGGCTCCTTCTGAATCTCCATCTGAACAGTTATCTTCCTCTGGAATACAATCTCGAAATGCAGGAGAGGGGGAGGGCACTTCGCCCACCATGGATCAGCGTCTGCATGACATTATATTCGCACGCAACGGTCTTCTCCTTTTCTCTACATGTTCAGTACGATTGTGTACAATATCTGACATGCATAATAATAAAAAATAGTTAGATTTTGTAAGGCCTAAGGGGTGCATGCAAAAATCAAGACTGGTAGTAGCAAACGAGTGGATGGATCCAAAACTAATGATAGCAGGTAGATTATAGCTTCATTTTAAAAGGATAGACAATGGATCATCTATTGTTTGTTGCCCACCCAACATGAACCACATAGAAGACCCCAGATGAACCAGATAGTAGACAGATGCTATTCGTTGCTGGCTCGATATGAGACCCATGGGCGCAATTCAAAACTCAAGATTGAACGATAAAGTAGCAGGTAATAATAACCGAAGTATAACGTAAGCAAACACGAAAGACTGCAACCTCTCTTCCGGAACTATGTAGTCCTTAGGTTCATCTGCTTAGTTGATGATGGTAATGCAGTTGGCGTGGCTGCCGGCAACGGGGAAGATGATTTGAGGCGGCCAAAGAAAGTCTGCAGGGGGGGTCTCTACTGCAGTGAACGCTTCTGTCGATGGTGCACCTCAGGTGGGGTGGATGACGGCACGGCAGGAGCAGGACACAGAGTTTTCTTTGACGCCAATCTGAAAATGAAGTAAACCTGTAAGGGCTCCTTAGAATTGGAGGATTCTATAAACGCAGGGACAGGAAAAACACGGGAATAGGATAGGAATGCACGTGCAAAACAGAGCATTTGGAAACATAGGATTTCAGTCAACTTGGGTGTTTGGCTCACATGAATTGGAAGAACAGAGGAATGGAGAAACAAAGTGATGCGACGAGTGTACAGCCTCTTTGGCATAGCCTTGTGGACCTCAACATCATTGGGTTGGACGTGGAGATGGTGATGATGCTGGTGTGACTGTCGGAGGCGGGGAAGAAGATCCGAGGCCTCTGCAAACGGCGCCGAGGATATTGCTCCACTATGATGGACGGTTCCGTCGTTGGAGCAGTTCCGCTAAGGTGTACGGTGACGAGGCTGAAGCATGACAAGACAAACAACGTTAATCTGAAGTGGGACCCTAATATCATATGCAATAGATGATGTAAAATACATCACCAAAAAGTGCTAGATGTAAAACGCATCAACCGCGCCACGGCCGCTCTGACAGATGTTGTAAGTACTGTTCACTCTGAACTTAACTGAAGAAAATGAACTTCACAGTCAAAACTGAATTTTACTGTCGAAACTGATTGAACTAGTAATAGAGCATTGCAATAGATGTTTAGGGCGTTCGAGCACTAGTAGCAGAGAAGCAGTGATCTAAATCAGCAGACGCTCGAGCAGGGAACGCACTAGCAGAGAGCAAGTCGTGCAGTAGCACCGCGAGCGAGTGCTAAAGCAGCAACTCCCATAGCTGCCGGAGGTCGTGCAGCAGCAGCAGCGCAAGCGAGAGCAAGGGCAGAGCAGCAACACGAACGAAAGCAGGAGCAGTGCAGCAGCGTGACCGACAGCAAGAACAGAGCCGCAGCGCGAGCGAGAGCCGGAGCAGCTACAGCTAGTGCCGTTGTGGAAGTCGCCACCGAGGAAGCAACAACATGGGGGGAGACGTCGTGGATGATGTGGCCGGCGACAGCGTCGTCGATGGAGACGCCATGTCTGCTCGGTATCAAGCACCGACAGCCCCGTGAGATCGAATAAAAGATAAAATGCAGCGGTGAGTGCAGAACCTCCTTGGTGGCACCGAGTTGGCCTCGGCTTCATAGGAGGAATTGGTGAGGGTGCTGCGGTTCCGCTGGGGCAGGTCAAGACGGCGTTGTGGGGATTGAGGTGGCGCATAGACGAGGCGAACATCGGGGCAGCTCCTTGGAGGTGGAGGACGGGGCGGCCGATCCGGCGGGACGATGAGATCGACAACGGATCCTCATCCGGTGCGGTGGATGAGGGACGGCGAGCTATTGCGGCGGATGACGTAGTCGGGGAAGAGTCTCCGGCTGGGCAGCAGTCGGGAGGCCGACGGAAGAGCGTGGGGTTTCGCGGGTTTTGGCGGCCTCGGTGTATGAATGGGGGGGCGAAGGGGGAGGGGGGAGCCAAGCTTAGGGACGCGCTTGTCCAAAATGTAGGGTAAGTTACCAGCATACCCCCACCGGTTTTGACACCGCGACGTGGAGCTTCATTTCCGGCTGAGGGGTAGAAGGGGGATTTCGCATGTCTGGGCTGCGAGGGCGATTTCGGATGAGGGAGTTCTTGCGCGCGTCCAAATTTCGGGATAACAAGGCGCGGCGCGGGTTGAAGAAGCGGGTGTTTCAAAGCAGGTGAGACAAAAGATACTCGAGCTTGAAAATGTCGGGATAACAAGGTGCGGATTCCTTGTTCGGCAGAACAAACTTAACGTGTAAAAAAACAATTCATACAAGACATAAGAGAGTCATGTCCCCTTTTACTATATTGCTATAGATGCCATTGAAAAAACTACAAGAAAAATGTAAAAAAAAAATCGGGAGAACGAGATTACCCTGCACAGTACCAAATCGATTCGCACTTCCCTCAACAACAACAAAAAACAAATCAATTCCCATTAAAGAAAGAGTAATGTCCCTTTTTATATGATTACAGATGCCATGATCTCGAATTTCAATTTTTGAATCCACGTTATGTTGAATTCGAATATATCATTAGGTGACCTTGCGGTTTATAATTGATGTAGTCGTACATTTTGATCTTCCATCATATATGAACATTTTACTCCACCATGTGAACATATATATTATCGTCTACCATATGGACTAAATTTGAATCGATTTTCCTTATTTGAATACGATTGTTGTCAAGTTATACAATAATTTAAATATTATCTTGATAACAAAAGGACATGCATATAGCAGTAATCATATTTCACTATGAACTACATGTACCATACGCTCTCCAATTCAAATATTTGTATCCATTTTATGTTGAATTCAAATCATAGTACATTATTGGTCTAGGTAGTGAGATGTTCGGGATAATCTAAACCCTGTTTTCATACGTATTTTTTTGGCTGAATTGGGACAAGTTTTGGTATAAGCCTCTTGCAAAACCGGAGATTCTCTCAACAAGCCTCGTGGTTCCGAGAGGGAACGTGTCACCTTTGTGTGCGAAACGATATACACTGCCTCCCCCTGATTTTATTTACAGAGGCAACATAGAACTATATGAGTGCCCTGTTAAAATTTGGAATTATTTCGGGTTCATTTGGCCTTTTTATACATTAATTGAGTTTCTGGACTTTTAATGTGCATAATCTAAATATGAATTGCATGCACATGCTCTGGTGCACCAAAGTGGGTTGAAAAATCACATGTGTGTCCTTGGTTGAATTTCTAGGCCCCATGGAAGAAATGAGAATGAAATTCAAACATCTGGGCGTCATGACTCTGCCGAGAACATCGAGAAACTTAGATTTTAAATTCATGTAAATCCAAAACTCGGCTGGAAATCATGAAACTTGGCATGGTGTCATGTCATGGCACTAACATGTCGTGGTAAAAAATTGGGCCGATTTGGAAGCTCGTGGTTCTAAGAGGGAACGTGCCACCTTTGAGTGTGAAACGATATATGCTGCCCCCCCCACCCTTGAGTTTCTTAACAAAGGCAACATAGAACTACATTAGTGCCCTGTTAAATTTTGGAATTATTCCGGGTTCATTTGTCATTTTTATACATTAATTGAGTTTCTGGTCATTTAATGTGCATAAGTAAAATTTGAACTACAAGCACATGCTCTCGTGCACCAAAGTTGGTTGAAAAATCACATTTGTGTCCTCGGGTGAATTTCTAGGTCCCATGCAAGAAATGAGAATAAAATTAAAACATCTGGGCATCGTGGCTCGGCTGAGCACATTGAGAAACTTGGTTTTAAAATTCTTGTAAATACAAAACACGTCTGAAAATCATGAAACTTGGCATGGATGTCATGTCATGGTACTACCATGTTGTGGTAAAAAAATGGCCGAATAGGAACAGATTTTGGTATAAGCTTCTTGCAAACCGAAGCTTCTCTCAAGAAGGCTCGTGGTTCTGAGAGAGAACGTGCCACCTTTGAGTGTGAAACGATATACCTTGTCCCCCTTGAGTTTATTTACAAAGGCAACATAGAACTACATGAGTGCCCTGTTAAATTTTGAAATTATTCCGGCTTCGTTTGGCCTTATTTACACATTAATTGAGTTTTTGGTCATTTAATGTGCATAATTCAAATTTGAACTACAAGCACGTGTTCCCGTGCACCAAAGTTGGTTGAAAAATCACATTTGTGTCCTCGGGTGAATTTCTACTCCCTCCTTCCATCTATATAGGTCCTAATGCGTTTTTCGAGGCTAACTTTGACCAAACGTTAGAGCAATAATATATGACATGCAACTTACACAAAGCATACCTTCAAATTTGTATGTCAAAGGAGCTTCCAATAATATAATTTTCATAGTATACATCTCATGTGCTATTAATCTTGTCAATAGTCAAAGGCTGTCTTGAAAACCCCATTAGGCCCTATATAGATGGAAGGAGGGAGTAGGTCCCATGCAAAAAATGAGAATAAGATTCAAACATCTGGGCATCGTGGCTCGGTCGATAACTTTGAGAAACTTGGTTTTAAAATCATGAAACTTGGCATGGTGTCATGTCATGGCAGTACCATGCCGTGGTAAAAAAATTGGCCGAATAGGAACAAATTTTGGTATAAGCTTCTTGCAAATCGGAGCTTCTCTCAAGAAGGCTCATGGTTCTGGGAGGGAACGTGTCACCTTTGTGTGCATAATTCAAATTTGAAATACAAGCACATGTTCCAGTGCACCAAAGTTGGTTGAAAATCACATGTGTGTCCTCGGGTAAATTTCTAGGTTCCATGCAAGAAATGGGAATGAAATTCAAAATTCTGGGCGTCATGGCTGGGTTGGAAACATTGAGAAACTTAGTTTTTTAATTCCTGTAAATCCAAAACACGCATGAAAGTAATGAAACTTGGCTTGGTGCCATGACATGGCACCAACATGCTATGGTAAATTTGCAGTCTGATTTGCAAAGGCGCACACATTAACAATCAACAAAGTCATTTTGGAACAAGTGCTGTCACGTAACAATCAGAAACACAAGTATTATTGAAACCGTGGGTGTTCTACTTACTAGTACCATTTACGTGCCGCCACGCGTCCCCATTTTTTATTAGCTAGGAGGCGCCATGCAGGGTAGCTATTTGAGTACGAGAGGCGTGCGATCAGACCCCTGCGCGTGCTTATCGGGAGGAGAGCCCTTTGACCTCCATCTGTCGTCCACCTCTCTCCCAAGGTCTCCATTAATGGCACCCGAGCCTATTTTTAATGGCGTGGCTATGTATCACTCGACTGAGATTTAAGAGAGAAAAAAGAAATTCTGAAAGCACGGATCTTGATGTAAGATCCGACGGACCTATATAGCATCTACCGCGACTTATAGCAAGACTGATGAATATATAAGGATGATTATTTTCTTTTTTTATCAAAGAAGGGCTTGCCCCTTCCGATTTTCATTACTGAAAACCACCACAATTCACAAGAAGTTCAGCACAACTCCAGCCTAACACGAAGGACTAAAAGCTACCAGATTGAAATCGCAACATCCCAAGAGGCCAACAAAGGCCAAACATCCGCGCTAGAACCCAACATTTCACAACCGGCGACACAATCCACATCCTAAACTGATTATTACATCAAAAGAAACCAGGAAACTGAAGGAAGCCCAGCAACAACTAGAAGAACAGCAACGCCAGGGTCACCACACCAAGAATTTTCTTCATTCCAGCCTCGCAACATTGATCTTCCACAGAAAGATAAGGACGATTAATTGTCTTACATAATTAGAAAGATAATTAAAAAATCCACATGCGGCTACGCCTGAAATACACAAGGGCAAAAGAAGAAGGAAGACAAGGATCTGGCTCGCTGATCTCTACTTTCTAGATGCATTGCTGCAGACCGTGGGAACTAGTCTCCGCGGTGAGCGGCGATGAGCTCTTTCGTGTCCTCAACACACTGCTTGAGAACATCCACGGATTCCTCCACCAGCCTTTGGCACTCGTTGCGGAGCATGTCATTCTCTTCCATAAGTTTCTTGATGATGACGCCGGTCCTCTTCAACAAGGCACTGGTCTCCTCCTGCTGGTCTGCACTTCGGACGATCTTCTCCCCCAGCAGGTCGCGCTCAGCCCGGAGCCTCTCATTGCCCTCCCTTAGTTGTCGGATAACGCCGGTAGCCTGTTCAAATGAGGCTTTCACGTCATCCTGCAACCTCGCCAAGCCGGAGATCTGATCCATCTGGCTATGGATGATCGCATGCATGCGCCTGTAACAGTCATCGCCTGCCCGCGAGAAATTTTCCCAGGCCGCCGCGGCACGGCGGGACATCTCTGCTGCATTCGTGGCACGGCGGGACATCTCTGCTGCTTCCGCGGCGCGGCCGGACTAGTCTGCTGCATCGACGGCGCGACGGGACCTCTGTGCTACTTCAGCAGCGCATTGGGACCTCTGTGCTGCTACTTCCGCGCGGCGGGACATGTCGGCTGCTCTTGCAGCGAGGCGGGACATCTCTCGTGCTTCTGCTTCCATGCTCGCCTCTCCCTGGTGGCAATCTCTCGACCCAGAACTCATGCTGGCCATGGCAGACACAAGGGAAGGATGTTGAATGACTTGTTTGTTTTTGTGGATGAGGAGTTGAGGAGGAATGTGCAGTCATCTTGGCATACTAGTATTTATAACCGAGTACTAATACGCTCCTAAGTGGGAAACCATTTAGGTTGTGATCGGTGTGAACAGGTTTGGAATTCAATATAGCATGGTACTAATACGCTCCTAAGTGGGAAACCGTTTAGGTTGTGATCGGTGTGAACAGGTTTGCAATTTAATATAGCATGGAGTAATTTGGAATGTGACGAGACGCAAGCTCAAAATTTATTGATGGTTCTAGTTTCGGAGTGCGGCACTATTCCCGGATGGAGTACTTATTTTTCTACTCCCTCCTTTCCCTCCTTTTTGGTTGTTCCCCAACACATGTTCAGATTCCAAGGTGCATTAAATCATTGCATGCAAGTATTAAGAGAAAATTGACCAATGCATGTACTTTATGCATGCATGCATTGCAATTAATGTATTGATAAACATATTTTTTGAGAAAAACAAGAGCATTAATTAGGTGCTTTTGCAAACTACAAAAAATATTCCACCACTCACCATAAACCGGAAAGGGGGGAGTACTGCTGTGTACGTGCAATAACTGGCACCATTGTATACATATCTTACGGTTAATGGGGCGTTCGACAGGAATAGCCGCGTGGCGAGCTCTAGGCTAGTCCTTTTTTCAGACGCATTAAACCTATCTCTCGGGACTTCTCGCACGCACCATCGTGCCACACACAAAAACTTGTACTCTGAGTTTAGTAGTACGTTATACAGGAAGAGAAGAGGTGCACGCACGCACTCGTCCTCTCACACACACGTCTATTTTTTCTCGAAAAGGAGGATGATGACCCCCGGCCTCTGCATCTGGGAGTCACACACGCATCTGTAGCTACGAATTGTAGTGTTCTCAACCATCCGATTGGCTCTATCATGGATGTACCTATATACTAAAGCATGTCTAGATACATCTATAGTTTGACAAATGGAAGGCATGTATTGTGGAACGGAGGGAGTGCTTGTCATCAAAATGGATAAAAAGGGATGTATCTAGAACTAAAATACGTCTACACACATCTACTTTTATCCATTTTGATGACAAGTAGTACTTCTTACCCAAAGGAACTTTATATCCAACAGACACAAAATATCCATTCGACTGTTGGAAATTACTGATCTGATGTCGAAGTAATTGCTGCATCGCCACTAAAACCCACCATTTCTTAAGCTAAAGTAGACCAAGGTAATCCCTATATTAGCATATTACTAAGATAAATAGAAGGCACTGTCGAAACATTTAGGACGTGAGCTTTTCAATCTGAATGTGGAGGGACACAAGCTTAGCCCCGGCCAGTAGCTTGGGCGGAACTGTCAAGAAGGTCAGCTCCTGCATGTCGACGTCGCCGGGATCCTTGCTGCTTGTCACCTCCATTTCCACCTTGATGGCGTCGGTCGTGCCTTTGGGCTCCCCCGGCGGGCCGTTCGCCCACAGCTTGGCCAAGTAGTGCGGCAGTGGGGACGCCCCCGCTCTGATGTAGACGACCGACACGGCGATAGGCGCGACGATGTCGAGAACCGCCGACCAAGAAAAACATGAGGCGCTCCTCCTCCGCGAACAGCAAGAGCCGTGGCTCCGACAGTGGCACTTGCAGCTGGAGCACCTTGCCGTACTGGATCCTGTGCACGGGCATGGGATGCGCGGTGCTGATGTGGTGGTAGAGCGCCGGCGGCAGGCCTTCGTAGCCGCAGACAGGCACGGGGCATTTACAGGGTGCGAGCGGACACACGCTCTGGTGATCGGCGAGCTTGTGGTAAGTGACGTAGAGCCCACAGCCTTTGTGCGGGCACTCCACCCTCACCAACGAAAGGACGGAGTCCACCGCTGTGTTCCGCACATCGAAGCCACCACCGCGCTCGCACTTCTGGCACTGCCGCTGGTTCTCGGGGCGCTCGATGCGGCAGTCCGCGCAGGCCAGGTGCCCTCCCTTGCACTGCAAAAATCAATCGAACAGCACATCAATCAAGAAACCTGCACCTTGCTCAATCAGCCGAACGGACGAGGTGTATTCGAACCTCATACACTGGAGGCGTCAAGGGGCGGAGGCACAAGAGGCAGTGGAGCACGGTGAGGTCCATCGAGACCTTAGAGAGCTCCATCGTCGGGTCTTGTTCCTGTTTGGTCTGCATGATCTCGCCCTCCTCGTGCACAACCATCTCTCGACTTGGGCCGGGGTATTACAAAGCTTTACCGTCACATATTTTATACTCCCTCCGTTCCTAAATGTAAGTCTTTATAGAGATTTCACTAGGTGGACTACATATAGAGCAAAATGAATGAATCCACACTTAAAATGCATCTATATACATCTGTATATAATTCATAAGGCTGGTCATAGTGGGAGTAACATAGGTAGTAAATTAGATGCCACATAAGCAAAAATGAGGAGGTGGCAAGTAGTTAATAAGGAGAGAGGCAAATAGAGTAACATAATATGTTACCATCACATAGCGCTTCCCAATGCAAAATGAGTCTACAAAGTAATAAATGAAGACATCTATATTACCACATATATGATACTACCCACTATGAAGGTAGTAACATAGACTAGTAACATATGCATGTTACTAGTCTAAGTTACTCTCCACTATGACCAGCCTAATGGAATCCCTACAAAGACTTATATTTAGGAACGGAGGGAGTACTACTTCAAGGTGCATTAAATCGACACATGCAAGTATCAAAAGAAGAGTCACAGCATGCATGCATGCGTTGTAATTAATGCATTAGTAAATGCAAATTATTGAAATATATCAAGTGCAGTGCTTTGATGTGTCGTGTCAACTCGTACATCAACGAGAAGTTTGATTATCCTCTCCCTCGCGGACTTAACTGCACCTGCCTTTGGCTGTATGACAGGTTGGCCACACACCTGTCGGGCCCACCTATCATACACGCAAAGGCAGGAGCGTCCCTCCCTCGCCCATGAGCGTGGTGGCTGGCAAGACTAGGAGAAGCTTTCGCTACATGCTCTCCCTCCCGCACGCGGTGGACATGCAGCAGTTCAATCGATGTCAGATGGCCAGAAGCGTACTGTAGTACTCCTCCAGTGCAGTAGTACTCCATCATTGTTCGACTTCCCGAAGAGGCGAAGAGCCAAGCGCAGCCCGGACGCTCGTGTGGTAGTTTCATGTGTAGAGTAGTCTAGGATAGCGTGTACCATGCCTGTAAGCTTAAAATCATTGGGGTCGGCTCCATGCTATGTTGCCGTCTTGAAGTTTTAAAAAAATAGTCTTCTGGCCCTACCTGTCACCCTGGTGATTGTACTTTTCACGCTCATCTGGTCAACACAGGGATATATATTTTAATTTGTTTTTTTTTCAAAAAGGGGGGACTCCCCGGCCTCTGCATCAGAATGATGCATACGGCCACATATATTTTAATTTGTGGTGGGTAAATGTTAGAGGTTGCAGCAAATATATTGTACACTGCGGGTCTTTCAGCTAAGTTTAGAGGCAAGCATGTGGGGCCAGTGCTATGATGTGTCGCGTCAACTCGTACAACGAGGAGAAGCTTGATTTTACTACACGCCTTCTCCCTCGCCCATGCATGCGGTTGCTCGCAAACAAGGACAGGCTTTTGCTTAGTAGTACTTCTACAACAAGCTATCCATCCCGCTCGCGGTGGACGGACATGCAACAGTGGATTCGACACTGTAGAAGCAGTAGTAGTAACATCATTGTTCGTCTTCTCGAAGAGGCGAAGAGCCAAGCGCAAACCGAATGTTGCAGTTGTGAACATTGGAGCACGCATATAGCCAGGCTCTTGCATGAGACAAAATTGCTATGTGAGCCCACTATTGTACTAGTACGTACAACTACTTGCTAGTATAGCCCTGTAAACCAGAAAGGAGTATTTGCCCTTCTAGAGATTTCAACAAGTGACTAGACTACACCGAGACGGAGTACATATGGAGCAAAATGAGTGAATCTGCACCATAAATAAATACGTACTAGTTCTATCGTTTTCCTCTCCGAGGTGCACAATATTGAGTATACTGACTAGTCTCTTTTTGACATTTACTTTTTTTGACATAGTACAGACGCAAGCTCTCATATACACGCGCATACACTCACCCCTATGAACGCACACACGCACGGCACTATCATCTTGAAATTTATGAAGTCACCATAGGCACCTCGTCGTCGACGGGTCCATAGGTGCTTGAATGCCAAGGAGGAAGAGGGTAGCGGTTCCCGAGACGTTGAACGGTCAATGTTGCATCCTCAATTACATGCAGAGGCGATTAATTGGAGAAGCAGAATAGAGCCAGCACGATGTGAATGCAACAGAGTTTGGACTCTCATATAATAAAGGCGCCCCACCACTCCAATCCATCTACTCCCAAGTCTCTGCGCAACACTGCTCACTCCAATCCAAGACCAAGTGACCAGAAGCCACAAACACCTATGGAGGTGATGGACGCGAGCGGCAGTCAGCTGTGCCAAATCATCCAAGGCGCCGGCCTGCGGCCCCGCACCGTGCAGCGTTTCCAGACGGTGCTGGCGACCGCATGCATCGTAGACCTCGCCGACACCGGCTTCGCCTCTCGCATGGACGACATGATGGTCAACTCCATCCGCAAGTTCACCGCCGTCAAGAAGCGCGCGGACGATCTTGCCGTACTGCTCCAGCCCGCGCGCAGGCTCCTCATTGCCTGCCACCCTCATCGGCCTACATGGTGACAAACTCTTTCAAGCCCTGGTGGCCCTGCAGGTGCCGGAGGTCATGACGAAGAATGTGCACCTCGAGGCCGCGCTCGCCGCGCAGCGCCTCGCCATGCAAGAAACCGTTGACCTGCACATCCACGTCTACGAGGAAATCATCTACATATGCCACTACAAGGCAAGCGAGGACAGAAAGACGTTGGCCTTCTTCCAGCGACTAGAATCTTTGGACGCCATTGTTCATAAGCAAGTCGACCTGGACATGAAAGCCGCTGCTACTTAGGCGCCGTTCGGTGGGCCGGCACCCTGAGTCGAGGAGGTGGACGTCGTCGATGGATGCAGCTCTTCTTCTTGCCTCCTATAACCAGCACTGCATCGCCTTGTGGCCTTAATGTTTTATTAGTATAGTACTCCCTCCATTCCCAAATATAAGTCTTTCTAAAGATTCCAGCAAGTGACTACTACATAAGGAGCAAAATGAGTGAATCTACACTCTAAACTATGTCTACATACATCTGTATGCTGTATTCCATTTGAACTAGTATCTAAAAAGGCTTATATTTATGAACGGAGGGAGTATATGGCATTTTTATTCCAGTTGTAACGTTTTCACTGTGAGGTGGGGCCGCAGTTGAGCAAACCCACCCCGCCCGCCGGGCGTTGGCCGAGTTTAGAATTAGAAGAGAGAAACGAGGGAGAGAGCTAGCTGTAGCACGGACGCTGTTGTCAGATGGGACTCGTGTTTATAGAATAGGAGTACTGAGCACTCGTGCCTCTTTTTTTGAGGGAAAAATTAGTTGTATGTCTAGTACTACCACTAGTTGGGTGTGTGCGACCTATAGCTATCATCACTTTAGGTCTCCTTTTCGAACCGCGGCTACGCTTCACAGTACATATTTTTTCACGCATTTATCCTCCTATATGTACACCTAGGCTATTTCCACGTGCTCCCATTTGCCGACATGTGGGACATAGAGCATCTGGGTCGTAGTGCATGCATGACTCAGAGCATATGCCAGGGTACTTTACATTTCAGACCTCACAAATTACATGCAAACCCCCCGCAGAAGAATAAATAAATGAATGAATTACTACATGAAACCGGATTATTTTCGTGGAAACCGGAGCACGTTCATTAAATTTTGGACATAACACGTTTATAAAAAATGACCGGACCTAAACCAGTCTAAGGGCCTCTTTGATTTTTCCCGCAAAAAAAGGGCCTCTTTGATTCGCGGGATACTGAAAACACAGGAATGGGGAAAGTATGATGGCGATGAACCGAGACGAGGAGAACTCTAACTCGGTTAGAGGTTAGAGTTAGATTCTAACCCTGAACTAACTCTAAACCAAAGAGGTGTATGGATGGTAGGGTTAGATTGACAATAAATGCTCTATCTCAATCATTTGACTACTTTGGACCCTATTTTTAGTCAGACTAAAATAAGTCCCTTGGATCTATGCACCCTCTTGGTGTGGTCGGGTCTTCTGTGGCCTCCTCCGCTCACAATTGACATAAATGAACCATCTATACAAATCAAGCATGCAAAAACATGATAATTTTTACTTTGTCCATACAAATGAGATATCCCACTTAAACATACAAGTCATCAATCAAGCTTCACAAAATAAAAAACACTTCATGAAACAAAGAATGAGCTAACTCATCATGGAAGTCATTCACGATATGAAGGGAGCCCGGAGCCCCTCACGCACCGAGGGAGGAGCTCGCCATCGTCGCTCTGGAGGAAGGCTCTATAGAGCCCATGCCCCGGGAACCCCTCCGACGCCGGCCCTTGCGAGTTGAGGTCGACACCGGCATGGGTAGTAGGGCCGCTTGCCGCCGACTGAGAACTTAATCTTTGGGCCTCTAGAAATAATGCAAGCCTGTAACTAAAATACCTAGAAAGGTGAACTGAATCTTTGGGCCTCTAGAAATAATGCAAGCCTGAAACTGAAATACCTAGAAAGGTGAACTGAATCTTTGGGCCTCTAGAAATAATGCAAGCCTGAAACT
>NC_041385.1:419779309-419789407 GCF_002162155.2 Triticum dicoccoides
GCCTGAAACTGAAATACCTAGAAAGGTGAACTGAATCTTTGGGCCTCTAGAAATAATGCAAGCCTGGAACTGAAATACCTAGAAAGGTGAACTAAATCTTTGGGCCTCTAGAAATAATGCAAGCCTGAAACTGAAATACCTAGAAAGGTGAACTGAATCTTTGGGCCTCTAGAAATAATGCAAGCCTGAAATTGAAATACCTAGAAAGGTGAACTGAATCTTTGGGCCTCTACAAATAATGCAATCCTGAAATTGAAATACCTAGAAAGGTGACCTGAATCTTTGGGACTCTAGAAAGATTTATTACCTCCTTAAGCAGCATCAAACAATTCCATGTGTGCACCACAAATCTATAGCAAGTTTGATCAGGATCTACTTTTCCAAATCAGAATTAGCGCTAGAGCAAGCAAGATCAATGATATGGCCGTGAGACAGAGAAGGAACGAACAAACTCACCCCTCTCGCGACCACCCTGGTAGATGCGCTGCCACCACGCACGACAGAGGGAGAAAAACGGCTGGTAAAGGGGGAGCGGGGCGACCTTCGAAGGTCAAAGGAGAGGGCGGCCGGAGTAGGGCGGCGGAGGCCGGGAGGAGAGGGCGGCCGGAGGAGAGAGAGGACGAGCGGCGCTTGGGCGGGCGGCCCTATGGGGAACAGAGAGGAGTCGTGCGAGAGGGGGGAGCGATCTGGTGCGGGCAGGTGAGATTTTTTTAGGGGAGCGATCTGGTGTGGGCAGGTGAGATTTTTTAGTTCTCTTTTAGTGGGCCCGAGGATAACTAACCCAATTAGAATCTCTCCACCGGGCTAGTTTTTTTAGCTGGGTTAGAGCAAACTAGCTCAAACTAACCCCTCTTGTTTCGATAATTTGAGGCTATTTCAACCCAAACTAGCTCTAACTCAGGGATCCAAACAAAGAGGAGTGTTACTATACATGCTACAGTGTGGACCGTAGCACATTATTTCTTATGGCCATATCACCACATTGTTTTCTACTGCTGGTTCACTGGGCTACCATGGTTCGCATTGCTGGTTCACTGGGCTGCTATGGTTCGCACTCCTCCGACCTGAGTAGTACTCCCTCCGTTCTTAAATATAAGTCTTCGTAGATATTTCACTGTGGACCACATACGGATGTATATAGATGCATTTTATGTGTAGATTCACTCATTTTTCTCCGTATGTGGTCCATAGTGAAATCTCTCCAAAGACTTATATTTAGGAACGGAGGGAGTAGTATAGTACTAGTATATACCGCATCATTCTTTGCTCCTTCTTACTACTCCGAGATGTGGGAGAGCCAGCATCCGGGTCGACGTGTCATCCACCAGATTAGAGCGCGGAACGGAAGGGGGGCATCATCCCGGTCGGAGCGCCAGTAATTCATGACTATAGTGAGTGGTCATATCACAAGTCTTTCCAGCAGTAACGCGCCGTCAAATCGCACAGCCCCACTCGCTCACCCTCCTCGCCTCTCTATCAAACCGCCTACCCGAAAACTGTCGCGCGTACTGCCCGGGAAAAGCCCCGCCCTCAACTTTTAACTACACGAAAATAGTTCAAGCTTGTTCGTTCTATATAAATACAGTACTTATTGTATGTTTATTCACCAGTAGTAAGTAGGAGTCGTAGAGTAGTCACCTTAAATAGAGAGTTTCTTTTCTTTAATGCCACATACAAAAACTGAAACACTTGTTGTGGAGGGAAAAAAGATAATCACTCCACTATATATGGACGCAGGGGCCTGAGCGCTTGCTTTACTAGGGTTGCTCTCTTCATTCTCTCATCCTCTCCAGTTATAAACAAGACAGCGGTAGCGACATTTTCTCTCTGCTCACCGCTGGTGACAGATCCGGCCGGATCCCTTCGGCCGGTGTGTGTAGAGGACTAAAAGGTGCATCGTTCACGCGGTCATCGCCGCCGAGGGAGGAAACCCACAGCTGCCGGAGGGGCCCGATCCTCTGCCTGTGCCGTTCTCTCTGACACAGCGCCGGCTCGGGAGGTCCTCCGACCCTTCTTCCTACCTGCCGTATAGTCCGCAGATCCAACCTGCCGCCGCCGACATCCCGGCGACCCTCGAGTATAAGTTCTTCGAAAGCGGCCTTGCTCTACTGCCCCAGCTCCCCACGTGTCTGCATGTGCATCTTTTTCTACTCCCATCAGCTCTTCCAAAGCCACCTAAATTTTTAGTATTATTAGAGGTAAAGCTACTTCATGCATTCAAATTTAGGGCTTTGTTCAAACAACGAAGAAAGGGGGGAAAGTTGTAGCATGAATCTAGGAGTTGATTCAGAGAGGAAATAATATGGTGAAAGTAGTAGAGACTGGATACCAAACCAGTCTCTTGGTTGAAAAGGGAAATAATGGGAAAATGTAATACAAACTGGATAAGGAACAGATCTATTATTGGTTGAAAAAAGGATAGAAAGTGGCGGTTGGTGGACAAGTCAACAGAGTATGTCTAGGATTAGATTTGCTTCCATCACATAGTAAAAGGTCTCCAGGATTAGGTTTGCTGCCCTCACATAGTAAAAGGTCTCAGGATTAGATTTGTTGCCCTCACATAGTAAAAGGTCTCAGGATTAGATTTGCTGCCCTCACATAGTAAAAGGTCTCCAGGATTAGATTTGCTGCCCTCACATAGTAAAGGTCTCCACGATTAGATTTGCTGCCCTCACATAGTAAAAGGTCTCCAGGATTAGATTTGCTGCCCTCACATAGTACAAGGTCTCCAGGATTAGGTTTGCTGCCCTCACATAGCGTGAACAAGCTTGGCATCACCACTTTATGCCTCCTTGTAGGTACATTGTGCTGATGCATCCACTGTCGCATGTACTTATACCAACCTTTTGCCGTCCTTAATGTAAGGGCACATGCAAAATGAAGCGATCACACTGTTACCTTAGGGACATGTCTAACTAGTGTTATTGTTAATCTAATACCTCCAGTGATAAGATGCAATTAAACTGTGTTACAAATGGCACTCCTGCTGTTTTCCCCAGTATGATAAGTAAGTTGCTCCTTTACGCTGATGAGTGTCCTGGTATCCCCATGGTCCCATGCCCTTAAACCAACTCTTTAGCTGCTGTTGATTTACTATGTCAGGTAAACAAGCAATGCCACCATTAAAGTAATCCCATATTTGAGGAATCTCATTGTTGATCGTAATGCTTCTGGTAACATGAAGCATTGCTGACGTTTTAAAATTTCTACTGTCCTTGCGTGACTGCCATGAACATAATTAAGATGCTTCTTTTCATTTTGTATATATTTCATATATTCTTATTGACCAGCAACTGTTTACTTTCTATCATTTTGTGCAGATAGGGATATCCATTTCACCTTGTTGCTATTGTGACCTTTTGGTGAACTGCACAAAACACTTTTTTGGAATGAGTGTCTTGTGCAGTTCAACTAAAATGTCATGTGGGCAATATCTCTCAATTTTGGTGGAACTGCACAAAATGGTGATTGGAGTTTCCAAAATCTCTGTCAAGTTCTGCTGGTAATCTCGTGCAACATTTTATTAGCCTTTGCAAGATGGAGCCATCACTGTCACCACAATGGCACTTTATTAGTGGAACTGCACAAAAGGATAAGAAAATAATATTTGCACCTTACATGAGCCGGACAGCCAACCTTAATGTTCCTCAATTTTAGTGCAACTACTAAAGAAGAACCTGCTAGCTCACAAGAGCAAGTACTTCTTGCTAGCTGAATGATGCAATCTTTGCTTCATTTCAGATGAATTGAAGAAAAAGGCGCATGAATTGAATCATGGAACTCCAGGCAGACCTCATCCTAGTGGAGCTGGAGGTTGAGTTCAAGGAGGCCGCTATTAAAGTCAAATCATGCTCTCCTGTCTCCTTATTTGTGTTGTGCAAACATGCTGTGCAAACATGAATACTCAACTATAGATGTTGTGACGGTCAAGAGCATTCGCCAAGTTCTTCGATTGTATGACATGGCTAGCCAAGATGGATTTAATCCCGATATTCACTTTATCAAAAGGCTCCAATGGGTTGGTTCTGAATCTTGCAAGCTGGGAATCAATGAGATGTGTAGGCATCTTTGTTGTACTTATTATTTGAATATTATTTTTTGGTTCTGAATCTTGCAAGCTGGGAATCAATGAGATGTGTAGGCATCTTTGTTGTACTTATTATTTGGATCTTATTTGTTGGTTGTGAATCTTGCAAGCTGGGAATCAATGAGATGTGTAGGCATCTTTGTTGTACTTAATATTTGGATCTTATTTGTTGGTTCTGAATCTTGCAAGCTGGGAAATACGGCATGATGATGCAGAGGACAACAACCATAACAAACAGTTCAAACTTGGTAGTATTATCTTTGTGAAAGTGCGACAAATGTGCTGATCGTGTGCATCCTGAGAATAATAATTCTAATTGTTGTGCATGTTGATCCCGTGGCCCTGATAGAACGAGCCAATGCATTGCTTGTTTTAAGTATAAATTTCTATTAAAGCTAATTAAATTTAAGTAAAGTGACCACTAACTCCTGTTATTACAGTACCAATACAGACCCGCTCGTGAACCGACGTGTGGCCGGAGTAGGTTTCTTAATGGAGGCGTTTGAATGCGCTGAGGGTGCATCTTCTACCGGGTGTGCAGCGGACGAGGGAGGGGTAGTAACTGTTGTCGCCTGTACACACTCAGCTTACTGTTGAATCCAGTTCCCCAAGAGCTGAAAAATGAACTGCAGCCGCCGCCTACACACTCGTTCAATCGAAGAGACTCCAATGGCGATCCGAGGGGTGAGCCTGCTGGATATGGACTTCGGCAAGGAGTTAGTTCGCTGTTCAGTCCTATGGCTGCACCAAGTTGAATGTGATGTACACCAACGATACGGACTCAGTGAAGCTCTGCCTCGCCTCAGTCCTATGGCTGCACCAGGTTCTGGAGCATTCGCCCATTTCATCAGCAGCGCCGACTGCACCTTCGCTATGGTGGAGAGAAGGAAGAACGTGACGATTTGGCCATCTGGTGCAACAAGCTTGTCGACATCCAGAAGCAATACAAGATCATCAGCAACGGGCAGGAGAAGGACTCCGTGGTTGACCTCGCTGAGACCATCATCGACCCCTGATACGCCAACATGAAAGAAGACGACCTGAACACGTGGGAGGTACCTTTGAATCTAGCCTACATAACCTACGCGGCCAAGGACGCATACGCATGCTACGACATGTACAGGCAGATCTTGGACATGAGGGCGTGTCTGCTTCCCGTAACCGACGAGTACACGGACAGCCGCAGCGTCATGATCAAGCGTGCCAGGAAGGTCTAGATGTTGTACTTTATCTGTTTATAAGCACCTTTATCATCTGAGTGTTTCATGCATTAGCCTATGTGTCGTAATTATCTGTTTTGTCCGAAATATTTCTTTTAAGAACCCATTAACCTGATTGCTTTTTTAGTGGCTATTTGCTTATGTATGTAAACTAGTTCACTTGTCCGTAAAAAAACTAGTTCACTCGGCTGTCGTGCTTTGAATCACCTTCCTCCCAACATATTCCTCTCCTCAGGTGGACCCGGCAGGTCTCTGAATTTTCTCCCACTTTCTTTTTCGATGTAAACTGAGTTTTCTCCCAGTACTTTCCCCTAGAACCAACTCAACTGTCCCACGTCTAGCCTAAAAAATAATAATACCCCACGTACTATTAACTCATCAAATTAAAATGATATTTTATTTCGTAAGTTGAAAGTTCTTACAAAATAATAATAATAAGTGTTTATATATAACTTGCCAAGTTAACTCCTAGTGATTGCGTACATAAGCTTGCAAAGATTTTACTGACGTGCAATCATGTGTTTATGTTTTTATAACATTTCTCCATCTAGCCCAACATGATATTTTCACCCAGCCCAGCAAGTCCACGGATTTTGAGAAAAATGCAAACGGGATTTAAACGGGCTGCATAGATGCTACATCATTGTTTCACCCAGCCCACCAAATGGACTAAAAAAACAAATGGACTGGCTGACATGTGGGCCAGTAGGTCGAAGCTTAAGAAGGCGTTGGATTTACATCCAACGGCCGGCATTCTTCTTCAATCTCTCGTCTTCTTCCCCCAGCACTGCCGGAACCGCCTGCTCCAGCCTTCAGCGTCCAGCGGCGTTGTTTTGCGCTCCTCAGTGAAATGCTACCTCGCCGACGGCCAGGCCATCCCTCCACTCTGCACCTCCTGTTATTCTCTGTCGAGTGTAGGCCCACCCTGCACCCGAACCAGTCAAGTTTCCCACTCCTCTCCGTCTGCGACTCCACTGTCGCGTCTTCCCCATCTCCGGGTCATTCTAGTCTGGGGCCTCGCCGTCGTCCACCGCCTCGGTGTGCTCGGCGTGGCGTGGTCAACATACGAGAGTCATCGGAAGAGGACTGTACGTGGAGAGCCTGACGGCTGGGACCCACGAGGTCCATGGTCGCACGCAAGGAAAGTTCCTCCTTATTACGCACTGTACGTGCACTGTACGTGGGAAGGTCTTCTATATTTCACGAAAAAACGTTCCCCCTGCTGACAGGTCGGACCCACCAGCTATATCTTCGCACGCAAGGAAGTGCCTCCTTATTACGCAGCAAAAACTGAATACCCCCTGCTAGCTGGGACCCACCATAGTGGGTGGCTGACTTGTGGGCCTACTAAGTTGACGAGGACGAAGGGCTTTGTCAACTTAGTCAATATGAACGATTCTAGCTCCAGTGACCGTGCGATGTCCATCCAATGGCCATAGTGCTTCTTAAACCTCTGGTCTTCTTGCTCCAGCCGCCCAAAGCAGCGCCAGTCGTGCCGCGTGCTCCTGCCTCTCGTGGCCGGTTGTGATGCCGCGGACGCCTCACCTCCCCCTACTACTCCCACCACCGGCCCAGGGTATCCCTCTACTCACCCACACCCCCTGTTATTCTGCTGCGATGGCAGCCTCACGCCGTAGCCGAACCAGTGAACCCTCGTACTCCTCTCCACGTGGTCATCCACTGCCGCGTCTTCCCCGGCTCCGCGTCGTCCCCTTCCTAGGCCTCGCCGTCGTCCACCGCCTTGGTGCTCTCGGCGCGGCGTGGTCAATGTGGTCAATGACTGACTTCCATCGGAAGAGTACTGTACGTGGAGAGGCTGACAGCTGGGTCCACGGCCACAGCCCAGTTTTTTTGTGATTTGCCAAGTAAGTCGCTTTGTTAGGCCTGTTGGGCTGCAAATCTTTCAAGACGAGGAGGGTTTCATTTGGCTGGCCGAGAAAATGGCCTATCAGTAATGAGAAATGGGCTGTACATTTTTAAAACACATCAAACCGGCAATTAGTTTCAAATATCTTTTTTTCATTTCGAGATTTTAAATTACATTAATTTTTATGTGTGGAGAATTTGTTGGATTTTATATTGATATACGTTTATTTTTAAAATCAGTTTGAATGTGAGTCGAAATTTCAAGATTAAAAACAGTTCGGACCGCACCGAAATATGCAAAATTTCGTATAATTTTTTAACCGTGGCCACAATATGGGCTGTATGCTAACAAAAAGAATATGGGCTCCAAAAAAACCTTAAGAATTAGCAAATGGGCTGTAAATTATTAGAAATAATGGCAGATGGGATGTATGCTGTTTTCCACAGATTTGAGGCTTTCCTAAAAAAGGTTGACGCACAAGCAGTGACTGTTGGATGTCCATCCAACGGCCATCGTGCTTCTTCAATCTCTGCTCTTCCTACTCCAGCCGCTCAAACAAGCGCCGGCGGGACTACCTGCTCCCTCCTCCCTACGGCCGGCTGTGCTGCGGGGCAGGCCTCACCGCCCCATCATACTCCCATCGCTGGCCTAGCCATCCCTCTACTCACCCACACCTGGTGTTATTCTCCGGCGGCGGCAGACGAACCAGTAAACCCTCGTACAGTCGTACTCCCCTCCGTGTGGGAAACAACTGCCGAGTCTTCCCTGCCTCCGTGTCGTTCCCTTCCTAGGACTTTCCGTCGTCCACCGCCCTGGTGCTCTCGATGCGGCCTGGTCAACATGGTCAACGACCGACATGCATCTGAAGTGGACTGTACGTGGAGAGGCCAACATCTGGGTCCACGGCCGCATGCAAGGAAATGCCTCCTTATTACGCGCAAAATAATGATTCCTCCACCTGACATCAGGGACCCACCGAAAGGGCCTCTGTATTTCGTGAAAAAACGTTACCGCCACTGACAGCTCGGACCCACCAACTATATCTTCGCACGCAAGAAAGTGCCTCCTTATTACGCACAAAAAAATGAATACTCCCCCTGTTAGCTGGGACCCAGTATAGTGGCAGGCTGACTTGTGGGCCTACTAAGTTGACGGGGACGGAGGGCTTTGTCAACTTAGTCAATATGCACGATTCTAGCTCCAGTGACCGTACGATGTCCATCCAACGGCCGTAGTGCTTCTTCAACCTCTGGTCTTCTTGCTCCAGCCGCCCAAACCAGCGCCGGTCGTGCCTCGTGCTCCTGCCTCCCGTGGCTGGCTGCAATGCGGCGGAGGCCTCACCGCCCCCTACTACTCCCACCGCTGGCCAGGCCATCCCTCTACTCACCCACACCCCCTGTTATTCTGCGGCGATGGCAGCCTCACACCGCAGCGAACCAGTGAATCCTCGTACTCCTCTACGCATGGGCATCTACTGCCGCGTCTTCCCCGGCTCCGCGTCGTCCCCTTCCTAGGCCTCGTCGTCGTCCACCGCCCTGGTGCTCTCGTCACGGCGTGGTCAATGTGGTCAAGGAACGGCTTCCATCGGACGTGGACTGTACGTGGAGAGGCTAACAGCTGGGTCCACGGCCGCAGCAAGGAAGTGCCTCCTTATTACGCGCAAAATAATTATTCCTCCACTTGTCAACGGGGACCCACTAGATGGGCCACCATATTTCGTGAAAAAAACGTTTCCCCCCTAACTGCTGGGACCCACTAGCTACACCTTCGCACGCAAGGAAGTGCGACCGGGCAAAAAAAATGATTCGCCCCCTGACTGCTAGGACCCACTAGCTACATCTTCGCATGCAAGGAAGTGCGTCCGGGCCAAAAAAAAAGATTCGCCCCCTGACTGCTGGGACCCACCAGCTACATCTTCGCAGGCAAGGAAGTGCCTAACAGTCGGGACCTACCTGGTCGAAGCGTACGTAGCATTGTCATTCTGGTCACGAACGTGTATGTACATACTGGTCGTTGTAGAGGTGCGCACGTGTCGTAGTAGAGGCGCGCACGTAGCATGTACACGTACGTACATCGGCAAGGGTGCAAGAAATAAAATACGGCCACGTACGTACATACGGGTAGGGTCTCGAACGCCTACTCACGCATACGTACGGCCAGAGCTCGTGTACATGGCTAGGTCGGAATGGAGAAAGGGCGCGTGTACATGGCTGGGTCGGAATGGAGAAACAGCGTCATCGTCGTGTTCATGGGGAGGCAACGGAATGCGGCGTGTTCATCGGGAGGCAACGGAATGCGTCGTGTTCATGGGGAGGCAACGAAATGCGTCGTGTTCATCGGGAGGCAACGGAATGCGTCGTGTTCATCGGGAGGCAACGGAACGCGTGGGAGCCAATCGGCTTGGACGGAACAAGCGATGGAAACGAGGCCTGGTGTACCGCACAACAGAGAAAACGGACCTCCTACGTTCGGAACGGGGGTCTTGTTGATCGGGAGGGGTGTGGCGTACCGCAAAACGGAGGAAATAGACCTCCTATGGTCGAAACGAGGGGTCCTGTTGATCAGGAGGGGTGTGGCACCGCAAAACGGACGAAACGGACCTCTTACGGTCGAATTGGGGGTCCTGTTCATCAGGAGGGGTGTAGCGTACCGCAAAACGGGACTCCACGTGATACTGTTCATCTCCACTGTCGACCTCCTCCAGCCTCCACGGGCTCCTGTTCATCCAGCCTCCACCGCACGCTACTCCACCGGCTACTGTTCAACCACCCCTCCACAGGCACCCCCCACCGTCTACTGTTCATCCAGCCCTCCACACCACGGGGTCCTGTTCAACCACCCCTCCACGGCCACCCCTCCACCGTCTACTATTCATCCACCCCTCCACCATCTACTGTTCATCCAGAGGCAACGCCACCGCCCAC
>NC_041385.1:419789725-419793084 GCF_002162155.2 Triticum dicoccoides
TCACTGTTCATCCAATCGATCGGCTTCAGTTAGCAGCAGTAGCGAAGGAATCGCTCGACCGGGTTCAGTTAACAGCCATCGATCGATCGCTCGGGTTCAGTAATGCATAACCTGCAGTGCAATTGCTCGGGTTCAGTTAGAGCCCAACGCCTCGCTCGGGTTCAGTTAGAGCCAACGCCTCGCACACACGCGCGTACGTTTACGAGAGAAACGCACATCGCTCGGCCCCCGACCTCCCACTGTAACTGGCAACTCCCCAAAATTTTCCTCCCCCTCGCTTCTACCACGGTTTTTTCCGTCATGGATGGCCCAAAGAATGTCATGCAGCTGCGTCTCCCATTTTTTGTCATGATTTTTTGTCATAGAAGTAGGAGCCCACCACATCTATGATGATACCGGGTTTTGTCACAATTATCGTCATAGAAGTGTCATATGTATGACAGAAAAAAATTCGTTCGGCCCAAAATGTGACGGATGTGTCTTTTTTTGTAGTGCCAAGTTCCACTCACCAAAGGCGCTTCACTCCCCGGCAACGGCGCCAGAAAAGAGTCTTGATGACCCACAAGTATAGGGGATCTATCGTAGTCCTTTCAATAAGTAAGAGTGTCGAACCCAACGAGGAGCAGAAGGAAATGACAAGCGGTTTTCAGTAAGGTATTCTCTGCAAGCACTGAAATTGTAGGTAACATATAGTTTTGTGATAAGATAATTTGTAACGGGAACAAGCAATGAAAGTAAATAAGGTGGAGCAAGGTGGCCCAATCCTTTTTGTAGCAAAGGACAAGCCTGGACAATTTCTTATAATGAGAAAAGCGCTCCCGAGGACACATGGGAATTATCGTCAAGCTAGTTTTCATCACGCTCATATGATTCGCGTTCGGTACTTTGATAATTTGATATGTGGGTGGACCGGTGCTTGGGTATTGCCCTTTCTTGGACAAGCATCCCACTTATGATTAACTCCTATTGCAAGCATCCGCAACTACAAAAGAAGTATTAAGATAAACCTAACCATAGCATGAAACTAGTGGATCCAAATCAGCCCCTTACGAAGCAACACATAAACTAGGGTTTAAGCTTCTGTCACTCTAGCAACCCATCATCTACTTATTACTTCCCAATGCCTTCCTCTAGGCCCAAATAATGGTGAAGTGTCATGTATTCGACGTTCACATAACACCACTAGAGGATAGACAACATACATCTCATCAAAATATCGAACGAATACCAAATTCACATGACTATTAATAGCAAGACTTCACCCATGTCCTCAGGAATAAACGTAACTACTCACAAAGCATATTCATGTTCATGATCAGGGGAGTATTAATATGCATTAAGGATCTGAACATATGATCTTCCACCAAGTAAACCAATTAGCATCAACTACAAGGAGTAATCAACACTACTAGCAACCCACAGGTACCAATTTGTGGTTTTGATACAAGATTGGATACAAGAGATGAACTAGGGTTTTAAGAGGAGATGGTGCTGGTGAAGATGTTGATGGAGATTGACCCCCTCCTGATAAGAGGATCGTTGGTGATGATGATAGTGATGATTTCCCCCTCCCGGAGGGAAGTTTCCCCGGCAAAACAGCTCCGCCGGAGCCCTAGATTGGTTCCGCCAAGGTTCCGCCTCGTGGCGGCGGAGTTTCGTCCCGTAAGCTTGCCTCTGGTTTTTTCCAGGGTAAAAGCCTTCATATAGCAGAAGATGGGCACCGGATGGCCAACAGGGGGCCCAGGAGACAGGGGGCGCACCCTGTAGGGGGGGGGGCGCCCCCACCCTCCTGGCCAGGGTGTGGGGCCCCTCTGGTATTTTCTTCACTCAATAATTCTTATTAATTCCAAAATTGACTTCCGTGGAGTTTCAGGATTTTTGGAGTTGTGCAGAATAGGTTTCCAATATTTGCTCCTTTTCCAGCCAGAATCCCAGCTGCCGGCATTCTCCCTCATCATGGTAAACCTTGTACAATAAGAGAGAATAGCCATAAGTATTGTGACATAATGTGTAATAACAGCCCATAATGCAATCAATATCGATATAAAAGCATGATGCAAAATGGACGTATCACGGCCCCCGCTACAGAGGCCCTTCAGATGATGTATCCGGAGAGACAGAGATCGTCTCCTCTCATGAGGGAGATGAGGACGAAGAGGAGGAGGAGCAGGTGGACAGCGACTCCCCTCGCAAGTTGAGGAAGAAGAAGAGGACGGCCTCCGAGAACCCGGTGGGGGCAGCACCAAAGAGAGGGAAGATTACCCTCTCTATCAGTTCGGACTCAGAGTCCGAACACGTCCCCAAGAGGGCCCCCAGGGCAAAGCCCCTGGCCGATTCGTAAATATCCAAAATTTCACTCTTCAGTGTCCGCTTACCTACCTATGTTATATAAGCTATGTTATTGTTTACTTTTCAGTCCCCTCGCGATATTCCGAACGCCTTGTCTTCGTCGGGGAACTCTTCTGGCGCCTGAAGAGGCAGAGTGACGCTCCGTCGCGGGCCCCCTTGCCTAATGCCATGGAGGACACCTAGGTGTCGTCCCAAAGGACTCCTCCTGGCCGAGGAGGGGTGGATGAGGGCATCGAGAAGGCGCCTGAGGTTAACACCTCGGTCGCCGAAGACCTGGGGGAGGCTACCCCCATGAATACCAACAACGGGGAGCCCCAACAGTCCGGGCCCCAGCCGCACACCATTCCGGAGACCAATACGGCTCCGGAAAGGGATGTGTGGCCCCTTCAACAGAGGGGGGAGGAGCAACTGCTCCCGCAGCGGCCCCCGTTAGTCCGGAGGCTGCTGATGCCCTAGAGGAGGCGCTGCAATGCGTTTCCATTGTGGAGGAGCACTGCACCCTGATGGGTGCGGTTATGGCAAAGGTTCAGTCTGCGAAAAGCGTACTGGATGAAGCCTTCAATAGCCTACTGACAGGCATTGAGGTATGCCATGTAATTCTCTAACAAGTTTTTCATATGAAAGGATGAACCCATGTATAGACAGTAGCCCTGAGACTCTGTCCGGATTAGAACAATCCGGACAGAGGATCACCAAGCAAAGTTACTAATATACTGTGCTAATGTGTGACAGGCATCCATGTTGGCAGCTACCGCCCATGCCGCAGAGGTTTACGAGCTCAACCGGAAGCTTCAATTGGCCGATGAGGAGCTCGACCGAGTCAGTAAGCGGTTTGACAAAAAGCAAGGTATGCGGAAATTATATATCAGAAGTGATATATGTATTGAGTCTTTTAACTTATTTGATCTTGTGATGATCACAGTTGGCGCAGCCGAGGTCGAATCCCACAAGAGCGCGCTTGCCCAAGCCCAAAAAGAGGAAGAAGAAGAAGAAGAAGAAGAAGAAGAAGA